>NC_069500.1:208463605-208776939 GCF_027579735.1 Bombina bombina
GCTATCCAATGCGATTGTATGTGGGTGCGCATGACGTGGTGACAGTGGAGGCGGAGCTCGCAGCCTGGCCTGGACTGAGAGGGAATGTGGTATTCTTCCTGGCTCCACCGCGTGATTGAGACTCACACAGACTACACAGTGCAGTGTGCACTACAACGTGACCACTGTGAAACAGCATATGCCTTTCTCCCTTCAATACATCTTAAACGGATTAGTCACTAAATACTTGTACATTTACTGTTTGTCTATCTGTCATACATGCAAAGAATAAGTATTTATTGCTGAATCTATACAACTATGTGACTTAAAACACAACTGAAAATATGTAGTATGCATTTAATACATTCAGAAACATATACTTTATTATGATTGTATCATGTGGCTTTATCCCCTAGGATACAATTCCTAAACCTATCATAACTACTTTTGTATTTTTTAAGTACTTTTAAAGGCCAGTTTGTATATTTATCCAAGCAGATATTTTGCTTAAATAACTGTCAATCACCAAAGAAGATGTTTAAGGGTAAATAACTACCTACTGACAAACTATCATACAGTGAAGGATATTTTTTTATGATACAAACACTTTAACCATCTGACTTGCAAAATAATGTATATATATGTATATATATATGTATATATATATGTGTGTGTGTGTGTGACCAGAGTGAATGCAAGCCCTGATGAACATCTACTTAAAAATACATTATTTTTTTACACCCTGCCCCAAAAATATTATGTCTAAAAAAAGGCCTTAAACCTGGTGTGGGGTGGGGGGGCAGCAGAATTTTGAGTGCCTAGGGCAGCACAAAACCTAAATACGCCCCTGGTTATCGGCAGTATTCTAACTGACTGTCCACAATAAGACCCATGGGCACAGAACTAATGAGTAATGAAAAAACGTGAACCATAATATGGGTGTGACCCAAAAGCCTATCAGTACACAAGATAGCAATGGAGGCTTGTTCATATGGTCAAGATGGACTCTGCCCCACATTTAATATTTATAGGCAAATACATACTTGCATCAGGGGGTAGTGGAGGATTGTCCATAGTCATTTTTATTCAATTATACTTTGTGTGGGTGTGTGTATATATATATATATAACACATAGAAACACCCAGCACTCACCAGCTAGCTCACAACTAAGATAAAATCACAACTGGAAAGGTTAGTTACCGCATCTGGCTAAATGGGAAAGCTCAGGCACCACGTCAAGGTCCTTTCCACTGCCTGAGTCCCTAACACAGCCACACCATCATGCGAGCTCACAAAGCCAAACAGACTGAGAACAAAGAAGGGGTGCACAGGTGGATGTAATCACCCAGAGAAAATACAAAACATGGAAAGGAACTGCACTCCAAGACCGGACCAGGTACACATCCTGTGAGTCAGCAACATCCAGCTCTGGGTGCTAAATAGCACTCCAAAAAAGCTGTGATGTCACCAGAGCCACAGGCAGTTAACCCCAGTCCGGAATGGGTGCAAGAAACAAGGGGGATTACAAACAAAAAGTAATACAACACATAGAAACACCCAGCACTCACCAGCTAGCTCACAGCTAAGATAAAATCACAACTGGAAAGGTTAGTTACCGCATCTGGCCAAATGGGAAAGCTCAGGCACCACGTCAAGGTCCTTTCCACTGCCTGAGTCCCTAACACAGCCACACCATCATGCGAGCTTGCAAAGCCAAACAGACTGAGAACAAAAAAGGGGTGCACAGTTGGATGTAATCACCCAGAGAAAATAAAAAACATGGAAAGGAACTGCACTCCAAGACCAGATCAGGTACACATCCTGTGACTCAGCAACATCCAGCCCTGGGTGCTAAATAGCACTCCAAAAAAGCTGTGATGTCACCAGAGCCACAGGCAGTTAACCCCAGTCCGGAATGGGTGCAAGAAACAAGGGGGATTACAAACAAAAAGTAATACAACACATAGAAACACCCAGCACTCACCAGCTAGCTCACAGCTAAGATAGAATCACAACTGGAAAGGTTAGTTACCGCATCTGGCCAAATGGGAAAGCTCAGGCACCACGTCAAGGTCCTTTCCACATACCATCATGCGAGCTCACAAAGCCAAACAGACTGAGAACAAAGAAGGGGTGCACAGGTGGATGTAATCACCCAGAGAAAATACAAAATATGGAAAGGAACTGCACTCCAAGACCGGACCAGGTACACATCCTGTGACTCAGCACCCCTTCTTTGTTCTCAGTCTGTTTGGCTTTGTGAGCTCGCATGATGGTGTGGCTGTGTTAGGGACTCAGGCAGTGGAAAGGACCTTGATGTGGTGCCTGAGCTTTCCCATTTGGCCAGATGCGGTAACTAACCTTTCCAGTTGTGATTTTATCTTAGCTGTGAGCTAGCTGGTGAGTGCTGGGTGTTTCTATGTGTTGTATTACTTTTTGTTTGTAATCCCCCTTGTTTCTTGCACCCATTCCGGACTGGGGTTAACTGCCTGTGGCTCTGGTGACATCACAGCTTTTTTGGAGTGCTATTTAGCACCCAGGGCTGGATGTTGCTGACTCACAGGATGTGTACCTGGTCCGGTCTTGGAGTTCAGTTCCTTTCCATGTTTTGTATTTTCTCTGGGTGATTACATCCACCTATGCACCCCTTCTTTGTTCTCAGTCTGTTTGGCTTTGTGAGCTCGCATGATGGTGTGGCTGTGTTAGGGAATCAGGCAGTGGAAAGGACCTTGACGTGGTGCCTGAGCTTTCCCATTTGGCCAGATGCGGTAACTAACCTTTCCAGTTGTGATTTTATTTTAGCTGTGAGCTAGCTGGTGAGTGCTGGGTGTTTCTATGTGTTGTATTACTTTTTGTTTGTAATCCCCTTTGTTTCTTGCACCCATTCCAGACTGGGGTTAACTGCCTGTGGCTCTGGTGACATCACAGCTTTTTTGGAGAGCTATTTAGCACCCAGGGCTGGATGTTGCTGAGTCACAGGATGTGTACCTGGTCCGGTCTTGGAGTGCAGTTCCTTTCCATGTTTTGTATTTTCTCTGGGTGATTACATCCACCTGTGCACCCTTTCTTTGTTCTCAGTCTGTTTGGCTTTGTGAGCTCACATCACATGATGGTGAGGCTGTGTTAGGGACTCAGGCAGTGGAAAGGACCTTGACGTGGTGCCTGAGCTTTCCCATTTGGCCAGATGCGGTAACTAACCTTTCCAGTTGTGATTTTATCTTAGCTGTGAGCTAGCTGGTGAGTGCTGGGTGTTTCTATGTGTTGTATTACTTTTTGTTTGTAATCCCCCTTGTTTCTTGCACCCATTCCGGACTGGGGTTAACTGCCTGTGGCTCTGGTGACATCACAGCTTTTTTTGAGTGCTATTTAGCACCCAGGGCTGGATGTTGCTGAGTCACAGGATGTGTACGTGGTAAATAATTACTGGCATATAACTAAATGCAACACCATAAGGGGTTTTGCTTTTTGTGCGCTCCCCATTGTCTCTTTTTGTCTTGGTGAGGGCCAAAGGGGTGGAGTTTGAGGAGTTGTCATTTTATGCCCCACCAAAAGTGAAGATCACCAGCCACCACTGCAAGATAGTTGAAGTATAATTAATACCTGATAATGCATGTCGCTGGAGAGTCATATACTGGGAGCAGAACAAGAAGTTCACTATTTTTGCCCTTCAGATTATGTTACAGAAACAGCTGCAACCAGAATCTTTAAGGCAACAGGAGGATGTTAAATGGAATTTAAAGTATTTTTTATATATGCATATTGCATAACCTATATCTGAAGGCAATGCATTGCCCACAGTCGCCATTCTAAATAAATATTTTACAAGCATTTAAACTAAGTTTTAGCAACATTTACATTGTTCTTCTATAAACAGTTCAAAGATATATCCTTAGATATTGCTTTTATTTAGTTTATTCTGCTTTATATATCTGTATTTCTTTTTATTGTATTTCTGTGTCATTATGTACCCCGCACATGTACGCAGCACTACAAATAAATGAGTATACCGCTAGCAAGGCCTTTTCACTATGAATATCTTATCTGCTTCGCTGTGGCCAGTTGGAGCACATATATACATCAGCAATCACTGTGTAGCGTGTTTTAGAGTCAGAGTTTTGAACCCTGCAGGGTGCACTGCAGCCTCTCACAGTTTTCATAGCTAAATAAATTTAAAAACTATCAAACTAAAAAATTACTATATTGCATAGTTTCTTTTTAATGTGCATGGTTAAACATTCTCTGGGGGATTTAATTTTAGGTTAAATGTCCATTTGAGGCAGATGCTAAATGGATTGGAAACAACTTGTGACTGTTTGTATCAGTAAGGAAATTTCAAGAATAAAAAAATAAACGGGGAAAGTTAAAGGGATAGGAAAGTCAAAATGTAACTTACATGATTACGATAGAGCATGTAATTTTAAGACACTTTTAAATTGGCTTCTATTTTCAAATGTGCTTTGTTCTTTTGGCATCCCTTGTTGAAAAATATTCACATATCATACACTAGTGGGAGCTAGCTGCTGATTGGTGTCTGCAAACATTTGTCTTGTGATTGGCTGACTAGATGTGTTCATCTTGCTGCCAGTAGAAAATTTGATAATAGAAGTAAATTGGAAAGTTGTTTAAAATTGTATGTTCTATCCAAATCATGGAAAAAAAATTATTGGGGTTTCCTGTCCCTTTAAAGGATCATTAAACTATGTTTTTTTATATATAGTGTATGCACCAGTCAATAAACAATGCATTAAAATATGCATAAAAATGTTTCATTTAAGCTCGTAATTTTGTTAGCACAATTTGCACTATTTTGCAGTTCAGGGACACACCACTTGAAACTTATTGTTTACCTTATCGCCTTTGCTGTAGACAGTTAGGGAAAGCTATAAATATGCTGCTTTACTGATTAAGTAATTACTGTGCTGCATGTAGGAGGGTCGGGCTTTCTAGAGAATGCTATCCAGTTTGTCTAGTTGTCAGTGGAAATGGCAGATTAGCCACAAGATGTAGTTATCTGCTACAGCTCATAATGAATCTGTGTATGCACCATTTGTATTTATTAACAGATGAGTAACCTGGTTGCCTCAAAAATCATGAGCTATCCTGATGTCTCGTCAAGAGCCAGTGCCATCGAGAAGTGGGTGGTCGTGGCAGACATTTGCCGCTGCTTGCACAACTACAATGGAGTGCTGGAAATCACATCAGCCTTGAACAGAAGTGCAATATACAGACTCAAAAAGACTTGGGCTAAAGTCTCTAAACAAGTAAGTAGTAAAAAAAGGAAAGGGCATTACTACTTACTATTTAAAGAGACAGTAATTTATTAGTAATATTATTAAATACCACATTGATAAGACATTAAGGTGAAAGTAAATCCTAGTGTTTTACAAACGCTAGGATTTACTATTGAAACAAATAAAGGGCACTTTCATTCATGAAGTATAAGATACATCATGTAGAAAGCTCCTTTATTTGATTCAGTCGATCACCGTTTTTACCTTGTACAGGAGCTTACGGCAAAAAAAAAATTGGCTAATAGGTGACGTTTTCATCTCTTAGCCAATAGCTGTGGGCTGCTGTACAAGGTAAAAACCCTGATCGCTTGAAACAAATAAAGGAGCTTTCTACATGAAGTATCTTATACTTCATGAATGAAAGTCCCCTTTATTTGTTTCAATAGTAAATCCTAGCGTTTGTAAAACGCTAGGATTTACTTTAAGTATTCATATTGCCCTTTAAAAGGCTTCATTTTAGCTGTAAATCTTGCAAACAAAAATATCGCCCTACAGTCGCCCCTGTGTGAGCGCTATTTAGCACTTTCGCTTGTGTGCAAAAAACCCTGGAAGTATATGAATATATACACACATCCTCTGACAAAGTGGATTAGTAGTCCACGAATCGCATAAGGATAGCAGGCGAAAGTGATGTCACTTCCAGGTACCGTTGAAAGAGCCCCAGTCAGCAACACGGATGCTGAGCACTCAATCCACTGGACCACCAGCAATTCCCCTGGAGTATTTTAATTACTTTTATCAGATCCTATTTTTATTTGCTTGGACTTTAACTGTGTACTTAACTAGTTTGATGCATTCATTTTAAGACTTAGTCTTTATATAATACATTCATTTTTATACTACATATTTGTTTACTTTTTCAAGTCAAAATCCCCTACCTCATACTTTCATTGAGTTAGAGGTTCGGATTTATATAGATATATACAGATATATAAAGGTATATATATTTAAAAATACAAACAACAACATTTTCTACTATGTGAAGAACATTGGAATATAAAATATTTACAGCAAATATACAGTAAAACACATAAAATATTAAAAATGATTTTTGAATGTTTGAATGTACTTGTGTGGAATATATATATACCCTTACTCATATTTAGACATATATATATATATATATATATATATACACACATACTGTATTTGTGTGTGTGTGTATATATATATATATATATGTACAATAGCCCTTTCCATTTAAAGACCTTGTCATATACCATATACATTTTAAACCTTATAACATTTTTTTTAATATTTATATGAATATTTTTTTATCAGATAGTGTATATATGAGTCTAACTTTATTTTAATGTATTTATGTTGTGATTGGTGCACATTTTTTTAACTCTCACTCTTTATGCTATGTCTTCAATCATGCTTACCTGACGCACGCAGATTTAGTTTGCACTCTAGAGAATGCATGTACTTGTAACTTGTAAAAAAAGTAAATTAAATTTTAATTTAAATGTAAAATTAAATGTAATAGTTTAAATGTTAATATCTTGATTAATCAGTTGCTGAAATGAGTCTGTATTTTTCTTGGAAAGCAGAATGGGACACTAGATACTATTATAGCATTATTTACACTATCTATTGTTGCAAACACTTTAGCCAGATTTGTAATATGTGTATGTTCATAAACCCTATCTAGGTGTGCTCTTCAACAAAGGATAACAAGAGAATGAAGTATATTTGACAATATAATTAAATTAGTGTTGTTTTTTTGTTTTGTTTTTTTAAATAACAAGTACAATTGATAATAGAAGAACATTAGAAAGTTGTTTTTCCTTAATTGCATGTTCTCTCGGAAACACAAATCTACATTTTTAATGCTAATTTCTTTTTATTGCATTTTCAGACAAAAGCACTTATGGATAAGCTTCAAAAGACTGTCTCATCAGAAGGAAGGTTTAAAAATCTTAGAGAAACTCTCAAAAAGTAAGTGTATTCAATAGGAGGAATTCATGAAAAAAACATTTTTACATTCACATACACTGATATGACATACACAGTCAGATATACAGTATATCTAAGACTCAAATAATACAGTTATTAACCCCTTAATGACAACTGATGTACCAGGTACGTCCTGCAAAAACTTTCAGTTAGTGACAATGGACGTACCTGGTACGTCAGTTGTCTAAGAGAGTGCTGGAAGCGATCACAATCGCTTCCAGCAGCTCTCAGGGTATTGCAGTGATGCCTCGATATTGAGGCATCCTGCAATACCTTTTAAAAAGCATCCGATGCAGAGAGAGCCACTCTGTGGCCCTCTCTGCACCGGTAGCGATGGTGCCGTTGGTGGGTGGGAGCTTACAAGGGAGGCGGGTGATCGGCCCATCGCTCCCCGGCATCCGGTTCCTTCAAGTGCTTTGTGCACGCCGGATGCTGGGAGCGTGCAAAGGGGGGGCCTGCGGGCGCGCGCGCGTGCTTGTGTGTGTGCGCACGCGCGCGCGCAGCAACCACTACCACCAATGATCATCAAAGAGAGAGGGGGGCAGAAAACGTTTTTTCTCTTGTTAAGTGTAGTCAGTCCACGGGTCATCCATTACTTATGGAATATATCTCTTCCTAACAGGAAGCTGCAAGAGGATCACCCAAGCAGAGCTGCTATATAGCTCCTCCCCTCACATGTCATATTCAGTCATTCTCTTGCAGCCTAACTAAAGATAGGTCGCTGTGAGAGGTCTGTGGTGTTTTTTAACTTAGTTTATTTCTTCAATCAAAAGTTTGTTATTTTAAATGGCACCGGAGTGTGCTGTTTGTTCTCAGGCAGCATTAGAAGAAGAATCTGCCTGCGTTTTCTATGATCTTAGCAGACGTAACTAAGATCCACTGGCTGTTCTCATCTGAGGAGTGAGGTAACTTCAGAAAAGTGGAATAGCATGCAGGGCCCCCCTGCAAATGAGGTATGTGCAGTAAATTATTTTTCTGAGGAATGGAATTGACTGAGAAAATACTGCTGATACCAATGTAACGTAAGTTCAGCCTTAAATGCAGTGATAGCGACTGGTATTAGGCTGATGAGTGTGTGTACACTGAATGTATTTTTCTAAGGAATGGAATTGACTCTGAAAATACTGTTAATACTGAAATAATGTATGAGCCTTAACTGCAGTAAAAGCGACTGGTAGCAGGCTTATTAATAACACTTCATAACTTTTCAAATGTATGTTTAAAACGTTTACTGGCATGTTAATCGTTTTTTGTGAGGTACTTGGTGATAAAACTTATTGGGGCATGATTTTTACCACATGGCCATCTTTGTTTTCTGCATAGAAACAGTTATCTGAGCTTCCCCACTGTTGTAATATGAGTGGGAGGGGCCTATTTTAGCGCTTTTTTGCGCAGTAAAAATTCAGTCACAATCTGTCTACTTCATCCTCCATGATCCAGATCGTCTCTAGAGAGCTCAGGGGTCTTCAAAATTCATTTTGAGGGAGGTAATCAGTCACAGCAGACCTGTGACAGTGTGTTTTGACTGTGATAAAAACGTTAATTATTAAATTGTTATCCGTTTTTGGGTATTAAGGGGTTAATCATCCATTTGCTGGTGGGTGCAATCCTTTGCTAACTTAATACATTTACTGTGAAAAATTGGTTGCTATAACTATTTTGGTTCATTGTTATTTCAACTGTGACAGCTTTTTGTGCTTCTTAAAGGCACAGTAACGTTTTTTATATTGCTTGTAAATTTATTTAGAAAAGTATTTCCAAGCTTGCTAGTCTCATTGCTAGTCTGTTTAAGCATGTCTGACACAGATGAATCTCTTTGTTCACTATGTTTAAAGGCCAATGTGGAGCCCAATAGAAATTTGTGTACTAATTGCATTGATGTTACTTTAAATAAAAGTCAATCTTTACATGTAAAGAAATTATCACCAGACAACGAGGGGGAAGTTATGCCGACTAACTCTCCTCACGTGTCAGTACCTTCGCCTCCCGCTCAGGAGGTGCGTGATTTTGTGGCGCCAAGTACATCAGGGAGGCCCTTACAAATCACTTTGCAAGACATGGCTACTGTTATGACAGAAGTATTATCTAAATTGCCAGAATTAAGAGGCAAGCACAATAGCTCTGGGTTAAGGACAGAGCGCGCGGATGAGGTGAGAGCCATGTCAGATACTGCATCATAGTTTGCAGAACATGAAGACGGAGAGCTTCATTCTGTGGGTGACGGATCTGATCCAGGGAGACTGGATTCAGAGATTTCTAATTTTAAATTTAAGCTTGAGAACCTCCGCATATTGCTAGGGGAGGTATTAGCGGCTCTGAATGATTGTAACACAGTTGCAATTCCAGAAAAATTATGTAGGTTGGATAGATACTATGCGGTACCGGTGTGTACTGACGTGTTTCCTATACCTAAAAGGCTTACAGAGATTATTAGCAAGGAGTGGGATAGACCTGGTGTGCCCTTTTCCCCTCCTCCCATATTTAGGAAAATGTTTCCTATAGACGCCACCACACGAGACTTATGGCAGACGGTCCCTAAGGTGGAGGGAGCAGTTTCTACTTTAGCCAAGCGTACCACTATCCCGGTTGAGGACAGTTGTGCTTTTTCAGATCCAATGGATAAAAAATTGGAGGGTTACCTTAAGAAAATGTTTATTCAACAAGGTTTTATCTTACAGCCCCTTGCATGCATTGCGCCTGTCACTGCTGCGGCGGCATTCTGGTTTGAGTCTCTGGAAGAGGCCATTCGCACAGCTCCATTGGATGAAATTATGAACAAGCTTAAAGCACTTAAGCTAGCTAACGCATTTGTTTCTGATGCCGTCGTACATTTAACCAAACTTACGGCTAAGAACTCCGGATTCACCATCCAAGCGCGCAGAGCGCTATGGCTTAAATCCTGGTCAGCTGACGTGACTTCTAAATCTAAATTGCTTAATATTCCTTTCAAAGGGCCGACCTTATTCGGGCCCGGCTTGAAAGAAATTATAGCTGACATTACGGTAAGGGCCATGCTCTACCTCAGGACAGGGCCAAATCAAAGGCCAAACAGTCTAATTTTCGTGCCTTTCGTAACTTCAAGGCAGGAGCAGCATCAACTTCCTCCGCTCCAAAACAGGAAGGAGCTGTTGCTCGTTACAGGCAGGGCTGGAAAGTTAACCAGTCCTGGAACAAGGGCAAGCAGGCCAAGAAACCTGCTGCTGCCCCTAAGACAGCATGAAGAGAGGGCCCCCTATCCGGAAACGGATCTAGTGGGGGGCAGACTTTCTCTCTTCGCCCAGGCTTGGGCAAGAGATGTCCAGGATCCCTGGGCGTTGGAGATCATATCTCAGGGATATCTCCTGGACTTCAAAACTTCTCCTCCACGAGGGAGATTTCATCTTTCAAGGTTATCAGCAAACCAAATAAAGAAAGAGGCGTTTCTACGCTGTGTACAAGACCTCTTACTAATGGGGGTGATCCACCCAGTTCCGCGGACGGAACACGGGCAAGGATTCTATTCAAATCTATTTGTGGTTCCCAAGAAAGAGGGAACCTTCAGACCAATCTTGGACTTAAAAATCCTAAACAAATTCCTAAGAGTTCCATCATTCAAAATGGAAACTATTCGAACCATCCTTCCCATGATCCAAGAGGGTCAGTACATGACCACAGTGGACTTAAAGGATGCCTACCTTCACATACCGATTCACAAGGATCATTATCGGTACCTAAGATTTGCTTTCCTAGACAGGCATTACCAGTTTGTAGCTCTTCCCTTTGGATTAGCTACGGCTCCAAGAATCTTTACAAAAGTTCTGGGCTCACTTCTGGCGGTACTAAGACCGTGAGGCATAGCGGTGACTCCGTACCTAGACGACATTCTGATACAAGCGTCAAGTTTTCAAACTGCCAAGTCTCATACAGAGATAGTTCTGGCATTTCTGAGGTTGCATGGGTGGAAGGTGAACGTGGAAAAGAGTTCTCTATTACCACTTACAAGGGTTCCCTTTCTAGGGACTCTTATAGATTCTGTAGAGATGAAAATTTACCTGACAGAGGCCAGGTTATCAAAACTTCTAAATGCTTGCCGTGTCCTTCATTCCATTCCACACCCGTCAGTAGCTCAGTGCATGGAAGTAACCGGCTGAATGGTAGCGGCAATGGACATAGTACCATTTGCGCGCCTGCATCTCAGACCGCTGCAATTGTGCATGCTAAGTCAGTGGAACGGGGATTACTCAGATTTGTCCCCCCTACTAAATCTGGATCAAGAGACCAGAGATTCTCTTCTATGGTGGCTTTCTCGGCCACATCTGTCCAAGGGGATGACCTTTCGCAGGCCAGATTGGACGATTGTAACAACAGACGCCAGCCTTCTAGGCTGGGGTGCAGTCTGGAACTCCCTGAAGGCTCAGGGATTATGGACTCAGGAGGAGAAACTCCTCCCAATAAATATTCTGGAATTAAGAGCAATATTCAATGCTCTCCTAACTTGGCCTCAGTTAGCAACTCTGAGGTTCATCAGATTTCAGTCGGACAACATCACGACTGTGGCTTACATCAACCATCAAGGGGGAACCAGAAGTTCCCTAGCGATGTTGGAAGTCTCAAAGATAATTCGCTGGGCAGAGTCTCACTCTTGCCACCTGTCAGCGATTTACATCCCAGGCGTGGAGAACTGGGAGCCGGATTTTCTAAGTCGCCAGACTTTTCATCCGGGGGAGTGGGAACTTCATCCGGAGGTCTTTGCTCAACTGATTCATCGTTGGGGCAAACCAGATCTGGATCTCATGGCGTCTCGCCAGAACGCCAAGCTTCCTTGTTACGGATCCAGGTCCAGGGACCCGGGAGCGGTGCTGATAGATGCTCTGACAGCCCCTTGGGTCTTCAACATGGCTTATGTGTTTCCACCATTTCCGATGCTTCCTCGTTTGATTGCCAAGATCAAACAGGAGAGAGCTTCGGTGATTCTGATAGCGCCTGCGTGGCCACGCAGGACCTGGTATGCAGACCTAGTGGACATGTCGTCCTGTCCACCGTGGTCTCTGCCTCTGAGACAGGACCTTCTAATTCAGGGTCCTTTCAACCATCCAAATCTAATTTCTCTGAGGCTGACTGCATGGAGATTGAACGCTTGATTCTATCAAAGCGTGGCTTCTCGGAGTCGGTTATGGATACCTTAATACAGGCTAGGAAGCCTGTTACCAGAAAAATTTACCATAAGATATGGCGTAAATATTTATATTGGTGCGAATACAAGTGTTACTCATGGAGTAAGGTTAGGATTCCTAGGATATTGTCCTTTCTACAAGAGGGTTTAGAAAAGGGCTTATCTGCTAGTTCGTTAAAGGGACAGATTTCTGCTCTGTCTATTCTTCTACACAAACGTCTGGCTGAAGTTCCAGACGTTCAGGCTTTTTGTCAGGCTTTAGCTAGGATTAAGCCTGTGTTTAAGACTGTTGCTCCTCCGTGGAGCTTAAACTTAGTTCTTAACGTTCTTCAAGGCGTTCCATTTGAACCCCTTCATTCCATTGATATCAAGCTGTTATACTGGAAGGTTCTGTTTTTGATGGCTATTTCCTCGGCTCGAAGAGTCTCTGAGTTATCTGCCTTACATTGTGATTCTCCTTATCTGATTTTTCATTCAGACAAGGTAGTTCTGCGTACTAAACCTGGGTTCTTACCTAAGGTAGTTACTAACAGGAATATCAATCAAGAGATTGTTGTTCCATCACTGTGTCCTAACCCTTCTTCAAAGAAGGAACGACTTTTGCATAATCTGGACGTAGTCCGTACCCTGAAGTTCTATTTGCAGGCAACTAAAGATTTTCGTCAAACTTCTTCCCTGTTTGTCGTTTACTCTGGACAGAGAAGAGGTCAAAAGGCTTCGGCTACCTCTCTCTCTTTTTGGCTTTGTAGCATAATACGTTTAGCCTATGAGACTGCTGGACAGCAGCCTCCTGAAAGGATTACATCTCATTCTACTAGAGCTGTGGCTTCCACCTGGGCCTTTAAAAATGAGGCCTCTGTTGAACAGATTTGGAAGGCTGCAACTTGGTCTTCACTTCACACTTTTTCAAAATTTTACAAATTTGACACTTTTGCTTCTTCGGAGGCTATTTTTGGGAGAAAGGTACTTCAGGCAGTGGTTCCTTCTGTTTAATGTTCCTGCCTTGTCCCTCCCTTCATCCGTGTACTTTAGCTTTGGTATTGGTATTCCATAAGTAATGGATGACCCGTGGACTGACTACACTTAACAAGAGAAAACATAATTTATGCTTACCTGATAAATTTATTTCTCTTGTAGTTTAGTCAGTCCACGGCCCGCCCTGTCTTTAAGGCAGATCTAAATTTTAATTAAACTCCAGTCACCACTGCACCCTATGGTTTCTCTTTTCTCGTCTGGTTTTGGTCGAATGACTGAATATGACATGTGAGGGGAGGAGCTATATAGCAGCTCTGCTTGGGTGATCCTCTTGCAGCTTCCTGTTAGGAAGAGATATATTCCATAAGTAATGGATGACCCGTGGACTGACTACACTACAAGAGAAATAAATTTATCAGGTAAGCATAAATTATGTTTTTTTTTTTTTTTTTTAAATAGGATCTGCTAGGGTAGGGGGATGGGGTTAGGTGGGGGGGAAGCTACACTACAGAAAACCGCTGTTTAAGGAAAAAAAAACAAAAAAAACACAACCTTTCTTTTTTGGGGAAAACTGGGTACTGGCAGACAGCTGCCAGTACCCAAGATGGTGGCAAATAGGTAGGTTGGGAGGGTTAGAGAGCTGTTTGGGGGGATCAGGGAGGTTGGGGGCTAAGGCAGGGGTCCATCACAGATGAATAATTAAAAAAAAAAACAAACACCTTTTATTTTAGTACTGGCAGACTTTCTGCCAGTACTTAAGATGGCGGGAACAATTGTGGGGTGGGGGAGGGAAGAGAGCTGTTTGGGAGGGATCAGGGGGTGGGATGTGTCAGGTGGGAGGCTGATCTCTACACTAAAGCTAAAATTAACCCTGCAAGCTCTCTACAAGCTACATAATTAACCCCTTAACTGCTGGGCATAATACAAGTGTGGTGCGCAGCAGCATTTAGTGGCCTCCTAATTGCCAAAAAGCAACGCCAAAGCCATATATGTCTGCTATTTCTGAACAAAGGAGATCCCAGAGAAGCATTTACAACCATTTGTGACATAATTGCACAAGCTGTTTGTAAATAATTTCAGTGAGAAACCTAAAATTGTGAAAAATTTTACTTTTTTTTTTTATTTGCTCGCATTTGGCGGTGAAATGGTGGCATGAAATGTACCAAAATGGGCCTAGGTCAATATTTTGGGTTGTCTACTACACTACACTAAAGCTATAATTAACCCTTCAAGGTCTCTACAAGCTCCCTAATTAACCCCTTCACTGCTGGGCATAATACACGTGTGGTGCACAGCGGCATTTAGTGGCCTTCTAATTACCAAAAAGCAATGCCAAAGCCATATATGTCTGCTATTTCTGAACAAAGGGGATCCCAGAGAAGCATTTACAACCATTTGTGCCATAATTGCACAAACTGTTTGTAAATAATTTCAGTGAGAAACCTAAAGTTTGTGACAAAATTTGTGAAAAAGTGAACGATTTTTTTTTATTTGCTCGCATTTGGCAGTGAAATGGTGGCATGAAATATACCAAAATGGGCATAAATCAATACTTTGGGTTGTCTTCTAAAAAAATATATATACATGTCAAGGGATATTCAGAGATTCCGGAAAGATATCAGTGTTCCAATGTAACTAGCGCTAATTTTGAAAAAAAGTGGTTTGGAAATAGCAAAGTGCTACTTGTATTTATTGCCCTATAACTTGCAAAAAAAGCAAAGATCATGTAAACATTGGGTATTT
Organism: Bombina bombina; assembly: GCF_027579735.1. NCBI lineage: Eukaryota > Metazoa > Chordata > Amphibia > Anura > Bombinatoridae > Bombina > Bombina bombina. Next base: position 208,478,706 of record NC_069500.1, read on the forward strand.
CTAAACTCAGGACAAAATTTAGAAACTATTTAGCATAGGTGTTTTTTGGTGGTCGTAGATGTGTAACAGATTTTTGGGGTCAAAGTTAAAAAAGTGTGTTTTTTTCAATTTTTTCCTCATATTTTATAATTTTTTTTTATAGTAAATTATAAGATATAATGAAAATAATGGTATCTTTAGAAAGTCCATTTAATGGCGAGAAAAACGGTATATAATATGTGTGGGTACAGTAAATGAGTAAGAGGAAAATTACAGCTAAACACAAACACTGCAGAAATGTAAAAATAGCCATTGTCATTAAGGGTAAGAAAATTGAAAAATGGTCCGGTCATTAATGGGTTAAAGGGACACTGAACCCAAATTTTTTCTTTTGTGATTCAGATAGAGCATGCAATTTTAAGCAACTTTCTAATTTACTCCTATTATCAATTTTTCTTTGTTCTCTTGCTATCTTTATTTGAAAAAGAAGGCATCTAAGGTTTTTTTTTTGTTTCAGTACTCTGGACAGCACTTTTTTATTGGTGGATGAATGTATCCACCAATCAGCAAGGACAACCCAGGTTGTTCACCAAAAATGGGCTGGCATCTAAACTTACATTCTTGCAGTTCAAATAAAGATACCAAGAGAATGAAGAAAATTTGATAATAGGAGTAAATTAGAAAGTTGCTTAAAATGTCATGCTCTATCTGAATTACAAAAGAAAAAATTTGGGTACAGTGTCCCTTTAAATAGTACAAGTATCAGAAACCAGAGATTTATTCGTTTCACTTTGTCCCACAAGCCCTCATTCATCCATTAGAAGTGATGTATAAAAATATTATATGAAAGCTTAGGTGATTTTTTTTGTTCATTTAGACCAGAGGTGCACAACCTTGGTCAGCTTAAAGTGTCTAAACATCATGGGAAATGCTGGCTGAGCATCATGGGAAATGTAGTTCCAAACCCTCAGGAGGACCAAGGTTAAGCACCCCTGATTTAGACATTTTTAAGGTACTCCAATTTATTAGAAGTTCCTGTATTTAAATGAGTAAAACCACCCTAGTTAAAGGGACATGAAACCCAGTTTTTTTCTTTCAGGATTCAGAAAGAACATACAATTTTTAACAACTCTCCAATTTACTTCTATTAACAAATCTGCTTCATTCTCTTGTTATAATTTGCTGTAAGGAGTAGCAATGCACTCCTGAAAGCTAGCTGAACATATCTAGTCAGCCAATCGCAAGAGACAAGTGTGTGCAGGCACCAATTACCAGCTAGCTCACACTAGTGTAGGATATGTACATATTACATTTCATCAATGTTTACCAAGTGAAGAAAGGACATTTGAAAATAGAAGTGTATTTGAAAGTGTCTTAAAATGACATACTCTATTTGAATCATGCAAGTTTAATTTTGACTGTCCTATCCCTTTTAGAAATAATAATTGTTTAATGATTCAGAAATTGCACACAATTTTAAACAACTTTCCAATTCACTTCTTTTATCAAATTTGTTTTTTTTCTCTCTCTCTCTTGGTATCCTTTGTTGAAAAGCATAAATAGGTAGGCTCGTGAAGAGCAATCCACTGCTGGAAACTAGCTGGTGATTCCTTGCTGCACTTAAATACCTTTTGTCATTGGCTCACCCAATATGTTCAGCTAGCTCCCAGTTTCACATTGCTCTTCCTGAGCCTAGTAGTTAGTACTACTTTGCAAGAAAGGATACAAAGAAAACAAAGCAAATGATATAATACAAGTAAATTTGAAAGTTCTTTAAAATTGATTAATTTTGACATTACTGTCTCAGGCTGGTTAAAAAGAAAAAGGATTCACTGGATTTACCAAGACATATTTGTAGGTAAAAATGTCCCAACGCTTAATTGTAATAAAACATGATCGTTCTGAAGATCATATTTTATTTGTGTACTTGTTTCAAAGTTTTAAACTGTAATTTCAGCTATAGTTTTCCCTTTTTATTAAACCGGGAACCAGTTGTGCTTTCTAACATAAGCTGAGCATGCACACAAATCGCTAAGATATGCAGCTTAAAAAAAAGCTGCAATGGGTTTTCAAGAGGTTGTGGAAGGCCGAAATAGAAAAGTCCATTGTGAAAAAAAATCTGCTCAAAAAGTGCTTTCTGGAATAATGTTTTAGAATTGTCTCAATGCAAATTATTTGTGAAGTTAAAGGGACAATACATCCAAATTTATTCTTTCATGGTTTAGAATGCATATGCAATGTTCAACAACTTTCTAATTTACCTCGATTATCTAATTTGCATCATTCTCATGATTTTCTTTGCTGAAAAGCATATCTAGATAGGCTCAGAAGCTGCTGTTTGGTGGCTGCACATAGATGCTTCGTGTGGTTGGCTCACCCTTGTGCATTGCTATTTCTTAAACAAAGGATATCTAAAGAATAAAGCAAATTACATAATAGAAGTAAATTGGAATGGTGTTTAAAATTGTATTCTCTATCTGAATAATGAAAGAAACAATTGGGGTTAAATGTCCCTTTAAGGTTGAACCCAGTTGAATACTACTCAATAGCTGTGTTTTCTAAAGGATTAGAATGGCCTTGAATTTAAAAACTCCAAGAACACAGTTTGCATAACTCTTCTAATGGATTGGAATAGACCCCAACAAACACCAAATGTAATTTAATTTTCTAATTTACACCCAAAGATCTACTAATTAACAAGCATCCGTAACAGGAACCTTAACCATTTAGTATTGTGTCTGGGGGGAAAACTGTCAATTCATTTATTTAAAAAAAGAAAAAGAAAAAAAAAATTGTCTTTAAAATGTTTCACTTTACAGCGGGGCTCCGGTCCCTAACCCGCTGTATGAGCAGGGTATACCTGTATATTGTTACAAAAACACTTCCAGGCGGGCTATATAAATGGATCATCTACAAAACATTTATTCAAAGAAAAATCTAGTGCACAATGTCCCTTTAAATGGAATTTACAGTCAAAAATTCAGTGCACATAGATGAATTATATCTATAAATAGAATCATATTTCAAATAAACTTGTATTGGCAAAGAAAAAGTTATCAGTGTTTTTAATGTTAACATTTTTCTCTGCATGTGCATGTGAAGCATAGCCAGATATTGCCAGTGCACAAGCATTTGAAACACTGCAGCAGCTCAGAGCGACAGTTGGACTTGTATCATGTCAGCAATTAACAAATTGAGTCATTACCAGATGGCACAAGCACCTAAGGCTCTCTGAGTAAAGGCTGTGACACGCTGCAAGCGAAGCGGAGCGGTGCGCAGCGTGTAGATGCGGCTGTGCGCGCTCAGTGTGTCCTGCCTTTTCATCTCTGAGCACTCTGCTGCATCAGGTCACGTAACTGAGCTCTCAGAGATGAAATAATTGAACTTCAGAAGCGATGCAACGCGGTGCGAAGCAGCTGCTATGCCTTGCGCCGCATCGCTTGCAGTGTGTCACAGCCTTAAGAGTTGTGTGCATAATTAAATATACTTTTAAAACAATTATAGCTTTAAGTAGAAGCACTTTTGCTAATACATGTATGTTACAAAAATGCTTCTATTCAAAACTGAAAAACATCTATGTGGATTTCAGTTTTGGCTGGAATGTCCCTTTAAATAAAGGCTACCAAAGTCATTATGAATGGAAAGAAATATATTTGAGTATGAACAGAATACTGCTTAATTGGCATTGCACTTACAGAGACAATCTGTTTTGGATACAAATATTTGTAGAATGCTATTAACTTGCTTTGCCATGCCCCAAATATAAATAGAGTTACTGATTTCAAGTTAAAGGGAATAAAAATTGTTAAAAATAACGCACATAATTTGTGGGATCATGATATTGGGGTGCAATGGAAAAGCAATGGCAGCCATAGAGTATTTGGTACTTTGAAATAGAGCAACTCTATAGTTTTGACTCTTGTAAGTAATCAGTATATGTTGAAAAAGCATTGTCTTTTTAATATTGATGATTTTATCAAACATTTCTATGTCCCTTTTAAAGGGATAGGAAAGTCAAAATGAATCTTGCATGATTCAGATAGAGCTTGTCATTTTAAGACACTTTTAAATTTACTTCTATTTTCAAATGTGCTTTGTTCTCTTGGCATCCCAGGTTGAAAAAGAATACGCACATATCCTAGACTAGTGGGAGCTGCTGCTAATTGGTGCCTGCACACATTTGTCTCTTATGATTGGCTAACTAGATGTGTTCAGCTAGCTGCCAGTAGTGCAATGATGTTCCTTCAGCAAAGGATAACAACAGAATGAAGCAACTTTGATAATAAAAGTCAGTTGTAAAGTTGTTTAAAATTGAATGTTCTATCTAAATCATGAAAGAACATGTTTGGATTTTCTGTCCCTTTAGCTACTTTATTATAAAGTATTAAAATATTCTAAGAATAAAGAATTCTAGATATATACATCTTATATTCATATAATCTACACTTTAATCCATGAAGGCACATCATGAACTCTAGAGCTGAGGTGCATGAACAAATTCAAGGCCTTTTAGATCAGTAGAAAAAAATGAGACCAAGTGATTTGTAAATGCCCTCACTTTACTATTATACCCAGCACTTATGAGTTTCTGACTCAATATGATGTCACTACTACACATTATACTGTCATGGCCCGGCAAAACAGATAATCTCTCAATAACCTATGTGCACACTGATCTCTGTGAACAGTACAGAAATAAGGGGCCTCGTAGGAAGAAGGCATAGTGAGTCCATAGGGAAAGCTGAAGACAGCACTATAGTTGTGCACAACACAGCACTAATTGGCTAAAATGCAAGTCAATAGATAATAAATACAAAGTCATGTGATCAGGGGGCTGTCAGAAGATGCTTAGATACAAGGTAATCACTGAGGTAAAAAGTATATTAATATAACTGTGTTGGTTATGCAAATCTGGGGAATGGGTAATAAAGGGATTATCTCTCTTTTAAAACAATAAAAATGATGGTATAGACTGTCCCTTTAAAACATGAATCCTTCCACTAGTAATGGGAAAATGAAGAGTGATTTAATTCTAAACGTCAAATGTTAAATATTTGTAGTAACATATTGATATTTTTGTATTATGTGCAGTTGTAACCCTCCTTCTGTGCCCTACCTTGGAATGTACTTGACGGACCTTGCATTTATTGAAGAAGGCACGCCAAATTTTACAGAAGAAGGCCTTGTAAATTTTTCCAAGATGCGAATGGTATGTCTAGTGGGGACTCATTGCCCCCTCTGTTTTAAAATGCTTTGTAATCAGGAAAGAATTCAATTGCAAGTAGTAATAGCACCTGCTAATACTAAATATGTTAAAGGAACATGGTACTCAGAATTTTTCTTTTTTTTACTGCTCATTGGCTGATGTGGACAACTCACACAGAACAGCTTTTGTTCAGAACACTTACATCTATTTCTCAAAAATCAAAGCTCTGTAATGAATTTTGAAACAATTTCTTGTAGATTATACAACTATTTGTGTATCGTGTCCCTTTAAAGGGATAGTAAAATAATGATTTTAATATTGAGGTTCATTGCATTCCTCAGTTCTCATATCCCTTGTGTGTATGTTTTATTTATACCTCTGTAGTTCAGTGCTTTCCATTTCTATCTGCAAAAGCTTTTTTTTCAAGCTGTATGTTATCGAATAGCAAAGCCAATGAAAATATATACTGCCCACTCCATTGTAAAATATTATAGTGCACTCTTGCTCTTTGGTTGAAGCTAAAAGGTAAAATACATGACAAGCTAAGCAGTATGACAGCATGTGCCATCCATCTTTGCATTTGCACATTAGCTTGAGCAGTGGTACAGGAACACACTCTGTTATTTAGTTGGAAGAGAGAAATTGGGAACCTAGTAAAATGTTTAATAGGTGAGTTGTAGACCCCACTTTGGACAGCTATAGGGAGACACAATCTCTTGTGATCTAATGATCCATTAACGTTACAGGCTTGGCTTTAAAAAGACCCATAGACCTAGGTTTATGTTTTGTCTGCATGCCTATTGACTGTTTAACTCCACTGATATTTCTTCTTAGCACTATAACAGTAACAAAGAAAATCCAGATATTCTCCCTGTAGCTTCTAGTTGACATACAAAACAGTCAGATTGCAGATTAAAGATGATAAATGTAGAGAGCACTACCTCCAATGCCTTACTTTATCTGCTATAGGCAGCTACTATATACAAAATAGTCTGTTTTTTCGTGTTTAGGATAAGTAAGAAATCCACTCAATCAAAGCTTCACCCCTTGTATTACTGTTTGGGATAACTGTCTATCATTTTCTAATGCCAGCTTCCTTTCCCTCTTGGGAAACCTTTGTACGTTTAAGAGCGAAAGCCTTAAGTTTTGTAAGAGGGATCAGAATTGTTTTCACTGAGGTTGCAGGAGATCACACTAAGCAAGGAAAGGCATTGGGTATTTAAATGGAAATTGAAAATAAAATTTAACTATTATGATTTCCTATTTACTTCTATTATCAAATGGACCAGTCTCTCGTAGTGTCTTTTGTTAAAGCTTATTGCTATAAGACCAAACTAAGATAGGGTTCCAAACCCTCTATTACATTTTATTAGATGAATACTTTTGATAAAGTCTTTTATTGACCATACATCAGTTGAGCATAATCCAGTCTGTATAAAGGTCTTGTTGTACAGTCCCTTTAATCAGTGAGCTTGATGTTTTAGAGATTGACCATGTATGGACAATGTTAGTGATTTAACTCTTTAAATGCATCATGCCCTAGGTTCTAATGAAGCAGTCTCAATGAAGATGAGAGCGTAAATTGTCCCCATTAATTTATGAGCACCTACATATCGTTTGATTTTTTTTCCCCATTTCATCTAACTCTTATTGCATTGTCTTTTAACAGATATCGCATATTATTAGAGAAATACGTCAGTTCCAGCAGACTCCGTATCGTATAGAACATCAGCCAAAGGTAATGCTACAAAGTATATTGAGTTAGCAGTTAGTAGAAAATCCACTTTTAAAACATGTAATTCATGATATTTAATTTCCATAAAGGTTGCACGTCGCTTGCAGTGCTATAAGTATTAAATGTATTACTGTGTTTACTGAAATGTGTATCGAAGTTCTCTATTCACCTTTGTAAGATAGTTACTAAATGTAAAGTCATGACCTTATAAAATGAAATAAAGTAAACCACGTCTAGATGGAATTTAGCCAATTAAGCTATAGCTTAGAAAAACAAATGTAATTTTTTCTATGGGCAGTAAGCCGAAGTATCACATCCTAATTAGTCCGTTAGTACACATGGATTATATTGCACTTTGAAGGCACAGACCAGTGGTTAATAGCTATAACATTTCTTTATAAAACAGGTCACTCAGTTCCTTTTGGACAAATCTCAAATTCTGGATGAAGACACTCTGTATGAATTATCTCTAACGATTGAGCCAAGACTCCCAGCATGAAGTGTCTGACCGCGTGTGTCTTGAAGCAACACAGTGCTTTAAGTTCACAAACCAAATTATGCATGCTATGCCTAGCAGAAAGCAAGGGGCAAAGGGAGCCCCCCTTCATGAGAAGCAGACAGTGCCCCAGGTGCACAGAAATGCCTTTTAAACCACTAGTGAAAGAATAAAAGCCTTAAAAGTTCAGAATAAAGGCTGGGCGCTTTGTGTTTGTGTGATTTTCTACTAAAGGAGGATTCCCCGAGAATGTATTGTGGAATAAGTACTGAAGGTTTAAATACAGCGAGAATGCCAGGGTTTTCAGAAACCTAACACTCTCTGAACTATGGGGATGTTATGTTGGAAATATGGTGATAGGACATACTAAATACGCACTAAGTGTGCGTTACGCTTCACTGTGTACCCACGAATTGCACAACCAGAATGACTTCAGTATCTTTTAGTATGGTGTTTTGTGAAAATGTTGCGGCATGGAGCCCTAATGCTATGACGAGGTGAGGACAAGTGGATTTACAAGAAATAGGTGCAAGTTACAGTTCACTGTGTATCCCATGACTGCACAATCTGAATGTTTTCCAATGATTTAACTGCCCATCAGGAAGCCTAATCACTCAGACGTCCATATCTTCAACTTGAGTTTTGTGATAACAGTTAAGTTGCTGCATGGGTCCCTGACATCATAATGCCATAAACAGAACAATAATATAGATTTACAAGCACATCAAGACATCATATTTTATTAGATCTTATGTGTTTTGACTTATGTACATTTATATAAAAAAATACGACCATTGAGCTTTTGCCTAGTGTTTAAGATATTTATTTTATGCAGCTTTTCTAAGGCTCTCAGGCCAGCAGAAACTTAAAGCATTATTTTTTGTAATGCATTTACAGTACTACTGATACAGATGATACTTGGATACAATTATAAGGTCTGCAAAGGTCCAGAAAAGTTAGTTGTGACTTCTCATTTTTCCTTTGATTTACTTGATCTGCTCTTATAAATTTCTACTTAAGTTCATCATCAAAACTGTGTAATTATATATTGTATATAAAATATAATGTATCAAATGAGAGAGATCCGATGGTTATACTAAGCTAAAGAGAAAGCTGATAACTTTAGATACGCTAAGACGTGAACATTCACATGCACGCTACAGTTTGATTTGAGAACCTTACGTTTTATCAAGGTAGGTCGCTTGCAGCTGAGCCTCCCTTTTTTGTCTACCCGATACGAATAAGCTTTGTTTACATTTATTTCATATTTAGTTTTGCATGTTGTTTTATAAGTACAGTTAAAAAGGGTTCACATTTATAATGGACACTTTATTTCAAAAAGGTTCAAGAAAAGTAATTCTGTGAATCGGTTCTGCATGATATCTACATTCATGATTTTTATACAATAGTGAACACATTGCATGATGGCACATGGCAGTTATAAAAAGGAGTCATAAAAAGGTTCCCTTGTTTCTGCGCATGATATATTTATCATGAGAAATGCACACTTTATTTAGCGCTGCAGAATCTGTTGGCGCTCTACAAATAGCTGATAATAATAATAATGCATCATTGATTATTTCACATCTGTTAAATATTAGGAAACCCAGAGAAACATTTTGATATTGTTGAAATAGTTTACTATGTAAGCATTTTCTTAAAAAAATAAACAAAAAAAACTGTAACGGTTGGGACTTGATCAAACTAATATATAATAACTATTTTATATAATATGACGCGCAAGTTGTTTTGCACCATAAAATGTTACAACATGTGATTCCAAAGGGGTTAACAAATTGTTAAAGTCAACGTCAGAGAAACAATTCAAGACTGGGACCTGGCTGAACACATCAGGTGAGTAAATGACAGACAATTGCACAGGGCCAGCCTGGGATCAAAAATAGGCCCCAGCATTTTAAGGCAGAGCAGCCACTCTCCCCTTTGTTATTTAACCATACCCAAAAAAATGATAACTATAATGTACTAATTTATTTTGCTAAATATTTGAAGTTTGTAACGCCCTTATGTCACTATTTTGTAAATTGGTTGCCATTCAATAGTAAAAATTGTAATGTAATAAAAAAACAGAAGCTATTGAAGTTTGCATTTAAATAAAGAATAACTGCTTATTGCTTATCATCCTGCATAGTCACCATTACTCAAAATAACTGGAACCTGGTCACTTGTCATCACATGTAAGCTGCATTATCAGAGAGAAGTAACACACGCAGACATCCACAGACATGCACAAAGCATCCCAGTCATCCACTGCCACTAAAAATCAGCCACTCACAGACATCAACAGGTACTATAAAGAGGGGCTGCTTCTCTGTGACTCCTTTCCTTCCCTTGGTTAGTCCATGTCAGAGAATATGCACTAACTAAATTTATGGTGTACAAATATGGTGGCAAGCGTTTCTGTACAACAACACTGTTGCGGCCATCTTACAAGCCCTGCCACCATAAAGGCAAATTCATACACTTTCTGTACACTGTGAGCTCTATTTTGCATGTGGGGGTACATAGAGGGGCCAGGCATGACGCCCCCCTGTAGGATTACTACTTCTGAGTGAAGGGACAGGAGGAGGCGTTATGTGTGGGCCCTTCTCAAATAAGACCTCTGAAACCCTTGTAGTTATTCCCCTGACAAATGGGTAGGACACAGGAAAATCCAAAATTACAGATAGAGACAAGGTGATAACACAAAAGGGTCTGTATACAGGCAGACACCAGGGGCCTGATGATCAAAAACTCGCATGGAGAGAAATCTCTCAATATCTTTGGGGCTTTTTTTGAGCATTATATTGCAATGTTGGTATCTCCCCTTCACATTCAGAACTCTGCATAGTGAGATAAATAACTCTCAAGCAAGGAACATTTTCCGGAAAAAAATGTTGGATCATCTTGTCAGAACAGAGAGCTTAAGATAGCCAGGCACTAGGTGACAAGACACATGCAGACTTAGGGTTGCCACCTTAGCCATGTTTGCCTGGACACTTATGAGTAACACATGTTGCAGGGAGGAATATAAATAGTGCTGTCCAGGATCACTTTTTGTGTGCTATCCAGGGGTGCAATTCATGTTTCCCTCTGCACACCCTGCAGCATGTGTAACGCATAAGTTTCCATGAAAACATGGAAGAGGTGGCAACTCTATGTAGACCCTAAGAACAGTGCTATTGCGATATTAGGGGCAATAATCTTTGCATATTCCTTACCTTTGCAGATTTGAGGCTGTCTGAAGTTATCACACAGCAATCCTGGATTGAATGCAAATCCATTAGAGGAGACTGCTATGTATGGAGTTATTTAGCAACCTATAGGACTAGCCATTGTGAGGAGGATTGTTCTGATGTAATGCTGGAGGTGGGACTCAGTTCTCACTTGGAGCACAGACACATCAAGGCAGTGAGAGGTAGAGCTGGCCCTGCACCATGTACAATTAATAATAATGCCGTCATATGCAGACCTGGCCTTTAACTAGCTCCGTCCCTGTATGCTCTATGCTCAGTTCAGGTCTGCAAATGTACTTACCCACCAATTGGCAGTTTGCTACTAGTAGTGAATTGCTGCTCTTGAGCCTGCATAGGTATGGTTTTCAACAAAGGATGCCAAAAGAACAAAATAAGCTTGATAATAGAAGAAAATTGATAAGTCTGTTAAAATCTCATGCTTTATGTAAACCATAAAAGTTTATTTCTGACTCTTGTGTCCCTTTAATGTCTAGAAATCAGGCATGTAATGCAAGAAATTGATTATTAAAAAGTAGCAGGATATGTGCCAGGGTATGAACACAGACGCAGAAATGCACTGTGATGATTATTTTTATCTGTGTGTTAAAATGTTATGCAGAACTATACAGGGGTTACATTAAATAAAGGAGACACAATATATTTATATTAATAAACTGATTACTTATGCTGTGGTTAATTGGCTGCAGAACTGTATGTATAATAAATCTCCATGTATTATGATAACATTATTACCTCTTAATGGGTTTTCTAAAACTAATGTACCCTAAAAATATCACATCTAAAAAAAAAACTATACTAAAACTTAAATAATCCCACAAATAAAAAAAACTATCTTTAAAAAAACTAATCTAAAAATTGCCCTGAAAATGACCACAATGAGCAGGCTGCTACTACCAATTGTCGGTCAGTTATTATAGCTCGTTGGCAAAAAAAAGTGATCTTAGTTCTTGGGTGGAAGATCAGATGAGGACCACCCAAGAAGATTGAGGAGTATCGTCAGGCGCCCGAGGAGCACCGCCATGGACCCGCTGCTGCCCCAAAGGAGCTGGATTCAAGATGTTGAGTCTAAACTTTGGGCACTGCCCAAGAGGGCGATTTTTAGATTAGGTTTTTTTTTAAATATTTTGAAATTTTATTTGTGGGGTTGTTTTAGTTTTAGTATAGGGTTATGCAGTGGGGCTTTTTTTATTTATTTTTGTGTGGATACTTTGGTTTTAAGATTGGGCTTTTTTTAGCAGTGTTTTATATGCTCTGTAATGTTCTGTCTTGTTTTGTACTGGTAGTGGTTTTTTTGTGAGTTAGCTGTTAGGGGGTTAAGTAATGAAGGTATTATTGCTGTGGGGGAAATAGCGGTTTAGGGGTTAAGTAGTCTAGGGGTTATTGCAGTTTAGGTGTTAATAGTGTTGCAGGGTAGTTTGCAATAGGGGATGTAGCGGATTAGGGGTTAAGTAGTGCAGGGGTTATTGTGGTGGGGTTTATGGCAGTTAAGGGGTTAATAGTGATGGGAGGTGATGGCGGATTATGGATTTATAGTGTAGCGGGGTAGTTTGCGATGGGAAATGTGGCGGATTAGGGCTTAGTAGTGTTGATGATGGATAGTGTAGGTTGTGAAACTTAATTTTATTGATTCTTTTTGTGTTAACTGCAACTTTTTTTTTTCAAGCGCAAACGTTTTAGTGTAGAATGTGATTGTGTTAGAGCGATCGCATTTACTTTCAACTTGTGATATGAGCGTAAGTTTACGCGATTGTGATATTGCAATATGGAGCTTGCCTTAACGTTATCACTCCAGTTGTTATCTAGCCCAATATGACCACAATGAGCATGCTGCTACCACCAAATACCTTGAATAAACATTTTAACCAACAACTTGTAATACCTAAAGGAGAGTTATTGATTGCTCAAGGACAAGAGTGAAATAACGCACTGCATGTTGTCAATTGCACGCAACTTCTTATCTTGGCCTCTGTCTATTTAGGCTGAATTTCACTGCAAAATGTAACATATTTATGGTGATTTTTTATTGTATAAACACTGGGGCCAGATAACACCAGCATAAGTACAATGTAACGTTAGTGACTGGTATTATTAATCATATGCACTGGTTATTATATTAAGAATACTTCCTAAGCAATAGCCTAAACTCACACGCTGTCAACAGATTTTATTTTACTAAATACCTTGAATCTTATTATATAAGATCTGAAGCTAGAAAAACTAACAAAATATAACACATCTGACTCCTTGTTAAAGTGTTAATGTAACTTTGCTTGGAGCACAATTACAGTTCATCGAATAAACCCCCACATGAATTTGTTAGGCTGCTATAATATACATCTGGTCCGTATCTGTCTGCTGTGACTGTATGTTCTATTATGCAAGGGTACGACATGTAGTTATGTTTTGTGCTGCCCTTGGCCCTGACCTAGTCAGCCATGTAACTCTTTTCAATTCTATAAAAATGATAGAAGAGAAATATACAAATTGCGCTACAAAGTAGCTGACATAATAAATCTTCTGTATATGTCAAGAAGTTGCAATGTTTAATGTCATCAATATTCAACAATCATACATTAAAACAATACAGACAATCAGATGGGTGTGAAGATAAAAACAGAACATTAAAATAATTCAATAAAAGTCCAACACATAAAAGTCCACTTTGTACTAGGTGCGGTGAAAGCAGTCAAAAATATACCAAATCTCCTTAAACAGCAAAGAAATAAATTGTCACCGGTATATAAAGTTAACACAGGAATGGTGCACTTTTCTACTTACACCAAAATTCTTTTGGCAGCAAACTCCAAATGAACACACCTCCTCCGGTCATCCAATCTAGGCTTTCACCGTCTTATTTACAGACCGTCCTTTACTCCTTAAAAGAACCCTCTTATTGCAAATACACATTTTTCCTATAGATAAATGACATGGGTTTTTTATGTGTTTTTTTTTAGAGGGGTTACTGTTTGTTTTCAAAAAGCCCCTCTTTGTATTTTTTTATTTAAACACATGAGATAATGAATTTGATTGCCGTCATTGTGACTGCATAGAGTGCCCAGTCAGACACAAAATTGCCTGACACTACCTTAAAGGGACAGTATACACTCATTTTCATATAACTGCATGTAATACACACTACTATAAAGAATAAGATGCACAGATACTGTTAAAAAATTCAGTATAAAATAGTTTAAAAACATACTTAGAAGCTTTCAGTTTAGCTCTGTTGAAAAGGCTGTTGGAAAGCCCACTGCAAGTGAGAAACAAGACACTCCCCCCTCCCCCTTCTTTTGCATATGAAAAGACCCTTTACACAAACAGGAGCAAGCTGGAGAAGGTAGCTGACGGTATTCAAATAAAACTTTGGGGCTTGGTTAGGAGTCTGAAAATCAGAGCAATGTTCTTTAAAAATAAGCAAAATTATACATTTAAAAAAAAAAAAAACTTTATGGGCTTTATAAATAGATCATCTACAAAACATTTATGCAAATAAAAAATGAGTGTATAATGGCCTTTTAATTCTTAGTATTGAGACACGTGTTTTTCAGGTTGACCAGTAGGTGGTGCTGTTCTGTTTATTTCACATTCACCATTGCCACAAAATCGTTTCAGCACCATTTTTATTTTTCATATTGATTAACTTCTTTATAAAACGAATGCCTTTTACCCAGTGGCATATTTAGGTTTTGTGCTGCCCTAGGCACCCAAAATTCTGCTGCCTCCCCCTACCCCCACCTCCCCAGGTTTTAGGCCTTTTTTGGCCATAATATTTTTTGGTGAGGATGTAACGTCACTTTTTTTCCCCATGGCATTTCAAATGTAAATTTTCATTTTCACTTGTTCATATGTGTGCGTTTGTGTAGGTAGTAGAACCAAAAAGTTCTGCCCCAACAAAACCTGCTGACCTTGGCAAGTGCCTTATTTGCCTAGGCCAAAGTACACCCATGGGGCCCACCCAGGGTTTTAGGCCTTTTTTCATATTTTTTTGGTCATATATATCTGGAATGTGTGAATTATATCACCTGAAGCCCAGGATATTACGTTATTCTGCATGAGCCTTATACACACAATTCTGCAAGCTTGCTTTTATATCACTGAAATGATCTATTATAAATTTTTAAACATGAGAGGGAGCTAAAAAGGATCAGGAAAAAGCCCAACATTACGGGTGAAACGCGTTGAAGGAAGCAAAGCTGTTTGTCCTGCTAAGAACAAGATTTTATAACTAGGTACCTTGTTTAACCCGCGCATAATACACGCTAAGTGCGGGCCGTCCTAACTTTGGAACACAAACTTTGCAACCACCGGGATCCTGTTGGTATTTTCCACGCATAGGAACTGTGAGTAGTGATATCTATCACACAAGACACCGACCTGATAGAACTGCGATCCGGCAGGACTGTGAGTCCTTACACAGATATACAAGCTGCATTTTTAAAAAGTGGGGTGAGTGCTATCAATCTTACTTCCCCTGAAGGTGAGCAGGGGTTTATTACAGTTGCCGACCTGACAATACTGGGTTCCGGCGGGCTGTGTATAATTCTGTACCAAAGTCTGTTTTGTCTTATTGAAGCAACACAGTTACTAAGAAGAAGATTTGTTACTCTCCTTAATAAGTTTATATCAGCTACTATCTGTTACATTGTTACATGTGGCCACAGTAACACTTTTGATTTGTTGCCTTCTGTAGACACGGACTTGTTTCTTTCGTTTTTTTCCTGCATCAGAGAAAAAGTACAATTGTACATTGTTATATGGAACAACATCACCGATAAACAATACTAAGGTGGTTTTTATTATTATAAGGTGGTATATTGGCATTTATTTTGCACATACTTCTTTTTTATGTATCGTTTTTTATGAATATTTAAATCCTTTACTACCATTATCATTTTGCATTTAAGGGAGACGTCCCTGCTATTGTATACTGTTTGCATGCTTGTAATTTTATTTTTAGATCCATATAAATTTTAATCTGGTTTAATATACTGTACCTTTATATCTGACTAGATGTTTACAGAATAAATGTGTTGGTTACTTCTAGCTTTTTAGCGCCCTCTCATTTATTCTATTTTTGTATTGTCTACTGTGTTCATTTTAAGGGAGGTGGTCTGGGAGTGGCAAGTTGTAACCTTTAGGCTTAGCGCTGTATCTATATCTTGTTGTGATTTGATCAATTTTATACATATAATAGTGTTTCATTGATATAAAAGCAAGCTTGCAGAATTGTGTGTGTGTATAAGGGTCATGCATATATTAGGCATGTATATATATATATATACAGTTGTGCTCATAAGTTTACATACCCTGGCAGAATTTATGATTTCTTGGCCATTTTTCAGAGAATATGAATGATAACACAAAAACTTTTCTTTCACTCATGGTTAGTGTTTGACTGAAGCCATTTATTATCAATCAACTGTGTTTATCCTTTTTAAATCATAATGACAACAGAAACTACCCAAATGACCCTGATCAAAAGTTTACATACCCTGGTGATTTTGGCCTGATAACATGCACACAAGTTGACACAAAGGGGTTTGAATGGCTATTAAAGGTAACCATCCTCACCTGTGATCTGTTTGCTTGTAATTAGTGTGTGTGTATAAAAGGTCAATGAGTTTCTGGACTCCTGACAGACCCTTGCATCTTTCATCCAGTGCTGCACTGATGTTTCTGGATTCTGTGTCATGGGGAAAGAAAAAGAATTGTCAAATGATCTGTGGAAAAAGGTAGTTGAACTGTATAAAACAGGAAAGGGATATAAAAAAGATATCCAAGGAATTGAGAATGCAAATCAGCAGTGTTCAAACTCTAATCAAGAAGTGGAAAATCTGCTGCCCGAATTTAACATTGCACACAAGCACTATTTTGCATGCATGGGCAGGAGCAGTCAATCTTCCCGGGTTGGATGAGACCAGGGAGATTAAAATTCTCCATCTAAGAGGTGGAGAAGATAATAGAAAGAAGCGGACTGATGACCGCTGCTTGATAAATCCTGACTGCAGGTTCTCTTGTGAGAATGTGCAGTTGAAGGGAATAGAAGGGCTTGATAAATCGAGCCCTCTGTGTAACTTTTCTCCCTGGCAATCAAGTAAGTCACCTAAGTACACTTTTTCAAAACCCAGTCACACACAGCATTTCCATAAATAACCATATAACTGCCAAACAACTCAAATTGTTCATTTTATTTTCCATTTTTATACTTTTCAGTGGTGATATTATATAACTGTATGATTTCTTAACTTTCTAATAAACCTCATATCACACTCAAATCTTCCCTTGCCCTGGAGCCTCTTTGAGAGTCATATCTCCACATAAAGACCCCATGTCCCTATGGAATCACTAACATTGACAAACCACATGAGACTAGTGCTTAGACTCCTGATCCTGTATTTCCTGTTAATCATATGCACACAAGAAACCTCAGATCAGACCCTATAGCCCTGCAGACCCACTGTCACATACCTATATTATTCATCAGATCAGATAACCTGGCCCTGCACCCCTTAATTGTGTTTATATAAAATAAAAATAAATCAGAAAAAAATGTTTTTATATATATATATATATATATATATATATATATATATATATATATATATATACCGTTATATATTTAACAATTTAGTCCACTCAAAGAATTAAAAACACTAGTTAGAAACCTAACATCATGTTTATGTATTTTGAACCTGATGGTTAGCACAGCCAACGGTCGATATAACAATAGTGGGGAAAAAAACAATAATAATGTAATGTGGATGGAAAGGTTTTAGCATCAGCTGCCCTTTTATTACATGTACTAAGGTAATATGTACTGCCTACAGTCTGAATTTTACAAATCTAGACAAATAGACCTTATAAAATGGCTGCCCCCAAGACAGCACTTTGATGTCTAATTACTCAAAATACCTTCATGATAATTCATTTTAAACAACAAATAAACTTTTCAATCCATGTATATTATTGAATTACAAAATAATATTTTTTTCCTAAGACATGGAGAGTCCACAACGTCATTCCAATTACTAGTGGGATATTCACTCCTGGCCAGCAGGAGGAGACAAAGAGCACCCCAGCAAAGCTGTTAAAGGGACATTAAACACTAAATACATGCTAGATAGAATGATGCATTCAAAGAAAAGATTAGTCCATGACTAACATGTAGATGTATTTTTTAAAGTTTCATTAGTTGTTTAAAAAGTGACAAAATAAGTGTAAAGTTTTAGTGTCTATAAAACACTGGGAGCGGCCATGTTGTAACTTGTGTTACCTTCTCTGCTGTGGCCAATTAGGGTCAGTTATAAATAGGTCACTAGAGTGTGCAGCCAATGGTTGTGCTGGATTTAACAGTGTTCTGCACTTCCATTTCTAACAGGAACAGAAAAGCTCACAATTTCAGAATGGAATTACAGGCAAAGAGGACAAAATACATAATGAAAGTATATTGCAGAGTTGTTTTATTATATACAATTTATCATTTTATATTACCATCTCAAAGTGTTTAATGTCCCTTTTAAGTGTCACTTCCCTTACCCATAACCCCCAGTCATTCTCTTTGCCTCTGTCAATGGAGGACATGAAGTTGGTGTCTGAAGATATTTATTCCTTTTTCAGGTACTTTTCCCTGCAAGCAAGGATTGGGGTTTAGCTGTGTCCACGTCTTGAGTAAGAGTAGTTGTGATTTTTAAGCAGTTAGAAAGTGGTGAGGCGGTCCTTGCTTTGTTTTCTAACATATTTGCTGCCCTCTGTATAGAAAACCAGAGTTGGTTACCCTTTTCTTTCTTTTTCTACAGGTCTCTGTAAGGAGTATGTGTCCTTTCACGCCTTGTGAGCTGTCTTCCTGCCCGACAGCTAGATTTGCAGGTAAGTGCTTTTGTCTTCTAGGTACTGGAGACTTGCACTATCTATTTTAACTCATTAATTTCATACATTAATTTCATTGAATATTTGTAATCATTTAGTAAGGATTCTTTGGGGCAGTTTGCAGGCACTATTTGTATGTGAAAAGAGACTGGGTTCACAGCCTTCCTTATAGGTTTGGGAGGGCCTCTAACCTTATGGCTATATGATTTTAATTTTATAACATTTCATGTGGGGAATGTTTTAAACAGTTACTCCGTTTTTTTCAGAGAATGAAATGCACGCTTTTTTATTTATTGCGCAGTTTGTTTTGATGCCACTCACGTGATCTCCCGATCTTCCGCTTCTGAGAGCAGAGTGGTGTCATTTCTGTGAGTTTCTCTTCGTTGTGGCTGGGAGATATCGTCTGGCCGACTGGAGAGTCCTTAGTTCGTTCAGTCTCTGAAGGTTACGGTAGGGCACCTCAGCTTCTCAGGTATAGAGGTGTATTTTTTATTTATTTGCCTAGCGTTTTGAAGGAAAAAAAATATTTTTCTTAAAGTGACATTCCTTGCTTCTTGTGCCTTTATCAGCTCTGGATAATGAACAGGAGTCTGTTCCTTTTGATAAATGCTTATTATGTTTGAAGTCCCAAATTGTTTTACCTATGCAATTTTGTTCCTCATATTTAGAAATAACGTAAAATGTAAAGACAAGTTACTTGTTTCTGAGCCTAATGTCTCTGAGGATGATGCTGTTCAGGCAGTGCCACAGCTTTCTCCTCACACATCCTGAGCCTCAACGGCTTCACAAACAGTGCCCTGCAGTTCCTCTCAGCCTCCTGGAGTAGTTAATTTGCCAAAAGATTTTGCCGCACAGATATCTTCTGTGGTATCTGCGTCTTTATCTGCTTGTAGCTTCTGAGGGTGAAATCTCAGATTCGGACAGTATAAATCCTTTGACTAATTCTGAAGAAGTAAACTTCAGATTTAAGCTTGAACACCTTTGTTTACTGCTAAAGGAGGTACTGGCTGCTTTGGATGACTCAGATTCTTCTGTCGCTGTGAACCCTAAGAAATCTAGTAAGCTTAACAGATACTATGATGTTCCTTTCTTTGTGGAAGTGTTTCCTGTTCCAGACCGTGTGTCGGAGATCATTGCACAGGAATGGGATAAGCCAGGGATACCTTTCTCCCCGTCTCCCGTTTTTAAAAAGATGTTTCCTGTTGCTGACTCCATTTGAGACTCATGGCGCACAGTGCCTAAAGTAGAAGGGGCTATTTTTACTCTGGCTAACAGAACCACAATTCATATTAAAGATAACTGTTCTTTTAAGGATCCCATGGACAAAAAGCTGGAGGCTTATTTAAAGAAAATTTATGTTCATCAGGGTCTACAATGGCAACCTGCAATTTGTATTGCCACAGTAATTATTGGTGCAATGCTTTGTCTGAATTGATTTTAGAGGAGACTCCGTTGGAGGAGATCCAAGATAGGATTAAGGGTCTCAAGATAGCCAATTCCTGTATCTCTGATGCTAACATGCAAGTCATTAGACTAGGAGCCAAGATTTCTGGCTTCACTGTCCTAGCCAGCAGGGCTTTGTGGCTGAAATCTTGGTCAGCTGATGTTACCTCCAAGTCCAAGCTCCTGTCCCTTGAAATTATGGGTGGAAAGGGGTCCTTTCTTCCACAAGACAAGAAGAATAGACCTAAGAGATGCCAGAGTTCTAATTTTGGTTCCTTTCTTAACTTCAAAGGTCAAAAGTCTTCCTCTCCCTCCTCCAAGCAGGAGCAGTCCAAGTCCTTTTGGAGACCCAATCAGACTTGGAATAAGGGGAAGCAATAATAAAAGCCCTCATCTGAGACTAAGTCAGCATGAAGGGTCTGCCCCCGGTCCGGGATTGGATCAAGAGGGGGGCAGACTTTCCTTTTTTCATCAAGCATGGATACGAGATGTCCCAGGTTCTTGGGCTGTGGCCATATTATCTCAGGATTACTAAATAGAATTCAAATCTCGTCCTCCCAGGGGCATTTCTCTTCTCTTTTCAAGGTTATCTGCGGATCAGGTAAAAAGAGAGGCATTCTTAAGCTGCTTTCAAGACCTTCCTGGGAGTGATTGTTCCAGTTCCAGTAAGGGAACAGGTTCTAGGATTCTATTCAAATCTGTTTGTGGTTCCCAAAAAAGATGGAACTTTTTGACCCATTTTAGACCTAAAGTGTCTCAACAAGTTTCTCAGGGTACCGTCCTTCAAAATGGAAACCATTCGTTCCACTCTTCCTTTGGTCCAAGAGGGTCAGTTCATGACGACCATAGACCTGAAGGATGCATATTCACAGAAAAAACTACAACGTTTCAGGTCTGCTATAGGCCCTTAGTCATGTATACATGACTAAGGGCCTATAGCAGGCCTGAAACGTTGTAGTTTTTCTGTGGACCCTGAAATAATAAGGGTCTATTTTAAAAGTTTTGGTGGCTGGAACAACCTTTTGTTTGTTTGGACTAATCATTTTTCTCATAAGGAATGTCTGTTGCATAACTTGGATGTTGTGCATGCTCTCAAATTTTACCTACAGGCTACTAAGAATTTTTGCCAGTCTTCTGCCTTGTTTGTTTGTTTGTTTTTCTGGAAAGCGTAAGGGTCAGAAGGCTACATCTACTTCTCTTTACCTCTGGTTGAGAAGTATGATTTTTGCTTATGAGACTGCTGGACAGCATCCTCCTGAGAGAATTACAGCTCATTCCACTAGGACTGTCTCCTCTTTTAGGGCTTTCAAAAATGAAGCTTCTGTGGAACAGATTTGCAAGGCGACAATATGGTCCTATCTGCATACTTTTTCCAAATTTTGATACTTTTGCCTCGGCTGAGGCCTCTTTTGGGAGAAAGGTTCTTCAAGCGGTGGTGCCCTCTGTTTATGTATAACTGTCTTGTTCTCCCTCCCTGTTTATTCAGTGTCCACTAGTAATTGGAATGACATTGTGGACTCTCCATGTCTTAGGAAAGAAAAGAAAATTTATGCTTACCTGATAAATTTTCCACGACCCCACCCTTAAGATTAAACAGTCATTTTTTACTAAACCTCAGGCACCTCTACACATTTGTGTTATCTTCTTTTCCATTTCCCTTCGGCTGAATGACTGGGGGTTATGGGTAAGGGAAGTGATACTTAACAGCTTTGCTGGGGTGCTCTTTGACTCCTCCTGCTGGCCAGGAGTGAATATCCCACTAGTAATTGCAATGACGTTGTGGACTCTCCATGTCTGGAAAGAAAGAAATTTATCAGGTAAGCATTCATTTTATTTTTTTGATGACAGAATCCCTTTAAGAGACATTGTCAAACTTTCCTCACTCACTACGGAAGCCTGGAGGGGCTTGTTTCTTGACCATATACTGCACATTTTAAGCTATTTTGTTGGTTGCACAATTGTATATTTATCTTCTATAATTTTTATAGAATTGAAAAGACTCAGTTGCATGTCAGATTTTACAAAGGTAGAGAGGGTCTATCGCTACAATTGTTTTATGTGTTAAAGGGACAGTCAACACTTCCGTTAACATGATTTGGTATTGAAAATAAAAAAACGAAGACCTGCCTGCACTATACCCCTCCTGCCTTGCTTCTGTCCTAATCAGCATCGATAACTTCTCTAATAACCGGTAAATATGGCAGCCATATTTACCGGTTATTAGAGAAGTTAGCGACGCTGATTAGGACAGAAGCAAGGCGGCAAGGCAGGAGGGGTATAGTGCAGGCGGATCTCCGTTTTTTTATTTTCAATATCAAATCATGTTAAATGAAGTGTTGACTGTCCCTTTAAGGGGATACTAAACCCACATATTTTCTTTTATGATTCGGATAGAGAATGCAATTTTAAGCAACTTTCTAATTTACTCCTATTATCAATTTTTTTTGCTCTCTTTGTATCTTTATTTAAAAGACCAGGAATGAAAGCTTGGGAACAGGCCCATTTTAGGTTCAGCACCTGGGTAGCGCTTTCTGATTGGCGGCTAAATGTACCAAGCCTGTCTATCTTTTTAATATAATTTAATATATGTAATATCTGGAGTGCAATCTCTGGAATTTAGAACTCTGACACTTCTACATGCAGTGATTGTTGTCTTTGCTTTGGACATATAGTTACTGATATAAGCGAGTTCCTGTACATACTGTATCAACCAAACAACATTCATGGTGATTTTCAAATAAAATGAGAATTTTAAATGCTTTTACATTTATTTTACATTCAAATGTTTTGTAATGCAGCCAATCATTTCTGATGCCTAATTAAAAAAAATACTATCCCCCAAAACCAGATGGAAGTATGTTAGCTAAACAAAAGTTTTCTGTTTCTGTAGTAAGCAATGGGGCATGTAGAAGCAATAAAGTATATGCATTTGTTTTATAAAAAACGGAATCTTCATCTGATTACCCAGCAAAAACAATTACATAAAACTGTAGCATAAAAGGGAATAGTTTTCTTATACATTTATTCAACATAGTTAGGTAAAATTAAATCAAACGTACAAATGTTCATGGTTTTCCCTGCATACAATACGCATCCATATAAGTATAGGTTACATTGTTATGTTGCATCTCCTTTTGAATACTCATGAATATACATGCAAGGCTTGATCCATTAGGATGCTTTTTGTCTCAAACTATATGTGCATATCGTTTTTCAATCTTGTAGCTGGAAGGCATTTTACACTTTTCTTGTATATGACTGTGTAGGGGACAGTTCTACAGTGAGTTCAATTAAATAATATAATATAAACAATGTTTTGCTAACAAAATTATAGTTTTAAATGTTTTTAATACACTTTTGTAAGCAGATTTTTTTTAATGCAATCCTTAAAGACGAGATAGGTAGATAGATTACTGTTGTATAGAGACACACAGACGTTCTTCCAGCTATTGACTGTAATCAAGACAGAAGCTATCTCTTCCAGGATCCTCCCTTGTATAATTTTGTAATTCAGGAATTGAATTAGACAAAATGTAAAGAGATGCTAATATAGTGTAGAATATTAAAATGCAAATGTTTACATTGCACAGAAAACTATATGATAATAGTTGTAAAATTGGTGCTTACAGTGATATAGCCTGCTTCTCTCAATCATACCAGTCTCCTGATGAGCAGAATATGAGCAGCTTTTTAATTCTTACTAATACATTTTACAGATACATACCTCCCAACAATACCCTGCCTTGCGGAACTGTCACTCCCATAGCTTCCCCTGTCAAGGGAAATGCACTAGTTGCCAAGGACTTCACAGCCCTGCCCACACAGGGCTGGATTGGCTTACCAGGAGATTTCCCGGTGGGCTGCAGCAGCTGGGGCTGGAAAACTACAATTTAAAGGGGTGATGAATGGATGCAATTGGGTCGCATGGTGCCCATGTATAATAAATCTGGCATTTTTATTTAATGCAAGGTAATATAATTTAATTCTGAAAAAATATAGGGGGAAGGAGTATCCCAGTAATCCCCTTTGATAAAAATGGGGTGTGTGCATTCTACCGACTCAACGGGAAATAAGGCTGGTCTTCAAATTATTCCAGGGCTGCTTTTTATTCCCAGTCCGGCCCTGTGCCCACATCACAAAATGTCTGACTCCCAACCATACCCACAACATGTCCACTCTGTCCACAGCCCTGTCTTTCCTGTAGTGCTCTGTCCACCAAACACTTTTTGTAATGCAGCCAATCATTTCTGATGCCTAATTAAAAAAAATGACTATCCACCAAAACCAGATGAAAGTATGTTAGCTAAACAAAAGGTATCTGTCTCTGTAGTAAGCAATGGGGCATTGCATAATAATTGTGTGGTTGTTTTTTGTGGGCTACTGCCCACAAGTCCCACTTAGCTCCCTCCAGGAAATATTGGGAGGTGTTCAAATAGAATCTGTAAGACTATCATTTTAAGTACTCCCTGTGGTGATAAAAGAAGAACTAAATTAAAAAACAGCATTAAAAATAAGGTAGTGATAGTATAGAAATATAACGACTGGTCATTAGTATAATATGTACCTAAATGAGGGGTATTCAGCTAGAGGAGAAGAAAAAGAGACTGCTGAGCCCAAAATATAGACTACTGTAGCCTTAATTGGAGTTGAGTCGTTGTGTAGATTACTATTTGTCAGCAGCTTTTAACCTCTTAAGGACATATGACGGAATTTTTCCGTCATAAAACAATTGAGCAAACTGAAAGCTGTGTCCTTAAAGGGTTAAGGCATAAAAATTTGAAGCATTGGAGGAAACTTAGGAACAAGAACAGGATTGTGTGTCATACAGCTGCCAAGATTCTCAGAGAATAAGATCTTCCAAGGGGTAATATTGGTTTATTTTGTTTCTCTCTAAACATTGCTGCATTAATGATAGCTTTTGTCATTAGCCATCGCATTTAATAATTGTGTGGTTGTGTTTTGGAGAGAGTGAGTTTGTTAGAACGACCCTCTTAAAGGGATATGAAATCCAAAACTTTTCTTGTGTGATTATGACAGAGGATACCATTTTAAAAAAAGTTTGCAATTTACTTCTATTATCAAATTTGCTTCATTACCATAATATTCTGTGTTGAAGAAATACCTAAGTAGGCATCTGGAGAACTACATGGCAAGAAATAGTGCTGTCATCTTGTGATTTGGATCTTTTCCAGATAAGCCCCGCCAAAAAGTTAAGCCCCGCCGCAACAAATATGAAAAAAAAAAAAGATATTAAACTTGTACATTTATTGTTTATTGAACAGGAACAGTGTGAAATGAAACTTGTACTTCTGAAATTAAATTAAACTTGTACTAAACTGTAACTTATATTGTTATTTTGTATTGTAGTTTAATTTTTTTATTGAAGATGCTGCATTGAAACTTTGTACTTTTATTTTTTATCGGTGCATTGAAACTTTGTACTTTTATTTTGCATTGAAACTTGTTTTTTATTTAAGAGGGTGAAATTGGGACAGGTCTTTATTTTTTATTTAAGAGGGTGAAATTGGGACAGGTCATTTACTGTCCTGAACTCCATCCTAGACCGTTCCAGCCAAGTTCCCTTTCTAAGAGCGATTTCTTGACGACACTGTCGTGCATTACACCTCCACCTGTCAGAAACAGTGGAAAGTGTCATTTGGTGCCCATTGTTGCATAAACGTTGCTGATGGATCACTCGGTGTGTTTGCAAAAAAAGTATTGCCGTCTCCTTGTCATGAACGACAGTCGAAAGCGTAAGAAAGTTCATAGTTTCACTCATTTTCATAGTTTTTATTGCAATGTAATACGTCAGCTGACAAAAGTGGCGGGGCTTAACTTTTGGCGCGTGCACTGTTTGCATTAGTGGCGGGGCTTATCTGGAAAAGATCCTGTGATTTTGCTAATGGATAACATTCTTGAAAAACTGCTGCCATATAGTGCTCCAGAAATGGGCTGACTCCTAAGCATAGGTTCCTGCTTTTCAACAAAATATACCAAAAGAACAAAGATAAATGCGTAAATTAGAAAGTTGTTTAAAATTGTATGCTCTATCTGAATCATGAAAGAAAGAAAAATTGGGTTTCATGCCCCTTTAAGGAAGAGTAGGTGGGTCCAAATAAGAACTGTTGGGGTTTATGTCTACATCCTTACTGCTAGACTTTACACTTAGGAATGCACATATCTTGAGCATTATATGTACAACATTTCTATTTCTAATGCTAATGTTAAAGTAATATTTAATTCAAATTTTTCTAATTAGAATATTGCATAATTCTAATTATGCAATATTTTAATTAGAAAAATTCTAATCAATATATTTGTAATAGTATTTCTAATACTTTCTTTAAATGTAATCTTTGAATTATGCAATATTCAAAATAGAACATTCTAATTGATACATTTGTATCTATTATGTATCAATTTGCTAAATTCTCTACCACATGAACTATTGAACTTCTGAATAGTAATTGTTAAATCGAATGTTACATTTGATATTTAAAATGTGGATATTCGATCTAATTATGAACTTTGGAAAATTAAAGTAACATTTGAAAACAGAAAATAACATTCATGGATTTTCATTCTTATCAACATTTGATTATCCAAAACGAATGTCCACAGGACTGTTCTACCAAGCAAATTGCACTTTCACCACATTTGCCCATCCCTATTTATTTACCTCTGCATGGCAGAGGTGAAACTTGCAGAGGGCGTGGCACAAACTGCACAATAAGGGCTTGAAAATCTGTCTTTGCCACAAGGAAGTTGGAGGTGGGGCCACTATTATATTATTATAATATTCCAGGGGCAAAAAACAGCAAAAAAAATTATGCCACTGTGTGAGGCCCTATCATGAGCGAGGCCTTAGGTGTTCACCTCGTTGGCCTAACGCAAAGCCCACAACTAAGCCACTATTATGGTTATGTGCAGCCCCATACACCACACTGCAAGGTGATAACAAACTGCTGTCACTAGTTCTTTACATTTATGTTTATTTTCCATATGGGAAAAATGGGGTCAATGAAAGCTCACCTGGTAAGAGAGAAGTGGGTGCATGAAGTTTAAGAGGTAAAAAAAGTTTCCTGTAAGATCAAATTGTGACATTTTTTACCTACTCCAAAGAAAAGGAGGCCTCTGTGGGTGAACAGTTGTCTGCACCACTGACATGGACATAAATGTATGAATTAAAAGAGAGAAGTGCTCAACCTGGAACGAACATTAGCATATTAGCTTGTTCTATGGCTAGTTACCACCCTAGGAGCAGCCTCTTTCTGCTCAATATGTGCCTTACATAGAGAAGAACTTTCCTGTAGTATATCAGTCTGGTCCTGACTAAACAGTGCAGTCCAGTCCTGAAATACCAGGCAATACCTCTCTGAATGTAAGAAATGGCAAATCTGCAGATGAACGGTTTAGCCTAGTGTGGACCTCATCAGTGAGGTGCAGCCATATCCCTCTAGGCACACTAAGCAAGTGGTCCACATCTATTATGCTATTGTTTGTTTCCAGGTTGAGTGCTTCTCTCTTTTTATTTATGGACATGAATGTGACTACATAGCTCCCAACCTTTACAAAAAATAATTTTGAGATTGGCAGTAATGTGGTGTGGCCAGGGCTATTGGGGCAAAGTCTGGATGGAACTAGAAATTAGGTCTGGTGTATAAGGGCTGCTTTTTGTGGTGTATGGACAATGTTTGTTCATCTGGTATAGGCATTACAGGATAGTTTTTGTGATTCCTGTGTTCCTACAATGAAACCAATGCATAAACAAAGAAAATAGACTGTTTGACTTAACTTGCCATTTTGGTATTGGAGGTATGTAACTAAAACATAATAATAACCTGAATATAGTGCAAGTAGTCTATTTCAATTATTAAAAAAAAATATTATTGTGATGTTACTTTCTTACTAATTGAATGGTAGTATTTGAAATGTACCTTTGTGCTGTCTGCATTAGCAAGTTGTCCTAAGATTGTCTGTAGTTAAATTATCTCTAATGTCCTTAAATTGACTAAAATGTGACACCAAAAACTCCAGATTTTCTATGTCCATATGATGTAAAATTTATAGAATGACAGCATCAAGGGACACAGCTATGTAATCCCAATTGCAAAGTGTCAAGAAGTAATTTTAAAATGCAGACAATTATGTAATAATAGTTTAGATCATATTAATTGTATTTATTGGTATTAAGCATCTTATTTTTTCACACTGTTTTGATGAATATTGAATGCTTACCTAACACACTGTAAAATAAATAAAAATATTTGTTATACATTGCATGTTTACTCCATAAGTTGTCATGAAAATCTGTATGATTTGCCTTTAACCAAACTAACTTTGCATTGACATACTGGTAGAACTTCCAGTTTGTAGAATAACTTTACAGAAATGCACACTTAAATATTCAAAATATATTCTTATTTATTATGAAAAATGTAAAACTACTGTAGAGAACTAGAGAACTGATTTTAATGGTGGCAAAACTTTTTTTAATAATATATTTTTAATAATAATATTATTATTATTTATTAATAATATGTGTCCTGGGTTATGATCATTAGCAATTCAATTGCATTTTATAAATCTAAATAAAGATATTTTAAAAGTAACTATTATCCAATGAAACAATGGTCAATAGTTAATTATCATGATTCCTTAAAGGGACACTGTTCCCATATTTTTTCTTTTGTGATTCAGATAGAGCATGACATTTTAAGCAACTTTCTAATTTACTCCTATTATCAAATTTTCTTCATTCTCTTGGTATCTTTATTTGAACTGCAAGAATGTAAGTTTAGATGCCGGCCCATTTTTGGTGAACAACCTGGGTTGTCCTTGCTGATTGGTGGATAAATTCATCCGCCAATAAAAAAAGTGCTGTCCAGAGTACTGAAACAAACAAAAAACTTAGATGCCTTCTTTTTCAAATAAAGATAGCAAGAGAACAAAGAAAAATTGCTAATAGGAGTAAATTAGAAAGTTGCTTAAAATTGCATGCTGTATCTGAATCACAAAAGAAAAAATTTGGGTTCAGTGTCCATTTAAAGGAACAAAAATTGACTGGTTCATTTCAATTTTGAGTTTTATGATTTTAGCAAATATCCTATTTCAGTCTAAGGGGCAGATTTATCAAGGGCCGAATGGCCCCTGATAACCCTGTTTCTGCTTGAGGCTCTGAGGCTGCGGACATCAATCCACCCGATCCTATACGATCAGGTTGATTAACACCCTCTGCTAGCGGTCGATTGGCCGCGAATCTGCAGGGGGAAGCATTTGACAAGCAGTTCACTAGAACTGCTTGTGCAATGTTAAATGCCGACAGCGTAGCAGAACGGATCATGTCGGACAGACATTTGAAAAATCAGCCCCATAGCTTTTACTGTGCACTGAGCATATATACGTATGTCCTGTGTGCACACTTATTCAAACACTGTGTCTGCTCAGAGAGCCACTGACATACTGTATATGCTGTCTAAGCAAATGTTGTTGCAGGTGCACTTAGCATGCTCTGTGCACATTAAAATCCATTACTGAAATACTGATAACTTTTACTAGAAGCATTTTTGCTAATAAATGTGTATAAGAAAATGCATGCATTCAAAATTAAAATATATACATTGATGTGCATTTCAATTTTGACATTTATATCCCTTTAAGGAGTGCTCTCGAAATCCTTCAACACATTGCACCAAGGGATTAAACATTGTTGGTCCTACGTTCAGTTGAACAATGCATAATAGTAAATTGGGAGAAAAAAACTTGCTAAATCAAAATGATATCTTATTTACACTGCATTACTGAATCCAAATATATGTGCCAAAAAATACTCATCCTGGCTCAAAATTAATAACATTAGCATTTAAATTCACACAAAAGGATACCAGCAATACAAAAATCACAATGTTTTTAATCTATAGGAAAGAAACAAAACAAAAAAGATGCCCTTAAACCAAATTACTGTAGTATAAAACCTATCATGTACATATAGAGGAGAAATGGAGTGCTGAACACAAAGAGTGTGGAGAAATGGAAGCCACAAAATTGTGTTCTCTTTAGTCCTGTAATCCCGGCAAAGCTGCTTAACTGTCGTATGCTGGCATGCTGCTAAGTGAGTCTCTTCTGTGCAGACCATGCAAAAGTCTGTATTAAAAGGGACATTGAGAAAAAAACTCACAATAAGGCAACTTCACATTCTCATTAGTTACTCCAGCTTGACTGCTCTGTAATTGTATGCAGCTGATTCACTAATTGTGAAATGAGTGAGATTTTGTAAATCAGTTGCACAGAGAAGCAAATTAGCAGGCGTGTTATTCTGGCACAGAGAAACAAATGGGCAGGCGTGTTATTCTGGCACAGAGAAACAAATGGGCAGACACGTTATTCTGGCACAGAGAAACAAATGGGCAGGCACGTTATTCTGGCACAGAGAAACAAATGGGCAGGCGCGTTATTCTGGCACAGAGAAACAAATGGGCAGGCGCGTTATTCTGGCACAGAGAAACAAATGGGCAGGCGCGTTATTCTGGCACAGAGAAACAAATGGGCAGGCGTGTTATTCTGGCACAGAGAAACAAATGGGCAGGCATGTTATTCTGGCACAGAGAAACAAATGGGCAGACGCGTTATTCTGGCACAGAGAAACAAATGGGCAGGCGTGTTATTCTGGCACAGAGAAACAAATGGGCAGACGCGTTATTCTGGCACAGAGAAACAAATGGGCAGGCGTGTTATTCTGGCACAGAGAAACAAATGGGCAGACGCGTTATTCTGGCACAGAGAAACAAATGGGCAGGCGTGTTATTCTGGCACAGAGAAACAAATGGGCAGACGCGTTATTCTGGCACAGAGAAACAAATGGGCAGGCGCGTTATTCTGGCACAGAGAAACAAATGGGCAGGCATGTTATTCTGGCACAGAGAAACAAATGGGCAGGCACGTTATTCTGGCACAGAGAAACAAATGGGCAGGCGCGTTATTCTGGCACAGAGAAACAAATGGGCAGGCGCGTTATTCTGGCACAGAGAAACAAATGGGCAGGCGCGTTATTCTGGCACAGAGAAACAAATGGGCAGGCGCGTTATTCTGGCACAGAGAAACAAATGGGCAGGCGCGTTATTCTGGCACAGAGAAACAAATGGGCAGGCGCGTTATTCTGGCACAGAGAAACAAATGAGCAGACGCGTTATTCTGGCACAGAGAAACAAATGGGCAGGCGTGTTATTCTGGCACAGAGAAACAAATGGGCAGGCGTGTTATTCTGGCACAGAGAAACAAATGGGCAGGCGTGTTATTCTGGCACAGAGAAACAAATGGGCAGGCGCGTTATTCTGGCACAGAGAAACAAATGGGCAGGTGCATTATTCTGGCACAGAGAAACAAATGGGCAGGCACGTTATTCTGGCACAGAGAAACAAATGGGCAGGCGCGTTATTCTGGCACAGAGAAACAAATGGGCAGGCGCGTTATTCTGGCACAGAGAAACAAATGGGCAGGCGCGTTATTCTGGCACAGAGAAACAAATGAGCAGACGCGTTATTCTGGCACAGAGAAACAAATGGGCAGGCGTGTTATTCTGGCACAGAGAAACAAATGGGCAGGCGTGTTATTCTGGCACAGAGAAACAAATGGGCAGGCGTGTTATTCTGGCACAGAGAAACAAATGGGCAGGCGCGTTATTCTGGCACAGAGAAACAAATGGACAGGTGCATTATTCTGGCACAGAGAAACAAATGGGCAGGCACGTTATTCTGGCACAGAGAAACAAATGGGCAGGCGCGTTATTCTGGCACAGAGAAACAAATGGGCAGGCGCGTTATTCTGGCACAGAGAAACAAATGGGCAGGCGCGTTATTCTGGCACAGAGAAACAAATGGGCAGGCGCGTTATTCTGGCACAGAGAAACAAATGGGCAGGCGCATTATTCTGGCACAGAGAAACAAATGGGCAGGCGCGTTATTCTGGCACAGAGAAACAAATGGGCAGGCGCATTATTCTGGCACAGAGAAACAAATGGGCAGGCGCGTTATTCTGGCACAGAGAAACAAATGGGCAGGCGCGTTATTCTGGCACAGAGAAACAAATGGGCAGGCGCATTATTCTGGCACAGAGAAACAAATGGGCAGGCGCGTTATTCTGGCACAGAGAAACAAATGGGCAGGCGCGTTATTCTGGCACAGAGAAACAAATGGGCAGGCACGTTATTCTGGCACAGAGAAACAAATGGGCAGGCGTGTTATTCTTGCACAGAGAAACAAATGGGCAGGCACGTTATTCTGGCACAGAGAAACAAATGGGCAGGCACTTTATTCTGGCACAGAGAAACAAATGGGCAGGCGCGTTATTCTGGCACAGAGAAACAAATGGGCAGGCGTGTTATTCTGGCACAGAGAAACAAATGGGCAGGCACGCTATTCTGGCACAGAGAAACAAATGGGCAGGCCAGTAGCGGCTATTTATAGCCGATTCGAACGTTGAAGATGGCAGCCACAAGCTGCATTCAGCAAATTTCGGAGACTGATTTCTTCTTAGATCTTAATGTGTTGTACCTTCACAAGAAAAAAATCCACACCTAGTTTAGAGAGACATCTTACTAAATTATCCCCCAAGACATAAAAACATTCCATCATGCATATGAATAGTTCTTAGACATAATAAAAACCTACAAAGAAAATATAAAATAAAGACGAAAAAAAACCCATATATACAATAATACAAATATACTTTCTTGTGTGAAGGTTTTACTGGTAAAAAAAACTTCTTGTTTATCCTTACCGCTATACCGATCCAGGTTGTATACATAGCCTACCTAATGCCACCTCACTGTTGTGGTAAAAAAACAGAAATAACATCAGGAGTGGAGGGAGGGGTTGTGGGCGGGGTGTTTGCTGGAAAAGCCCTCCGTAGTCATAGTGTCAGTAAAACAACTTTGCAGAACTAGCTGCCACCCCTTCTCACCATCATGCGAGAACAGAAGCAGTAAGACAAAGCAGGGATGGGGAGGTACACACAGCCCGAGTCTCTGGGACTATTCCCAAGACAATAAAAACCTGGGACAAAAAGAAAAATCCTGGGATTGTCCCAGGAGATTCGTGACTGTTGGCAACTATGGCTGAAAAGAGTTTTTGGAGAGAAAAATCAAAGGGATTGTAATAGATCATCTTAGGCCTAGTTTCCATTGAGGTGGTAAAGTTTGTAAACTGGTGGTAACAAACAAATCTCCATAGAATTTAATGGAGATAGATGTTTTTATCACCAGTTTCCACAATTTACCAAATCAATGGAAACTAGGCCTTAGGTGGTTATGTGGGATTCTGCTAAAAAAAAGGTTTACACTACATATGCTAAAAAAAAGTTTACCAAAAATATATATTTCTAGCAAGTTTTGTAGTAGAAGTAGAATATATTTTATTTTGGCTGCTTTTTGGCGCTTAAAATCTTTCCCGCTGTTCTGCTAATTTGTTTTTAATTTGCAAGATAGAAGTATTGCTGGTTAAAATTAAAGAAATTAATAATACGAGGCAAGAGACACTGTTTGGAGCTTATTACTGATACTGTTAACAAACTATACACAAGGGCCTAGTAAGTGTTACACAAAACCGAATAAAAAGAAATCAATACAATGAACAAAAGAAAAATATATTCTCAACTACCAGGCAGCAATTATTATCTTGTGAGCTTAGAAACTGATTGCAGACGTTGCTTCTTAACTGGTTATTGTAACAATTCCTCAGTTTTAATTATTATTTTTTTTGCAGTGCACAGCATTATTATAATTGTGTAAGTGCAAAAAAAAGCTTATAAATACAGACTTACCTCTGAAGCTAGTCCCGCTACTATAAGCCATTTTAAAGGGACACTAAACATAAAATTTGTTCTTTCATGATTTAGAAAGAGCATTACATTTTGAAAAACTTTCCAATTTACTTCTATTATCTAATTTGCTTCAATCTCTTGATATCCTTTGTTGAAAAGCATACATGAATAGGCTCAGTAGCTGCTAATTGGTGGCTGCACATAGATGCCTCGTGCGATTTCTTCAACCAAAAATATCTAAAGAATTAAGCAAATTAGATAATAGAAGTAAATTTGAATTTTGTTTAAATGTGGATTCTCTATCTGAATAATGAACGAAAAAAATGTGGGTTTCATGTCCCTTTAAATCAGAAGAGTGGGTCCATGCAGCCAAAAGACAATGCCTAGACATGTTAAGAGATAGGGTTGCAAGGCTGGTTCAACAAAGCCTCTCTGTGGCTGAATGGACTAAAATAAAATGTAATATTTTTATTGAGGGCAAAAGAAATCAAAACATCACATGATGGATGCTTATAACAATAAAAGATTAAACAAATGACAAAATTCACTCACTACAGCCTTTTTGTACTACACTCAATAACAGCCCTCTTTTTACATAAGATCATCATAAATGTATAATCAAATGACTTACATATTCCTTCCTTTCCCATAGTGGCCACTTTTGGACCCAGTGAATCAGAGATGAGGAAAGGATATTCACTATTTCTAATAAGGGTGGTTTTGGACCTTTGAGCTAGTGTTAATCTCTCCTAAATTACCTTAAAACATTGTCATAAAGACACAGGCAAATTATGAGAGAGTCACAATTGAGTAAAGTAGATAGATATTTGCATTAGGATTAGGAGTGGCGCGCTAACAGTTACGTGCAGGCGATTTTAGGTTTATCGTGGCTGTTTGTGCGCGTCAGGAGTGCTTGTGTTACAAGATGAAAGTAAATGTGAACACACTAGAATGATTGCCGCAACCTCAGAGCTCTGGTTAACTGTTACACAAAACAAAAAATACATTGAAAAGTACAGTTACAGTCATAATAACACCATCTAATAAATAATTTTTTTGAAATCACGAAAAAGTTATAAGGACATCAGTTTTGCCAAATTGGCTCTAGTTTTTGAGATAATGGATGCCTCTCAAATTATGATTTTACCCCAATACATATGCAGCAGAGTTCGGCCTGTCTTTTTACTCTGTAATGTAATCTTTGCTTTACTAATGGTTTTGCAACTTTATTCATTGTATATAATTTCATATTTCACATGAAGCTTAAAATGTGTTTTATTGCACAATGGTAACTGTTATGCATCTCTTCCAATTGATCACTCAACAAAACTTAAAGAATATAAAAATATCAAAATGGTCTTGCAGAAGCTGTCATGAGCACCAGCGGTCTATTCTAAAGATGGTGAAAGTCTTGCTTGGACAGAAAAATGGATACACAAAGTACCCTTGTTTCATCTGCCTGTGGGATAGCAGGGAAAAGCAAGATCATTGGAAAAAGTGGCATTGCTTTCAAGGGAAGACATGACTGTACGTGCAGTGAAAATCATGACGAGACATTGATTGACAGAAAAAAAAACCCAACATTCTCCCACCAATCTATATCAAGCTTGGACCAATGAAGAAGTTTGTTAAGGCCTTGGACAGAGATGGCGATGACCTCAAATACATTTGTTGATTGTTCCTTGGATTGAGTTTTGAAAAACTAAAAACAGGAACAGGAATCTCTGATTGTCCTCAAGTTCATAAACTCATAAACAATTTGAATTTCACAAAATGTATGAATGATATTGAAGTTTCTGCCCAAAAACTGATTTGGGTAACCACAAAGCTGACAATTATGAAGACTTGGTGTAAAACATGCTCGCTAAACTTTATAAATTTGGGTACTAATATGAGCATAAAGGTACAGTTTCTCCATAGCCACTTAGACAGATTTCTGGATAATCTTGGTGATTTTAGTGAGGAACAAGGAGAGAGATTCCATCTGGATATAAAGGTGTTGGAGGAAAAGTATCAAGGCAGATGGGATTTTTTAACTTGCTTGCATGCTGAGTAGCTTGCTACTAATCTTTCCCCTTCATATAAAAAATTTGATTTGTCTTTGAATGTGAAAAGGAAGAGGGGGTTAAACTTTAATGATGTCTGTATTCAGTTTAATCTTCTAGGAAGCAGACTTATTGAATTAGTTGCCAGTTCAATTATTTTCATAATTGTATATGGTTCTGTGGTAAAATGCATGTAAAAAAACATTGACACATACATTCTGACTCTTACATACAAAGCCCTCAACTGCACTGCTCCCCCCTATATCTCAGACCTTGTCTCCAGATACTCTCCCTCCCGCCCCCTTTGCTCAGCTCACAATCTCCTACTCTCCTCCTCTCTTGTTACCTCCTCATATTCCCGTTTATAGGACTTCTCCATACTGGCTCCCATCTTGTGGAACTCTCTGCCTCGCTCCACAACACTCTCCCATAGTTTTTTAAGCTTCAAGCGCTCCTTAAAGATTCTACTATTCAGGGATGCATACAACCTACACTAACCTTTCCTATCTCCATTTCTATCCCCTTGAACCCCTTAGCATGTAAGCCTATGAGTCCAGCTGTTTGTAGATCACCTTCATAAGAGTTGACTACAACAGTGCAACTCTTGGCAGGGCCCTCTACTTGTTTGATCTTTCTGTTATCTTGTATACCGCCTATGTTTATAGTGCTATACAAATACCTGATAATAGGAATACGTGTCTGTTTTTTATATATATATATATATATATATATATATATATATATATATATATATATATATATATATAAATAGCTACAGGGGAGCTCAGGGAATTATATGGCTCTTGTTGCTGATATTCTCCACTGTGTGCTTTAAACGCTTCTTCATAGATGTTAGGTAGTGTGAAAGCCAAGATAAGATTTGTTCTCTTCTCTCTCTTAGTTGAAAGGCTGCAAATGGAGTGATTAAGAAAATGAGAGAGATGCTGAACAGCCTAGAGTATATTAAGACAAGGGGCTGCATGGCCTTTAATTTTGGAAGCAGAAAAGGACAAAGTAAAAAAAACAAAGTAATATGTACAACAATATTAATGTTAATATAGAGAAATAGAAATACACTCACTGGTCACTTCATTAGGTACACCTTGCTAGTACCGGGTTGGACCCCCTTTTGCCTTCAGAACTGCCTTAATTCTTCATAGCATAGATTCAACAAGGAGTTGGACATTTTGGTCCATATTGACATGATAGCATTACACTGTTGCTGCAGATTTGTTGACTGCACATCCCAAAGGTGCTCTATTGGATTGAGATCTGGTGACTGTGGAGGCCATTGAAGTACAGTGAACTCATTATCATGTTCAAGAAACCAGTTTGAGATGATTTGAGCTTTGTGACATGGTGCATTATCCTGCTGGAAGTAGCCATCAGTAGATGGGTATACTGTAGTCATAAAGGGATGGAAGTGGTCACCAACAATACTTAGGTAGGCCGTATCAATTAAACAATGCTCAATTGGTACTAAGGGCCTCTAAGTGTGTCAAGAAGATATTCCCCACACCATTACACCACCACCACCAGCCTGAACCATTGATACAAGGCAGGATGGATCCATGCTTTCATGTTGTTTAAGCCAAATTCTGACCCTACCAACTGAATGTCGCAGCTGAAATCGAGACTCATCCGACCAGGCAATGTTTTTCCATTCTTCTATTGTCGAATTTTGGTGAGACTGTGCGAATTGTAGCCTCAGTTTCCTGTTCTTAGCTGACAGGAGTGGCACCTGGTGTGGCCTATTTCTGTAGCCCATCTACTTCAAGGTTCGACTTGTTGTGCGTTCAGAAATGGTATTCTGCATACCTTGGTTGTAATGAGTGGTTATTTGAGTTACTGTTGCCTTTCTATCATCTCAAACCAGTCTGCCCATTCTCCTCTGACCTCAACAAGGCATTTTCGTCCACACAATTCGCGCTCACTGGATATTTTCTCTTTTTTCGGGCCATTCTCTGTAAACCCTAGAGATGGTTGTGCGTGAAAATCCCTGTAGATCAGCGGTTCTTTAAATACTTAGACCAGCCCGTCTGGCACCAACAACCATGCCACGCTCAAGGTCACTTAAATCCCCTTTTTTCCCCATTCTGATGCTCAGTTTGAACTTCAACAAGTTGTCTTTACCATGTCTAGATGCCTAAATGCATTGAGTTGCTGCCATGTGATTGGTAACACAAATTGCTAATCAGCCAATCAATTAAACAGGTGTCCCTAATAAAGTGGCCGGTGAGTGTATTCCTGTAAGGGGGAATTTGGTCCCTCTTTTTTTCCTATATAACCTCTTAACATCTGGCCTATCCCGACCGTATACTTGTCCTTAATAAACAGTTTAGGGTTTGGGATTAGAGACCTATATGACCCTATGCTACTCTACTCTCTCTGTTTAACATTTCTTACTCCTGTTACACACACTTTATGAATAGAAAAAAAGAGAGGCTTCCAGCCTTTTGTGGACCTTTATTTTCTTACAGCACTGGGGTTCAAGGAAACAAAAACACATTTCAAGACAGTTTTTGGCCCTTAGTCATGTCTGTCATGTTGGAAATAGTAAGTCCTGGAGTCTGTACCTATTATAACTTTGGGGGTGTTTTTCTATTTTACTTTTACATACTTTGTGTTTTTATTATTTTTTGCTACTTTGTCACAAATCATATTTTAACCATTTAGGATAGTACTGTTCTAAAGACGTGTGCATTTGTTTTCGTTAGAAGCCTGTGACATTTTCTAACCAACTAGCATTCTCGGGGGGGGAGGGAGGGAAACGAAAGAGTGATTTTTAATTTATTGCAGAGTGCTCAGAGACTCAGATTTGTGGAGGAACTGGCAGAGGCTATAGCAGATTCAGAACAAACAGACTCTGTAAACAACTGAGTAATATCTGTGAAAAAGTACAATAAAACTTATATACTAAGTGCAAAGTCAGCAGCCACTTTGGTATGCAACATTAAAATTAAAACTACAAACTATGAGAGTTGTGTGTGTATAGGAGAGAATGTTGATTGGGCATGTGTGAGTGTGTATGCGCGGTGAGTAAAAATGGTTGTTGATTGACACAATACCATTGTGTTACTGACAGTGCATGAGTAACACCACATTGCACTTATTCAACCAACAAGTATGTGTGGTATGGAAAATGAGTATGTATTTGTATGTATGTGACTGTGTTGTATTTGTTCTTTGTTTTAATCATTTGTAACCTAAATAGAAAGTACAACAGGTTGAACATTGCTGATTCCTCAGAAAAGGATATCAAGAGAATAAAGCAAATGTAATAATAAAAGGAAATTGGAACATTGTTCAACCCCTTAACGACCAAGGACGTGTCAGGCACGTCCTACAAAAAGTGTCAGTTAAGGATGTGCCTGACACGTCCTCTGGGGTTTCAAGCGGTGGAAGCGATCGTGAACGCTTCCAAGGTATTGCAGTGATGCCTCGATATTGAGGCATTACTGCAATACCCTTTTTTACCCACCGATGCAGAGAGCCACTCTGTGGCCCTCTGTGCATCGGCCAGCAATGGTGCCGATTATTAGTGGGTGGGAGCCATAGCAGGGAGGCAGCTCATCACTGGTCGGTTCTGGTTCCTGCGTCCCTCAAGTGCGTGCAATTGTGCAGGAGCACCCAAGGGGATGGGGACGTGCGTGCACGCTACATTTATATTAGATTAAATGTATGGAAAGGAGGGAGAATACATTTTGAAAGGGATCTGGGAGGGGGTAAGGTATTGAGGGGGGGCAGCTACAATACAGAAAAATTATTTTTTATCTCAAATAAAAACACATTTTTTTTTCCAGCAAACTGGGTACTGGCAGACAGCTGCCAGTACCCAAGATGGTGGCATATAGGCAGAGGGGGGAGGATTAGAGAGCTATTTGGGGGGGTCAGGGAGGTTAGGGGCAAATGGGGGGATTCAACACTGCAGAATAAACATAAAAAAAGCCTTTTATTTTAGTATTGGCAGACTTTCTGCCAGTACTTAAGATTGTGGTGACAATTGTGAGGTGGGGGAGGGAAGAGAGCCGTTTGAAAGGATTCAGGGAGGGATCAGGGGGTGGGATGTGTCAGGTGGGAGGCTGCTCTCTACACTGAAACCAAAATTAACCCTACAAGCTCCCTAATTAACCCTTTCACTGCTGGGCATAATACAAGTGTAGCAGCGGCATTTAGCGGCTTTCTAATTACCAAAAAGCAACGCCAAAGCCATATATGTCTGCTATTTCTGAACAAAGGGGATCCCAGAGAAGCACTTCACGAACTGTCACGCCTACTTCTGCCCAGTTGGGGGCTAAGGGGGGATCCAACACTGCAGAATCAATATAATAATAATAATTAAAAAAAAAAGCTTTTTATTTTAGTACTGGCAGAGTTTCTGCCAGTACTTAAGAAGGCAGGGACAGTTGTGGAGTTGGGGAGGGAAGAGAGCTGTTTGGGAGGGATCAGGGGGTGGGATATGTCAGATGGGAGGTTGATCTCTACAGTAAAGCTAAAATTAACCCTACAAGCTAGCTAATTAACCCCTTCACTGCTGGACATAATACAAGTATGGTGCACAGCAGCATTTAGCGGCATTACCAAATAGCAACTCCAAAGTCATATATGTCTGCTATTTCTGTACAAAGGGGATCCCAGAGAAGTATTTACAACCATTTGTGTCATAATTGCACAAGCTGTTTGTAAATAATTTCAGTGAAAAGCCTAAAGTTTGTGAAAAAGTTAAAACATTTTTTTTATTAGATCACATTTGGTGGTGAAATGGTGACATGAAATATTCCAAAATGGTCCTAGATCAATACTTTCGGTTGTCTACAAAAAATAAATAAATAAAATATATATATATATATATATATATATATATATATATGTGAAGGGTTTTACCTGACAGATATCAGTGTTACAATGCAACTATCGCTAATTTTGGAAAAAAATGGTTTGGAAATAGCAAAGTGCTACTTGTACTTATTGTCCTATAACTTGCAAAAAAAGCAAAGAACATGTAAACATTGGGTATTTCTAAACTCAGGACAAAATTTAGAAACTATGTAGCATGGTAGTTTTTTGGTGGTTGTAGATGCGTTAGAGATTTTGGGGGTCAAAGTTAGAAAAAGTGTCTATCTCCATTTTTTCCAACATATTTGATAAAAAAAAAAAAAAAATTATACTTATACAGGTATACCAAAGGCACTACTAAATCATGGTAGACAGGTCCATCATATGTTTTGATTATGTTAGTATATATAAGGGGTGGCGCTGGTGTACTGAAGTGAAATTCAGAAAAGCTATAGTACACTTGTAGCACTCGGTGTCTGCAAAAATGTGTTATTTTATATTTGATACATTGAAAGAAGTTAAAACATAACCTTTATTAGGTATAACATAAAATTAAAGAAATAGTTCAAAACACAAAAGCATGCTCTAATGACCAAAGAGTACACAAGAAAGGCTGTGTCTATCGAGCGCTCTATACATCGGATGCTGAAAAGTCAGTGAGGCAGAGACTCCAATCTCCCGCCACAACTCAAAGGAAAGGAGAGTGGGTGTGAATAAAGAATCAGCTGTGCTGCTATTCCCCCAAGGCAAGTCTGCTCGCTACGCTCAAATATACATACAAAGATCCAGGAGAGGCGCACCGCAGCCAACAGCACCAGGACTTGCATAGTAAAAAAAAAAAAAATCAATCTTTTATTGAGGCACAAGTTTAAAAGCACAAAAGGGCTCAATGGCCAGGTAAGCACACAAGATAAAAATCATCTGGAGTGTGTCAGGTTACAACACGTCGTATCCTGACACACTCCAGATGATTTTTATCTTGTGTGCTTGCCTGGCCATTAAGCCCTTTTGTGCTTTTAAACTTGTGCCTCAATAAAAGATTGATTTTTTTTTACTACGTGAGTCCTGGTTCTGTTGGCTGTGGTGCGCCTCTCCTGGATCTCTCTAATGACCATAGATTGAATTTAGGCAAAGTGAGAGAAATATCTAAATCAGATATTTTAAATCGCTATCTGACAAGCCATTAAATATAAGGTGGCTTGGGTAAATACAGTAGCAAAACGGTTCGATATTAAATTGTTAAGTTTTGCCTATAACTATTTTTAAAGAACATTCAAATTATTTAGGTCATTGAGTTAGCTTATGAAAGTTTAAAAATGAAGAGCAGAGACGCCACCTACGCGTTTCGCGATTGTGGCTTTTTCAAAGGGCCCAACTTTTCATTTTATTTATGTGATTAATTTTGCTTCACTATCTTGGTATTCTTTGCTGAAGGTGCTACTTCCCTTCCTGCTTCTGAGCTTCAGTGTACCTGTAGGTATGCTTTTTAACAAAGGATACCAAGAAAAAAAGCAAATTAGAAAACATAAGGAAATTGAAAAGTTGTTTAAAAGTGCATGCCTTATGAATTATGAATGAAAAAAATTGTTTCATGTCCCTTTATGTATAGACACTTTCAGCATAGTATATTAGTTATTGCGCCATTAAGTAAACTTTTTTTAGTTTTACCAAAAATGCAGTGCAAGTTTAACCCCTTAAGGACCAGCGACGTACCCTGTATGTCGCTGGCCTTTTTTTGGGACTTGATTGTTTTATAGTGCGGTCTTGCCACCAGCGTTGAGACTGCTCTATTCCACAAAGCCTGCTGGAGGGAGTGCATTAATAGCGTGTTCTTGCTAGACTTGTGCTATTATGTCCTGAAAAAACCCTTAACAACCAGTGACATACAGGGTACATTGTGGTCATTAAGGGGTTAAGAATTACATAGAATGAAAAAAAATGAAAGCTAATATAGCTGATTACAGCTTCAGATAAAGGAAAAATGGCAAGAATTTGCACTGTAGCTCAAAATAAAATTTTTAGTTCAAAATGAAAATCGTTTGAAATGAATACGACCATGAACAAAAATGAAAATGTTAAATTTACCGAAAAGAAAATTTCCTGTGCACGTCTTTACTATTATATAGCATCCTGTGGAAAAGAGGCAGCAATGGATACTGAGATAGTATATGCCTTTCCAAATATCTTCCCTACCCACTACAACAGAATCGAATCATCAGTGGCAGTGTACAGCAGTCTTTTTTGGCATATTTTATACTTAAATATTTTATATAAAAAAAAATGTTTACTGTCCTTTTAAGTATCTCCAAGGAACATGTTAAGAAAGTACAAAGCAGTTATTGCTTTTACAGGAAATTAATATTTGCCATTTAAAACCCACCCCCAAGCCAGCAAAGTTTTGTTATTTTAAGCAGGGAAACCTTAAGCCAATGAGGGAAAAGCTCTTATACCTGTTTACCAATTATTTATTGCCATCCACATCTCCCTTGAAAGACTAGCTGTTCGGGAAAAAAAGTGATCACTTCTACCGGAAGGTACTTTATAGTAATTGGAAAGACATTTTGTGTTTGTGGTCTGCGTCCCTTGCACACACTTACCTTACACAAAGCACGCCAGTGATAACATTATAAATGAGCTGGCTGACATTTTTCTACCGTTAGAATCTTTTCTATTCAGATATGCAAGCGAAAGACCCTAGATGATGAATCAATGTGCTGATGTTTTGGCACCGTTACCTGCCTCTGATGCTGCTTACGTGAACGGATCACAATTCTCAACATGACCAATCGCTTCTCGCAAATATTAGTAGACATGGATTCTTCTCCTATAGACACTTGAGAAAAAGATTGCCTCCCAGAGATACGTTAGAAGTATGAGTATAGTGCTTGTCCTCTGCTGTGCACCTGGCAGGCATCTACTGTACTTAATTGTGTGGTATTTCCATGGATCAAAGGGTGTAGGTTGTTTAGGATACACTGCTTCCTGCACAAATTATTGCAAGTGGTACCTTTGGGGTCCTCACGGTGCCTATTGTTGCTGTTTCTAACATCAGTGGGACAAGTGCCCTTGTAGGGGAGCTGGATAGGAGGCTTTTACTTGGATTGAGCTGGTTATCTCTCTCAATGTATCTCAATATGAATAACCGGCCCTATGCTTCATCTCATACACAGAAGACAGTTAAAGTACACTTTATTACAACTGCTCCTGTATTCAGTTTATGTTTCTAATTATACTCCTTTGGCATGGTTGCTTTTTGATCTTAGATACTTACTTCTCCTTTACTTGATTAATAATTTGAAATGTTTTCACTGATTTTAAAGACACCCACCACCAAGTATCTGCTTTGTCTTCTAGTTTGCCATAAGGTGTCCCAGTCATTGTTTAAAAGGAAACGAAACCCAAACATTTTCTTTTGTGATTCAGAGAATGCATATTGTCAAATTTGCTTTATTCCCATGATATTCTATGTTGAAGAGATACTTAGGAGCACTACGTGGCAGGAAATAGTGCTATATTTACCACGGAGATGGGAAAACAGCACACTCAGTCTCTTTTCTTCTTTTCCAAATGGGGCAAGGATTAAAGGACTTGCCAGGTCCCAAATAATCCAAAAAACAAAATGTATTCCAGCCACCAAGAATTCTTTAAAAGAACCTTTATTTCACATAGGGTCCTCAGCAATAGACATACAACGTTTCAAGCCTCAGCAGGCTCTTAGTCATGTTTAATTGGACATACACAGGTAAATGCCTTTATATACCCTCACCTGTTATTCATCTTC
This sequence comes from Bombina bombina, assembly GCF_027579735.1. NCBI lineage: Eukaryota > Metazoa > Chordata > Amphibia > Anura > Bombinatoridae > Bombina > Bombina bombina. The sequence goes on from NC_069500.1 coordinate 208,523,162, forward strand.
CTGTGCTAAATTGATTGCACAACAGTGCCATCTTGTGGATACAAAAATTAAATGTATTGCAAATTCAGCACAGGGGGGTGAATAAATATTCACACAAAACATTTTCTTTAAAAACATCATTTAAAACCCATGTACATATAATTAAAGAGAGGTAATATGCACAACTGCTATACAGTACATTTAACACAACTGTTATTTAAACATGTCAATCCAAAAAAATTTTTTTATAGTATACAATTTTCTTCTAGAAAAAAAGACTCCAATCAAAATCTTTGTTCATTCCTTTTGGCCTCATTGATTCCAATTTATATATCCAAAACATTTCCCTGGTTTTTAGTAACTCCACCTTGTCTGGGCCTATCTACCTGCTCTAAAATTTGAAACCTAAGTTGGCTAATATTATGACCCATAGAGAGAAAGTGAGAGGAAACTGGAGCTTCTTTGTTCTTGCATCTTATATTAGATTTATGTTCAGTTATCCTCTCCCTTACCTCTCTCTACAGGTCTCACCAATATAAATTTGGCCACAGGGGCATTTTTAATAAGATAAACACAATGTGTTGACTTGCAGGTTAAATATTTATTAATATTGAATTTTTTCCCCATTGGTGGGATGGTAAAAGTACTCACCCTTTATCATAGAGCTATAGTTGCTGCAACTCAGACATGGGTAGCAACCATTTCTTTTAGGGCCAATAGTTCTTTGGCTTTCTTGTTTGTGGCTACCAATGTCTGAATGCACCAACATATCCTTGATACTCCTATTTCTCCTATAAGCTACCATTGGGTTCTCCTTAAATTCAATAACTTCTGGGTTGCAATCCCTCAAAATATGCCAGTTTTTCCTTAGAATGCCCATTATTTTATTACTTAGTCTGTCAAATTGTGTAACAAAAATTATACGATTTGATTCCTGTTTTTGTGTTTTCTTTACCGTACCAGTATCCTTAATGATAGCATCTAATTGATTCAAAATTAATGTAGGTGGATAATTCCTCTTTATAAATTTATTGGCCATCTGTCCTAATCTGTATTTACATTGATCCTTATCTGATACAATCCGTTTAACTCTAGTAAACTGGCTTCTAGGAATTGCTTTAAATATACTTTCAGGAAGATAACTGCCATATTTTAGCAAATTATTCCTATCAGTACACTTGGTGTAAAGATCTGTGTTTAGAAATCCTCCCTTATTATATACAAATGTATCCAGGTATTCAATACCTATTTCATTCATATTTAACGTAAACTTGAGTCCTGTAACTGAGTTGTTTAAATCCTGTACAAAAGACAAGAGGCTACCAACGTCGCCCCCCCCACACGCCAAACACATCATCAATATATCTCTACCAGGAGGTGCCATAGCGTTGGAACAAAGGATGAGTATATACATAGTATTCCTCAAAGCTATTCATGAAAATGTTGGCGTATGTGGGGGCGACGTTGGAGCCCATTGCTGTCCCCTGTCTTTGCAAATAATATGCATCTCCAAATAAAAAATAATTATGATACAGAATAATAGAAAGTAGCTCAATTAGAAAGTCAATTTCCACCATGGTATAGTCACTGGTAGATCTAAGGACATTTTCTACAGCTGAGATCTCACTAGTGTGTTTTATTGAGGTATACAAGCTGGAGACATCTAAAGTAAATAGAATACATTTTTCCCCAACATATCCAAGATCTTTCAGCTTAGATAAGAAATCATTAGTATCCAGGAAAATAGAGATAGAAGAAAAAATAGAGCCCATCCCTGCCACAATGGGCCCACCAGGCTGTTTTTCTTTTGCTTTGTGGATTTTTGGTAGAACATAAATTACTGGTCTTATTGGATTATCAATATATAAAGCTTCTTTAAATGACTCTAATTACTTCCCTTTTCACAGCCAGTTCCAAAATATTATTAATCTCTTTATTAATCATAATAGTTGGGTCTCTGTTTAACACCTGATAAACTTGACTATCAGCCAACTGTCTGTTTATTTCTGCCATACAATCAGTTTTATCTAAGAGGACAATGGCTCCGCCCTTGTCGGCCTCCTTAATAATACTCTCTTTATTATTACTAAGTGGTTTTATGGCAAGTTTGTCTTTTTTATTTTTCTGCACTAATTTCTTTTTTCTCTCTCTTTTGAACAGATTGTCAATCTCTTTTGGTACCAAATTCATATAAGTAGCCGTACTATGTGCAGGTGTGAAAGTGCTTTTTTTTAGGAATACCATATTCTTTAACATCTTTAAATTTAATTGCATTAGTGGTATTCACATTCAGTGTTTGTGCATAATTTTTTTGCATTGCAAAATAAATTTTCAATTTAAGTTTCCTAAAGAACTTTTGCAAGTCTTGTTGAGCCAAGAACTCATTACAATAATTATCTAAACAGTAAGACAGACCTTTGTTCAAGGCTATTTCCTCCTCATTAGACAAAGTGTAGGAAGACAGATTGTGAACCAAACTTTCATTAAGTGTCAATAAATTGTTAGACCGTTGTGTAGAATCATTTAAATCAAAAACACATTCACTCACATTCATACTCAGATTAGCGTGTTTAGGTGCAGTGCTAGAACATTCATTATTAGACATAGTGGTCTCATTCATATCATTAACATGCAGACTCATAGTATCAGCAGTAATAAATTCATTTAGAGTCACATTAGTTGCATTGATTGCGGAGCCATTGTCCTCTTAGATAAAACTGATTATATGGCAGAAATAAACAGACAGTTGGATGATAGTCAAGTTTATCAGGTGTTAAACAGAGACCCAACTATTATGATTAATAAAGAGATTAATAATATTTTGGAACTGGCTGTGAAAATGGAAGTAATTACAGAGTCATTTAAAGAAGCTTTATATATTGATAATCCAATAAGACCAGTAATTTATGTTCTACCAAAAATCCACAAAGCAAAAGAAAAAACCACCTGGTAGGCCCATTGTGGCAGGGATGGGCTCTATTTTTTCTTCTCTCTCTATTTTCCTGGATAAAGTATTGCAGCCATTTGTTAAAAAAGCAACCTCATATGTCAGGGATACTAATGATTTCTTATCTAAGCTGAAAGATCTTGGATATGTTGGGGAAAAATGTATTCCATTTACTTTAGATGTCTCCAGCTTGTATACCTCTATAAAACACACTAGTGGGATCTCAGCTGTAGAAAATGTCCTTAGATCTACCAGTGACTATACCATGGTGGAAATTGACTTTCTAATTGAGCTACTTTCTATTATACTGTATCATAATTATTTTTTATTTGGAGATACATATTATTTGCAAAGACAGGGGACAGCAATGGGCTCCAATGTCACCCCCACATACGCCAACATTTTCATGAATAGCTTTGAGGAATACTATGTATATACTCAACCTTTGTTCCAACGCTATGGCGCCTCCTGGTGGAGATATATTGATGATAGGTTTGGCGTGTGGGGGGGCGACGTTGGTAGCCTCTTGTCTTTTGTACAGGATTTAAACAACTCAGTTACAGGACTCAAGTTTACGTTAAATATGAATGAAATAGGTATTGAATACCTGGATACATTTGTATATAATAAGGGAGGATTTCTAAACACAGATCTTTACACCAAGTGTACTGATAGGAATAATTTGCTAAAATATGGCAGTTATCTTCCTGAAAGTATATTTAAAGCAATTCCTAGAAGCCAATTTACTAGAGTTAAACGGATTGTATCAGATAAGGATCAATGTAAATACAGATTAGGACAGATGGCCAATAAATTTATAGAGAGGAATTATCCACCTACATTAATTTTGAATCAATTAGATGCTATCATTAAGGATACTGGTACGGTAAAGAAAACACAAAAACAGGAATCAAATCGTATAATTTTTGTTACACAATTTAACAGACTAAGTAATAAAATAATGGGCATTCTAAGGAAAAACTGGCATATTTTGAGGGATTGCAACCCAGAAGTTATTGAATTTAAGGAGAACCCAATGGTAGCTTATAGGAGAAATAGGAGTATCAAGGATATGTTGGTGCATTCAGACATTGGTAGGCACAAACAAGAAAGCCAAAGAACTATTGGCCCTAAAAGATATGGTTGCTACCCATGTCTGAGTTGCAGCAACTGTAGCTCTATGATAAAGGGTGAGTACTTTTACCATCCCACCAATGGGGAAAAAATTCAATATTATTAAATATTTAACCTGCAGGTCAACACATTGTGTTTATCTTATCAAATGCCCCTGTGGCCAAATTTATATTGGTGAGACCTGTAGAGAGAGGATAACTGAACATAAATCTAATATAAGATGCAAGAACAAAGAAGCTCCAGTTTCCTCTCACTTTCTCTCTATGGGTCATAATATTAGCCAACTTAGGTTTCAAATTTTAGAGCAGGTAGATAGGCCCAGACAAGGTGGAGTTACTAAAAACCAGGGAAATGTTTTGGATATATAAATTGGAATCAATTAGGAGAAAAGGAATGAACAAAGATTTTGATTGGAGTCTTTTTTTCTAGAAGAAAATTGTATACTATAAAAAAAATGTTTTTGCATTGACATGTTTAAATAACAGAGTTGTGTTAAATGTACTGTATAGCAGTTGTGCATATTACCTCTTTTTAATTATATGTACATGGGTTTTAAATGATGTTTTTAAAGAAAATGTTTTGTGTGAATATTTATTCACCCCGTGCTGAATTTGCAATACATTGAATTTTTGTATCCACAAGATGGCACTGTTGTGCAATCAATTTAGCACAGGAAGATGAATAACAGGTGAGGGTATATAAAGGCATTTACCTGTATGTCCAATTATACATGACTAAGAGCCTGCTGAGGCTTGAAACGTTGTATGTCTATTGCTGAGGACCCTATGTGAAATAAAGGTTCTTTTAAAGAATTCTTGGTGGCTGGAATACATTTTGTTTTCAGGAAATAGTTCTGCCATCTAGTGATCTTGCAAATGGATAAGATTCTTGTAAAATGCTGCCATATAGTGCTCCTGAAAGAGGCCAGCTCCTAAGCATACGTCCCTGCTTTTCAACAAAAGACACCAAGAGAATGAGAACATTTGAAAATAGGAGATTAGAAAGTTGTTTAAAATTGCATTTTCTATCTGAATCATGAAAGAAAATGTTGGGGTTTCCTACACCTTTAACTAGAACCCTTGCACTCACCTGCTTATTCTCTAGATCTCTTATACCATAGCAGCTGATATGAGACATAATCTGATTATCTTTGCTTTCTTCGACAACTACTTACCAAGTGTGTAACTCCTCCCCAGGTCAGAGACTTCCACACTGCCTTAACTATAAAATTAAGTACCTATCCCTACTTCTGTCCACCACAGGATAGATGGTATTTATTTCAATTTAAGTTTCAGAATTTAATTAGTGGATATATTTAAGGGCTTGCTTGTCTGGGACAGTGTCTACATCGTGGCCTTTTTGGAGAAGGTTTCACTATGCTGGCTTAGGGGCGTCCTGTGGAGCTTTACTGGAGCGGATTTCTCAAGGTAAATTACTAATCTTCTGTAGCAGCAATACATTTGCTCTGTAGTACCTTAACATGTGCCCTGCAGATAATATTTAAATACTTTATGAAAAAAATGATGTTTACTGTCCCTTAAAAATATTTATTGGAAAGTTTCCGTAAAGTGAATGTAAACTTTCAAGAATGAGTGCCTGGTTTTTAAAAATACTATTAAAAACAGGGGCACTTTCATTCATGAAAGTTTACATTTCACCTGTTTTCTTTAAATACTTACCTTTTCTTCTTGAAGCCGCTCCAGCGCTTCACCAGCCCGTCGCAAACCTCTTTATACGTGAGCAATGATGATTCTGTAATCCTCCAATAACGGCTTCCCCCCGTGGGAAAGGTAAGTATTTTTAAAATCCGGTGCAATGTCCTTTTTCATGAATGAAAGTGCCCCTGTTTTTAATAGTTTATTTTTTTTTTAAAATTGGGCACTTTCACATGAAAATTGACATTCACTTTAAGATTAATCATATTACTATTTTGCTCCTCACAGTCTTTGTTTGGCTCCTAACCATAGCATCTTTAAAAGGTATGTATAAATGTAAACTTCTACATTACCAATATCAAGATCTTGGGTGAGAGGGTAAAATTCAGATAAACCCCCAAGATACTACCCAGTGATTATGCTAAAAAGGCAGTTGACAAACCATATCTAACAAATAGAAACTGGGCACATATTTCTAAAAATTCATTTTTTCCCACAAATACCAAAGTGAGTGTTCTATCATGTCCAGTAAACCCACTGGATTATTCCATTATCTTCTATTTTATGGTTTAATGAAAACAGGTGTTTCCATATTCATAAACATTGATAACCTCAAAAAGATGGCTTTACAACATTCATGCTAATCACCTGCTTTATTTTTCAGTCACCCAAATGTCATATTTAGGATTGACTGATGAGTGCGCTTTTAAAAAAAAAAATAGTATTTAATAGTTTTGTTTTAATAGTTAACTAAGTGTTGTTTGACTTGTTGAATGTAAAAAAGTTATAGAAGCATTAAGAGTATTCTGGAGTTCATTGAGAGTAGAACTATTAAAAAGTAACAATTTTCTGCCCTTTTGGTGCCGCTTTCCGCACTTTTTGATCTACTGGGATTTCTTCATAGTCTGCGCTCATTCCACTTGACCATCTGCCGACTGTGAGTTGTGCTGTGTGGCAAATATAACACTATGGTTAATGAAGGTTAAATAATTAACACTTAAAAAAACTTAACATTCACAAACCTTTCTATACACTGAGAAAAATACACACAAAACCAGACTAGTTTAACCCTTTTCAAACTGTACGTTGAAAACAAATGCTTAAATTGTTAACAGAGGCAAAGCAACTCTTTAATATAATTATTTCTATTCACAGAATCACTCTACTTTCGCATTAAATATAGATGAGAAGGTGCTTTACAAGATGCCTTTTTCCCCCACAACATTTCTTTTACTACCACCACAGCAAATTTATATAGTCTGTATATGACGTACTGAATACTCGAGAAAACAGTGTTTATGTATATAAAGGGACAGTCTACATTCATATTAAACTTATATAATTTAGAATCAATGCCCGCAGAGTATTACTTCTTACCTGCATGTCACTATACTTTGCACAGCGGATTTGGAGATATTTCAAATCGATTTGCGACATTCAGTATTTACAAATGGCTCCAAAACTCCGCCTATTAATAACGTCACTAATACATCACTTCAGCTACTTCCTTGATTCTTCAATGAACTCGTAAATTAACTTCAATTTGGGTTCCCGCTCTTGTGCTCATGCACATTCTGGCCATAGTGACGTCATTGTTCCTAGAAATCCGGAATATACACAATACTTATGCGATCCACAGCTCTTCCGGAATTGCGATTATAACATTGGATACACTGCTCATGCACAGTAGCTGACACACAACGTGGTGACGTCAGCAAGCTACACAGGCACGAAATTTAAAGGGACACTCAGGTTTTATAAAATTTTCAAGATTCAGATACAGCATGTAACTTTAAACAACTTTCCAATTTACTTCCATTAAAAAAAATCTGCAGAGTCTTTTATATTTACACTTTTTGAGTCACCAGCTCCTACTGAGCATGTGCAAGAACTCACAGACTATACGTATATGCATTTGTGATTGGCTGATTGCTATCACATGGTACAGAGGAAGTGGAAATATACATAAGTTTGAAATGTGTTAGAAAATAATCTACTACTCATTTGAAATTCAGAGTAAATGCTATTGTATTGTCTTATCTTGCATTTGTTGATTATGCAAATCTACTGTGTTTACTGGTCCTTTAAATAAAAAAAATTCATCAGGGAATGAAGAAGACGATGGAAGGCGGAGTTTTGGGGCCATTTGTAATTACTGAAAGGCGCAAATCGATTTTAAATATCTCCTAATCCACTGTGCAAAGTATAGTGACATGCAGGTAAGAAGTAATACTCTGGGGGCAATGATTCTAAATATATAAAAGTTTCATATGAATCTAGATTGTCCCTTTAATGCTAAGGGGGAGGAAAAAAAAAAAAAAAACAATTTAAAAGGACTGAGTATTTCACACCTGAGTTCTGCTTTTCTGGACAGTCTCTCTGAAAATGTTCAACAGAACCACAAAGCCTACAGCTGCCACCTATAAAAAACAAAGACATTCAAAACAGTCAGTAGGCACAACATACTAAAATAATATAAAACAAGAGTTGGACAAATTGAAGTAATGCTATGCTCTTCACATCACAATCAAAAGAATGCGGCAAAAAACAAAATCTGTGATATTACACCGCAGCATACCTGTTTGTTAGCATTAACATAGAAAACAATCCACTGCAGTATGACAATTCAGCAACCTTGTAGACATGACAACATTTATTTAAACAGACAGTATTGGTCATCCTGGTCGGAACTATCACATGCAAAGCTGAAGTTAAAGCAGTTTATTTTTATTTTCACCTAGCAGAAAATGCACAAATGCTCAGTAAAAAAGAAGCTTGTTAAGGACAATTCCTACAGAGCTATTAGTGAACAGTGACACCCCCTCCCAAAAACATGAGAAAAACAAAGCAAAACATAAAAATTTAGAATTTTTAGCACAATATCTGTTTTCCAAAACAATTTAATAAATCTTAAAATGTCTTCTTTAACACGTAAATAAAAAATAAAAATAATCATAAGTAAAACTAAAGGCAGTGTAGCCCCTGGCATCTGTCAAGCCCAGTTTCTGCAGGCACATAAGATGCTAATTTTGGTCTGAATACATTTTTCATTTTTTAAAGCAATTATAATGTAGACTTTACAATAAATTACATTTATTTAATTACTAATAGCCATTAAATGACAGGGTAAAAGTATTACTTCTGTTTTCTGATACAATATATGTGTAGAAAGGCAGAGACTACTTCATAGTATTTCAGTAAATCCGATTACCTCACAAACCTACCTTCTGCATATAATCCTTTAGGATTGTCTGGGCACGATCGTGACAAGTGACCCATTTCTCCACATATAAAGCATTTGGCATAGGGGAACTCTCCTGAAACAATCAACACAAAAGAGTTAGCACTTTTACATGATTGAAAAGACCATGAAAAATTAACCTAGTCATTAAAAGGGAAACTACATCCAATTATTTATTTATTTAATGATACAGATAGAGCAGTGTTTCTCAACTGTGGTCCTAAAGTACCCCCAACTAGCCAGATTTTCATTATAGCTGAACCAGTGCACAGGTAAAATAATCAGCTGAAGGGTGAGAGCAGGTTAGTAACCATGGTGTTACTGATCAGCTGGTTACTTCACCTGTGCACTGCTTCAGCTATAATGAAAACGTGGACTGTTAGGGTTACTTGAGCACCATGGTTGAGAAACACTGAGATAAAGTAGGCAATTTTAAACAACTTTCTAATTCACTCCTATTATCAATTTTTCTTTCTTCTCTTTGTATCTATTTGAAAGGCAGGAACGCTTAAAAGGACAGGCAAGTCAAAAAGAAAAAAACTTTCATAATTCAGATAGGGCATGTAATTTTAAACAACTTTCCAATTTACTTTTATCATCAATGTTGCTTTGTTTTCTTGGTATTCTTAGTTGAAAGCTAAACTTAGGAGGTTCAAATACTTATTTCTTAGACCTTGAAGGCCGCCTCTAATCTGAAAGCATTTTGAGTTTTTCACCACTAGAGGGCGTTAGTTCATTTGTTTCATATAGATAACATTGAGCTCACGCACGTGAAGCTCCTAAGAGTCAGAACTGATTGGCTAAAAATGCAAGTCTGTCAAAAGAACTGAAATAAGGGGGCAGTTTGCAGAGGTTTAGATACAAGGTAATTACAGAGGTAAAAAGTGTATTTATAAAACTGTGTTGGTTATGCAAAACTGGGGAATGGGTAATAAAAGGGATTATCTATCTTTTTAACCCCTTAATGACCGAGGACGTGCAGGGTACGTCCTCAAAAAAAAGGCAGTTAATGCCCGAGAACGTACCCTGCACGTCCTCGGTGTGGAAAGCAGCTGGAAGCGATCCTGCTCGCTTCCAGCTGCTTTCCGGTTATTGCAGTGATGCCTCGATATGGAGGCATCCTGCAATAACCATGTATGGCCATCCGATGCAGAGAGAGCCACTCTGTGGCCCTCTCTGCACCGGACATCGATGGCCGGTATCGTTGGTGGGTGGGAGCCGACGTGGGAGGCGGGTGGCGGCCATCGATGGGCCCAGTGATGTGGAGGGGGGCGGGATCGTGGGCGGGGATGACCGGGTGCGCGCACGTGCACGATAGGGAGGGGGCGGGCGCGTGCACGGGAGGGAGCGGGTGGGAACCGCTACACTACAGAAAAAGGATTTGCTCATCAGGGTTCTAAAACCTAAAAATTAATAAAAATAAAAAGCGAAATCAGGGGGTGTTGGGGAAAAATAAAAAAAAAAAACACATTTTTTTCTGCAAATTGGGTACTGGCAGATAGCTGCCAGTACCCAAGATGGCCCCCAAAAAGGCAAAGGGGGATGGTTAGAGAGATGTTTGAGGGGGGATCAGGGAGGTTGGGGGCTAAGGGGGATCCTAAACAGCAGCATATGTAAATATGCTATAAAATTTTTTTAAAAAAAAACAAAGATTCCCTTTATTTTTGTACTGGCAGACATTCTGCCAGTACTTAAGATGGCGGGGAAAATTGTGGGGTGGGGGAGGGAAGGGAGCTGTTTGGGAGGGATCAGGGGGTGTGATGTGTCAGGTGGGAGGCTGATCTCTACACTAAAGCTAAAATTAACCCTGCAAGCTCCCTACAAGCTACCTAATTAACCCCTTCACTGCTAGACATAATACACGTGTGATGTGCAGCGGCATTTAGCGGCCTTCTAATTACCAAAAAGCAACGCCAAAGTCATATATGTCTGCTATTTCTGAACAAAGGGGATCCCAGAGAAGCATTTACAACCATTTGTGACATAATTGCTCAAGCTGCTTGTAAATGATTTCAGTGAGAAACCTAAAATTGTGAAAAATTTAACGTTTTTTTTAATTTGATCGCATCTGGCGGTGAAATGGTGGCATAAAATATACCAAAATGGGCCTAGATCAATACTTTGGGTTGTCTACTAACACTACACTAAAGCTAAAATTAACCCTAGAAGCTCCCTACAGGCTCCCTAATTAACCCCTTCACTGCTGGGCATAATACACTTGTGGTGCGCAGTGGCATTTAGCGTCCTTCTAATTACCAAAAAGCAACAACAAAAGCCATCCATGTCTGCTATTTCTGAACAAAGGGGATCTCAGAGAATAATTTACAACCATTTATGCCATAATTGCACAAGTTGTTTGTAAATAATTTCAGTGAGAAACCTAAAGTTTGTCAAAAAAATTGTGAAAAAGTGAACGATTTTCTTTATTTGATTGCATTTGGCGGTGAAATGGTGGCATGAAATATACCAAAATGGGCCTAGATCAATACTTTGGGGTGTCTTCTAAAAAAAAATATATACATGTTAAGGGATTTTCAGGGATTCCTGAAAGATATCAGTGTCCCAATGTAACTAGCGCTAATTTTGAAAAAAAGGGGTTTGGAAATAGCAAAGTGCTGCTTGTATTTATTGCCTTATAACTTACAAAAAAAGCGAAGAACATGTAAACATTGGGTATTTCTAAACTCAGGACAAAATTTAGAAACTATTTAGCATGGGTGTTTTTGGTGGTTGTAGATGTGTAACAGATTTTGGGGGTCAAAGTTTGAAAAAGTGTGTTTTTTTCCATTTTTTCCTCATATTATATAATTTTTTTTATAGTAAATTATAAGATATGATGAAAATAATGGTATCTTTAAAAAGTCCACTTAATGGCGAGAAAAACAGTATATAATATGTGTGGGTACAGTAAATGAGTAAGAGGAAAATTACAGCTAAACGCAAACAGTGCAGAAATGTAAAAATAGCCTTGGTCCCAAACGGACAGAAAATGGAAAAGTGCTGCGGTCATTAAGGGGTTAAACAACAACATTTCTGGCGTTGACTGTCCCTTTAAGAGCCGGACCATTTTTGGGTCGAAACCCTGGGTATTTCTTGCTGATTGGTGGCTACATTTAGCCACCAATCTGAACCAAAAATGGGGCGGCTCCTAAGCTTACATTCCTGACTTTCAAATAAAGATACCAAGAGAATAAAGAAAAATTGATAATAGTTGTAAATTAGAAAGTTGCATGCTCTATCTGCATCATGAAAGAAAAAAATTTGGGTTTAGTATCCCAGTTTGCTACAATGTACATTTTTACTTTAGTATTAGCTAAATACAGTGACTACATATTACCTTATTGGTACTAATTAAACAAACACCGATTTAGTTTTTCAAATTTTCTTTTTTTGCCCCCGTAAGCTTTTTAATTTATGAGCATCACCGTTTTTACAGTTGTGGAAGTGTTATGACATTTTAGGTGTCAGTCTTTTTCTCAGTTAATATTTAAACTATTGTTTACTCAGTCTTTATCAATATGTAGATGACTTTAGCTCCGTTTTGCTTTTCATGATGCGTTTATAGTACTTCTTACAGCACTGCAAAACATTGGTGTTTTATAAACAAAGAATAATAACAAATCTGTATGTGCTTTAAAGTCTATGATATGAGTTCTCACATGTACCAAGAGCAGGATCCACTTTGGCTCTGCATTTTGCGACTTCATGTTCTGTGGAGCCACAGCGAAAGCAGATTCCTGTCCCCATCTCTTGACATCTTAGTGCTTCTGCACAATCAGCCATACCGTGGCCAGGTTTCCTACAGTGGAAGCACACCTAGACAAGAAAGTAAAGCTTACAATATTCTGAATAGCAAAGGAGGAACTCATGTGAACTATTGCTTTAATGTTGTAGTTTCAACTGGTTTAGTACCTTGTTTGGCTTTTTAGTCCCACATTTGTAATACTTTAGGTGAAAATCAAACAAAAATCTAACATATGAAGACCGCGTGCACATAAAAATGTGATAAAATTATATAACTACACAGTTTTTTTCTCCAAAAACATTTCTCTGTTATGTCACTCTTTCTGGAAGGTGTCGGCGTCAGTAAAAGCAAAATTAGCTCTTCCTAGTTTTAATAAAAATAATCACATAAAATCAAAGCCCACTGATGAAATGTAGACGTTTTATTTTCTTTACCAATTATTACCAATCCTGAAACTGTAAAATACAGTATGTTCAGTATTTATTTTTTAATTACTAAAATTTTAACAAAACATTCATATATTTACTCAACTTCCTCACTCATATCCTGTACATATGTATGTGATTTTATATGTATTTAATGGCCCGGAAACACTTTTCAATGCACTGTAGCCAAAATATTGGGGACATTTTTACAACTCATACTATGGAAGTTAACAAAAACAAAAAAACAAACTTATGTTAATGTCTGAATCAAGGCTAGACAAATTTGCTTAAAACATGTACACATACGCAAATAGACAAATGACAAAGCAAAGCCGTCAAACCTAAAAGCCAAGGCAGATTAAAGAGGCGCCACTGGTGTCTTCACTCATCTTAGTTTTTTTAGTTAATTTGTGCTCCCTCCCAAAACATCTCAAGATTATCTTGTTTAAAGGGACAATCAACTCACAATTTGTTATTGTTTAGAGATAGATAATCCCTTTATTACCCATTCCCCAGTTTTGCAGCCAACATGGCAATATTAATATACCTTTTAACTTCTGTGATTACCACATATCTAAGCCTCTTCATACAGCCCCCTGATCACATGACTTTATTATCTATTGGCTTGCACTTTAGCTGTGTTGTGCAGAACTCAAGGGCGTGAGCACAATGTTATCTATATATCCAACATGAACTTGCAGTCTCCTGTTGTGAAAAGCAAATAAAAAAGCATGTAATAAGAAGCTGTCTATAGTGGCTTAGAAACAGGCAGACATTTAGAGGTTTAAATCTTATAAAGTATATTAATATAACAATGTTGGCTGTGCAAAGCTGGGGAATGGGTAGTAATGGCGTTATCAAACTTTTTAAAGAACAACAATTTTAGTGTTGACTGTCCCTTTAATAAAGAGGTCCTTAGTAAGGAGATGCAGTTGTGCTTGCACCATCTAGAAGAAGCACAAAAGGTTTTAAATTTCACAGAAACTTGGAATTTGCATGCCTTTTTTAACCTCTATTTGAGAGCATTAAAGGGACAGTCTAGTCAAAATTAAACTTTCATTATTCAGATAGGACTTGTAATTTTAATCAACTTTCCAATTTACTTTGATCATCAAATTTGCTTTGTTCTCTTGGTATTCTTAGTTGAAACTAAACCTAGGTAGACTCATATGCTAATTTCTAAGCCCTTGAGGGCTGCCTCTTATCACACGCTTTTTTAATTGCTTTTCACAACAACAGACTTTGGGCCATATAGATAACACTGTGCTCAGGCACAGGGAGTTATTTAAGAGTTTGCACAAAACAATACTAAATGCAAGTCAATACATAATAAATAGTTAAAGTCATGTGATCAGTGGGCTGTCAGAAAGTTTCTAGATACAAGGTAATCACAGAGGTAAAAAGTGTATTAATATAACTGTTGGTGAAATAACCAGGACCTTCCAAATGATTTCCATCAAGTGAGAAATATCACCCAGAGTAACTGTTTAGCCATAACTCAAGTTTCCGTTTTATTGCCATGGTCCAAACATTTATAACATACGAATGGCTTAAAGAATATGTCTAACAATGGCCTGTTTGCAATGGTAGCATCTCATGTCCGTTTCCATAAAATAAGGTAGAAGGCTTTGGAGAAAGGATGAGCAAAATTCCAAAATGCTAAAGTGTGCAGAAACCCAAATGTTCCAGTTTTGTAAGGTGAATATGAAGAACAAATAAAAGTGCAATAGCAAAATTTCGAATTGATGTTTTTATCTTTACATTTTTTGAGGATATCGGCCGCAGAAAGTAGTCTTCTTAAAGGGACATTAAACACTAATAAATGTAAGGTAGAATCATGCATACGGAAAAAAAAAAGGATTAGTCTGAGAATAGCATGTAGATATATATTTTTAAAAAGTTTCATTAGCAGTTTAAATATTGACAAATAAAGTTTTAGTGTCTATAAAACAATGTGAGCTGCTTTGTTGCAACTTAGGGACAATTATAAATAAATCACTAGAGTGTGCGCGTGGAATAGAATGGTGCTCTGCACTTCCATTTCTAACAGGAAACATTACATATACACACACACATAGTTTATCATTTTATATTACCATCTCAAAAGTGTTTAATGGCCATTTAAAGGGGCATAAAAGATCAATAATTAAATCTTCTATTATGCTGGGGCATTTTATAACTGCACTATTGCATGGACTCATGTCTAACCACCTTAAAAGGGCACTGGAAAAAGCAATGAGCAAAGCTATGTATTGGTGGCTACACACATATGCTTCCCTGACTGGCTTAGCAGCCCTGTGCCGCAATAGACAGGTTGCTTGCTGTTGTCAGGATCTTACCCCTTTGTGGTCACATACGGCTAGATTACGAGTCTTGCGTTAGCCTTAAAAAGCAGCGTTGAGGGGTCCCAACGCTGCTTTTTAACGCCCACTGGTATTACGAGTCAGGCAGGAGGGGGTCTACCGCTCAATTTTTTTCCGCGATTTTAGCTTACCGCAAATCCCCTTACGTCAATTGCGTATCCTATATTTTTAATGGGGATTTTCCCAACGCCAGTATTACGATCGCCTGAAAAAGTGAGCGGTAGACCCTCTCCTGGAAAGACTCCTACCGCATATAAAAGTCAGTAGTTAAGAGTTTTATGGGCTAACGCCGTAACATAAAACTCTTAACTAAAGTGCTAAAAAGTACACTAACACCCATAAACTACCTATTAACCCCTAAACCGAGGCCCCCCACATCGCAAACACTTAAATAAAATGTTTAACCCCTAATCTGCCGACCGGACATCGCCGCCACTTTAATAAATGTATTAACCCCTAAACCGCCGCACTTCCGCCTCGCAAACACTAGTTAAATTTTATTAACCTATAATCTGCCGTCCCTAACATCGCCGACACCTACCTACATTTATTAACCCCTAATCTTCCGACCCCAACGTCGCCGCTACTATATTAAATTTATTAACCCATAAATCTAACCCTAACCCCTCCTAACTTAAATATAGTTTAAATAAAACGAAATTAAAAATTACTACAATTAAATAAATTAATCCTATTTAAAACTAAATACTTACCTATAAAATAAACCCTAAGATAGCTACAATATAATTAATAATTACATTGTAGCCATCTTAGGGTTTATTTTTATTTTACAGGCAACTTTGTATTTATTTTAAATAGGTACAAAAGTTATTAAATAGTTATTAACTATGTAATAACTACCTAGCTAAAATAAGTACAAAAGTACCTGTAAAATAAACCCTAACCTAAGTTACAATTACACCTAACACTACACTATAATTAAACTAATTACCTAAACTACCTACAATTAATTACAATTAAATAAAACTAAATTACACAAAAAAAAAAAACACTACATTACAGAAAATAAAAAAAGAATTACAAGAATTTTAAATTAATTACACCTAATCTAATCCCCCTAATATAATAAAAAAGCCCCCCAAAATAATAAAATTCCCTACCCTATACTAAATTACAAATAGCCCTTACAAGGGCCTTTAGCGGGGCATTGCCCCAAAGTAATCAGCTCTTTCACCTGTAAAAAAAAAAAAATACAAATACCCCCCCCAACATTAAAACCCACCACCCACACACCCAACCCTACTCTAAAACCCACCCAATTCCCCCTTAAAAAAACCTGAATTGCATCAGCCAATAGGATTTTTCTTACCTTGATTCCGATTGGCTGATAGGATTCTATCAGCCAATCGGCATTCAAGGGACGCCATCTTGGATGACGTCACTTAAAGGACCAGTCATTCAGTCGTTGGCCGTCGGATGAAGAGGATGCTCCGCGTCAGATGTCTTGAAGATGGACCCGCTCCGGAAGGATGAAGATAGAAGATGCCGCCTGGATGAAGACTTCTGCCGGTCTGGAGGTCCTCTTCTGGCCAGATAGGATGAAGACTTCGGACCCTCTGGAGGAACACTTGTGCCCAGCTGGGTGAAGACGTCTCAAGGTAGGGTGATCTTCAAAGGGGTAGTGTTAGGTTTTTTAAGGGGGGGATTGGGTGGGTTTTAGAGTAGGGTTGGGTGTGTGGGTGGTGGGTTTTAATGTTGGCGGGGTATTGTATTTTTTTTACAGGTGAAAGAGCTGATTACTTTGGGGCAATGCCCCGCAAAAGGCCCTTTTAAGGGCCATTTGTAATTTAGTATAGGGTAGGGAATTTTATTATTTTGGGGGGCTTTTTTATTTTATTAGGGGGATTAGATTAGGTGTAATTAGTTTAAAATTCTTGTAATTCTTTTTTTATTTTCTGTAATTTAGTGTTTGTTTTTTTCGTAATTTAGTTTATTTAATTTAATTGTAATTAATTGTAGGTAGTTTAGGTAATTAGTTTAAGTGTAGTGTGAGGTGTAATTGTAACTTAGGTTAGGGTTTATTTTACAGGTAAATTTGTATTTATTTTAACTAGGAAGTTATTAAATAGTTAATAACTATTCTACCTAGTTAAAATAAATACAAAGTTGCCTGCAAAATAAATATAAATCCTAAACTAGCTACAATGTAACTATTAGTTATATTGTAGCTATCTTATGGTTTATTTTATAGGTAAGTATTTAACTAATGTAGGTGTCGGCGATGTTGGGGGCAGTAGATTAGGGGTTAATAAGTATAATGTAGGTGGCGCCGGTGTCCGGAGCGGCAGATTAGGGGTTAATATAATGTAGGTGTCAGCGATAGCGGGGGTGGCAGATTAGGGGTTAATAAGTGTAAGATTAGGGGTGTTTAGACTCGGGGTTCATGTTAGGGTGTTAGGTGCAGACATAAAATTAATTTCCCCATAGGAAACAATGGGGCTGTGTTAGGAGCTGAATGCTGTTTTTTTCCGGCCAGCTCAGCCCCATTGTTTCCTATGGGGAAATCGTGCACGAGCACGTTTTGCCAGCTTACCGCTACCGTAAGCAACGCTGGTATTACAGTGAGATGTGGAGCTAAATTTTGCTCAACGCTCACTTTTCTGAGGCTAACGCCGGCTTGAAGAAAACCTGTAATACCAGCGTTGGCTTAAGTGAGCAGCAAGAAAAAAAGGCTTGTTAGCCCCGCACAGCCTTACCGACAAAAACTCGTAATCTAGGCGATAGTTCTGTTCAAACCATAGTGTAATAAGATGCTCTGGCACAATAAAGCATTTTGTTACTGCTGGCTTATATGCCGTTAAATGTTATATATGATGGTTGTAGAATAGCTATTGAAAAATAATGAAATTCACTAACTGAATGAAACAATTTACCCCTTAGCTACACATGAATTGCAGACTGCTGTGTAACGTGCCACTAAGAATAGACCTTTGTAAAATATATATATACACACACACATACACACTGTAAGGGACAACAGCTATTAACCCCATTTAAGCAGGGAGCCCCTCACCATGCTGTCCCTCTTCGTGCTCTGTCTCTTGAGCCTCCTGCCTTCCCTGCGCTGGTCCTTAGTAAGTAAAAGGTCAATCTCTTCATTTTCTTGATGGTCTCTGAAGCCATTCACGTCCTGATTCACATACACATCTTTCTTCTTCCTTTTCTTGCTGTAACCTTGGTGAGCATTCCCTTCTCCGTGAGTTTTTCTCTTCAATGTTTCTGAGGAACCTTCCTTATTGAGCTCTTCCCATGGTGTGGCCGCACACACTTTCCTGTTCTGAATAACACTATTACCTCTACGAGCCCAGCGTGTCATTTCGGATCCCGTGCAGTTTTACTCAGCACAGAAGGTAGGTACATCTACATCCGTTATCTGTACGGTGAACGTCGGCTAATTTGTGGGCTGAGCTATCAGCAGCCATGTTTGTTACTGGCACGTAAATAAATTCGTAGCAAAGTACGAGAGGAAAAAAAACGACATGGAAGTATTTTCAACAAGTTAACAACACTCTGGGTAAAAAATAATATTCCCGTGTTCTTCTTATTCAAACAAACCGAATAAAATCCAGGAGTCAGCTTTTTTTTTTAAATAATATACAGTCAAGTGGAAGTGTCCTCGCGTGTGCATAGCAAATACATTCCGGTCCGGTCCGGATAGAATACTATTTGCCTTGAGTTCCCAGTAGATACGTTTATCTACTGCTGGTAGGAATACGCAAAACAAGGATGAGGGTGAAGAATAATTAAAAGTATTGTTTAACTTTATGCTGAGACCGCACCGCCCAGTAAAAAGATCATTTCAAGAAGCACACTTTTTAAAATCATAAATGCTATCTTCATAGTTGCATACTGATTTTTACTGTTCCTAGTTTGAATGCAAACTTTTACTAAAAGGACATTAGTTGTATGTGTTTGTTTCCATTAGACATTTTTGTCAAGGAAAAACTGGACCAGATTAAGTGGTTGAAGTTGAACAGTTTAATTAAACACTATACTATGCTTAAAATTGGTTTGGTAGAAAAAGATACCATTTTATCTAACACACACAAGGGCTGCCTTCAGGGAGATCTTTATTTAAAGGGACACTGAACCCACATTTTTTCTTTTGTGATTCAGACAGAGCATGAAATTTTAAGCAACTTTCTAATTTACTCCTATTATCAAATTTTCTTCGTTCTCTTAGTATCTTTATTTGAAATGCAAGAATGTAAGTTTAGATGCCGGCCTATTTTTGGTGAACAACCTGGGTTGTCCTTGCTGATTGGTGGATAAATTCATCCACCAATAAAAAAGTGCTATCCAGAGTTCTGAACCCAAAAAAAAGCTTAGATGCCTTCTTTTTCAAATAAAGATGGCAAGAGAACGAATAAAAATTGATAATAGGAGTAAATTAGAAAGTTGCTTAAAATTGCATGCTCTATCTGAATCATGAAAGAAAAAAATTGGGTTCAGTGTCCCTTTAAGAAAAATAAATAAAAATACTGCCGCTAATACAAACCGGATTACTCTGTTTCTAGCATATTGTATATTATAATATATTTTATTTGCATACGTATGTGGCTTTCTATTATAATAATACAGACATCCCAACTCTCCCTGAAGTTCAGGGAGTCTCCCTCGTTGTAATAGCAGTTCCCTGACACCCGCAAATAAAATGTAATCTCCCTGAAACTACAAGTACCATGATCCAACGTGGACCAAATCCTGAAACAGGTTTTCTTTAAGGAATGCCTTTAGTTGCGGTGACGTCATCAAGCAGGAAGGCATTGTCACAGCAAGTCTGTCTTTATTTTCAGCGTATTACGTGTCTGCCACCCTCCCTCCCACTGTTTGGAGGTGGCGATAAGGCTCTTGGGGAAGGAGGAGAATCAGCAGCAGGTAACATTGGCTGCAGCATAGGCTGAGTGAGAACTGAGAAAGAGGGCAACAAGAGTGTGCCCCTGTTAGGGAGGAGATATACACCACTGCTGTCAGGTCCTTATCAAACTGACTCTACTGTGAGTACAAAACATAATAACAAATAGCCTTTTAAACTCAAAATCACACACGCTCCCAGACACAAAATCCGAAAGTTGTACAGGGACAACTATACTAAGGACTTCACAAGCTGAGACGCTATCGAACCTTCAAAGCATTCATCAGTAACCAAAAAGCTTTCACTGATATTAATAAAATAAAACACAAATACTACCTTATTTACTGCACGTAATTAAACTTCGTATTACAGGTTGAGATGTCTGATAAGTGTTTTGCGTATTTTGAGACAATCTTGCCAACCTTTCAGTTTTCAAGATAAAATGGCAAGATCTGCGGAAAATGTTTAGATAATACGCCACACTAGAGCTTTCAGCTACTCCCATGGTACATCCCTGTTCAACCTGCTAGCAGAGGCAGGAACATTTATTTTATAAAGCAAGAAAAAGAGGGCGGGAATACTAAAAGTGGCTAGTGGTGATATTAAATATACAGCCAAGCAGTGGTGAGCCAAAGTGCATAATTCAAACTGAAATGCTTTCAAAGCTTCCAACACTCCAAGCAGAGTAGAAGGGAGAGGACTTACTTAGGGTCTTCTATGCAGGTCTCAGGATACGAAGCAAAATATAGCCACAATTGTCCGTTGGCTCATTCTCCATATCAGGAGGAATCCAATCGTTCCTAGTGCAGTGTGCCCAATAGAATCCGGCGTTTCCTCTGCCGTGCCACTGATTGGCTCCGCTGACAAGTGAAGGGTACGAAAACCAATCGCCCCAAGCTCCGTTCTCTGATGTGCACTCAAGCAGCCAATCCAAGGGTAGCACTCTCCTGTGTTGAACAAGCTTCGGCTCCGACTGACATCGGCTATTTCCCAGCGGCTGTATCCGGGAGAATCAGTTTACTGCCTGGCAGGCAAAATAATCAAAAAGGATGAGAGCAGCATAAACTGATTAAATGTTCATCTTTATTTAGAATACGAAAAATATATAAAAACAGAGGCGTTCTCCATATGCTGGGCAGGTCAGAACCTCAAGCCCACAATAAAGCTTACGCGTTTCGGCAGAAAGCCTTAATCATAGCTTTTGATACATGTTAAACAGGTTGTTTAAAAAGGTAGTCTAAACAGCCTATTGGTTAAAAACATATAGGTGGGAGTGTTCAGGTGAAACAATTTAACACCTTAAATGACCACATCTTGAATACATTGTTAAGCATATATACAAATACTCCTATACCATTTGACAAAATAACAAACTGGGAACTACAATAGTAAAGATAATGACAATATATGTGATCAATATCATAACAACAGTAATAATAGATCCTCAATCCAATAACGCTTAGAAATAGCGTTGAAAAAGACATATAATAATATCTATACGAACTAAGTGCTAAATATAGCTAGATATTAATATTAAGTGTGTACCTACATATATATGAATGCATAAAATATGAACATAAGAACACATAAATATACATACACATCATGTGTTTAGGTCAGAAAATACACACATAAAAAATATATATATAGAAGGCACAAAGAACAAAAGGAACCCTACTTATTCCAAATAATTAATCAGGTCATACTCTGAGTTGAAGCCAAGCGGGGCCCTAGTCTGTAGAGTAAAGACCCAAAACATCTCACGTTTGTTCAATAGTTTGAGTCTGTCTCCCCCTCTTATTAGGCATACCACTCTTTCAATGGCTTGCCACCTCAGTGTATGAACCAATTTTCTATGAATCTCAACAAAATATCGAACCAATGGGGTTTTCAATTTCCCCACATTTATTGTCGACAAATGTTTACGTATCCTGGACCTGATATCCCTTGAAGTAAGTCCAATATATTGAAGCTTTACATGAAACACATGTCAACACATAAATGACAAAATTGGAGGGACAGTTAAGACAAGAATCAATCTCATATTGTGTCCCTGTAACTTCTGACCTGAACATATTAGAAATTATAACAAATTCACAGGGCTTGCATCTACTGCTACCACATCTGAACATTCCTTACTGTTAACCAAACCCTCCGGGTCTAGAAGTTGTAGGTAGTTGTGATGGTGAAAGAAGATTTCCTAGGGTTTTAGTTCTCCTATAGGAGCATCTTACACCTTTACTGCAACATCCTGCCAAACCATCAGCAGCAGCCAACATATGAAAATGTTTCTTTATGATCTGACAAATAGAATTATACTGTTCACTATATGTAGTAACAAAAGTTACTTTTCTGTCTACATTTTTATATTTGATCTTATTTTCCAACAAAATATTCCTGTCTAAAGATCTTGTTTCTTTTTCAGCTCTGTTTATAACATGGGAAGGATAGCCTCTCTGTACTAAACGATTCCTAAGAGAAACAGACTCTAATAATTTTACCATAAGGAAAACAATATGTTTTGAAGTTTTTTTGTTTTTTTACCATTTCTACCTTGTGCATTAAAGGAACAGTCTAGTTAAAATTAAACGTTTATGATTTAGATATGGCATGCAATTTTAAATAACTTTCCAATTTACTTTTATAAGCAAATTAGTTATCTTGGTATTCTTTGTTAAAAGATAAAACTAGGTAGGCAGTGGCACATATGCTAAATTCTAAGACCTTGAAGGCTTATCTCAGTGCATTTTCACAGTTCTTCACAGTTGGACATTGCTAGTTCTTGTGGGTCATATAGATAACATTGCGCTCACTCCTGTGGAGTTATTTAGGAGTCAGCACTGATTGACTAAAATGCAAGTCTGTCAAAGGAACTGAAATAAGAGGCCAGTCTACAGAGGCTTAGGTACAAGGTAATCACAGAGGTAAAAAGTATATTACTATAACCATGTTGGTTATGCAAAACTGGGGAATGGGTAATAAAGGGATTATTTTTTTAAACAATACAATTTCTGGAGTAGACTGTCCCTTTAATAGTTTTTTTCTGCATAATTTCAATATGAATTTTAATTTCTCCATAAAATATAATTTCTGCATAACAAGGTTTTTAAAGGGATTTAAAGGGGTAGTAAACATTGTCCCAGACATAATTCTGCACATAATTTCTTTAAAAAAAAATCTGAAATACCTAATATTCCAGGGTAAAACAATACTTATCACAATCAAATATGTAAACACTATGTAATGTACACGCAGTTTGTAAACCAAGCTACTCAGTGCTGGTGTTCCAAACCTTTGGTGTACTAGTGAACTGGCTAGAGTTCACATAGTATCCTCCTTAATCTCACCGTCGCTTATGTATGAATGGTGTAGTCACAAGTAAGTGCCCAAGAGGGAAAAGTTAAAAAAAAATGTTTATTGAAAACACATTTAAAAACAGCAAGACTTCAAAGGACACAATAACCTACGTCATTTGATGCATTTCGCACTTTACACAGCGCTTACTCAAAAAAGAAAGCGCAGTAAAAAGTACAAAACACAAAGCGTGTCAGATGATGTAGGTTATTGTGTCCATTGGAGTCTTGCTGTTTTTAATCCCTTTGTGGCGGTGCAATAGTGTTAGTAAATAAGCAATTGCGTGATTTCAAGTCCTGGATTGGATCATGGAGGACTGCCTACACTGCTAGGCACCCCCCCCCCCCCCCCAGGCTGATCCTTGCCTACATCCAAGGGGGAAGCTGCAGGACGCCGTATATGGTAGGCGTTCCATGCCAATGCCATCCTAATCGCATTAAAGCCCAGCACTGTTAGGATGGCATGGAACATCCTAACAGTGTAAAGGGTTAAATGTGTTTTCAATAAACATTATTTTAACTTTTATCTCTTGGACACTTACTGGAAATGCGCTGTGACTATACCATTTATACAGATAAGTGACTAGCAAACTGAACACCAACCTGTAACAACTGTGAGCTTAAGGAAAAAACAATACTTCCTCTCTAGCATGGCAGTTTTTTTAACTATCGCTTCACGAACTTGCTGTGATTAGACAACGCTCCATTCAACTACATGCACATGCTACAACTATAAGCTGTCGGCTGCTTTACCCAGTGTGAGAGTGCGCTACATGTAGTTGAATGTGATTAGACAGCGAGCCCGTGATGTGCTAGTTTAAAAAAACTGCTGCACCAGTGGATGGCTTAGATGATGATGAGGTCAGTATTGTTTTACCCTACAAATTAGGCATTACAGAATTAAAAAAAAAACGGAGAGGCTATCCATATGTCACATAATTCTGCACATAGTACAGAATTATGTAACATCTAGGATTTCATTTTTAAATTATCATTTATGTAAGCTCTATTGTAATTTTCTTTATTTTCAAGGTAAACACTGCAAGCCCAAAGACCTTTAGATAATTAAGCCCACTGTTCTTAAGGAAATAACTGCCTTTAGAGAATTCCAACAGCAGTTTCATAGTCCTTGAGAGATTTCTTAGAGAAACTCTCAAGTCCAGAGATCATTAGATAATTTGTCCCTTAGTGAAACTCTCTGGAATGCAGATTCTTGCAGGGGAGAGCAAATGTGACAGGGAGCACCCAGCACCAATAGCAAAAATATATTTAAGCACATAACATGAAATTACACTGTTTTCCGTATAATGTGCCTTGCATTTGTTTCTAGTTTTGCGTCTTTTTATTCAGTTTAATAAGCTTATTGCGCATTTGGAGAGGGCACTATGCAGCACACACTAAAAAGTGCTAAAGAAGTCTGTTACACAGAGATATAATAAAACATTTGCTGAATGTTTAATTTTAAAAGACCAATTCACAATCATAAAAACAAATCCAATATATAAAATTCAGGTATACCACAAGCTAAAAAAAATATATATAAGGGACGTCTCCCTGTGATCCAGAATATATCACAAATTATATATATTATGTGTCCATTAAAAAATCAGAAAATTCTCTGAGAGTATCATTAGGGTTAAACCAACTTTATATCCGATATGTAAAAAGTCAGAGTGATTTTCACCATAGAAGCACTAATAGCCTATATACAGAGCAACTGTGGTGAACTTTGTTGCTCATTTGGCTGCTCCAGCAGTTTTAACTGGAATAAGTAACAATGCTCCTTGTAGTTTTAAAGTTCCAATGTATACTAAAGCAACAGAGATTGCTTGTATTACCTGACCCTGTTTTTTTCTTCTTTTACCATGTGCCCTGCACTCACATAAGTAGATCGATCGTCTCCCAAGCCGTATTACACACTTTGGAGGCGATTTTTCAAGGTGTCAATATCGACGCATTAGCGATGGGCTATACACTCGCCATACTTTGCTGCCTCACATCTACATTCAACAGCCTTATTTATCAACAAGTCTGTCGAAAACACATGCGTTAAGTCCGGTGCGATTAGCATCGGACTGTTGATAAATATGAGTAATCGATGTCGCGGATATCATTATGTATCAAATGATCTATCCTGAATGTCCATCAAATGAAGACAGTTTTTCTGATTTTTTTAATGGACACATAATATATAGAATTTGTAATATATTCTGGATCACAGGGAGACGTCCCTTATATATATATATTTTTTTTTATTTGTGGTATATACCTGAATTGTATATATTGGATTTGTTTTTAAGGTTGTGAATTGGTCTTTTAAAATTAATCATTCAGAAAATGTTTTATTATATCTCTGTGTAACAGACTTCTTTAGCACTTAACCTTTTAGTGTTTGCTCCATAGCGCCCCCTTCACCCACCTACACCTTTTCAACTTTTATTTCATAAGCTATTGAGGAGCTTATCTAGAAGAGTGGCTATAACATCCCCAGCGCCTACCCTATTTTTTCGCATTTTGAAACTTGCCAGCTTAGTTTTGCTGAAACAAAACAGTAAGACCTGCATGCGTAACATACTACTAGAATTCTGAGGACAACTGTGTGAAAACGTCATACATGCCCCAAAGAACCTCTTTGTTCAGCCCACTCGCCAAGGCTGCTAGACCCATTTTACAAAAGAAATAAGTAACCTTTTAATTAAGGAACTGCATCATTGTAGATAGGTTGAACTGCATTAACATAGAACTATAGGGGAATTATTCTCAAAAAATCTTTTCTCAATCCAACATCCCCATCCAACTACCTCCCTATTTTCTTACTCCCCCTTGCCTCAAAACGTACGGAAAGACTTGTATATATAAGTTTATCACATTTCCTCACATTAAACTCCCTCCTTGATCCACTGCAATCTGGATTTCGCCCCAACACTCCACAGAGACAGCAATCATTAAAGTTACAGCAAAATCAAAAGGCCACTTCTCGTTGCTAATCCTTATCGATCTGTCTGCAGCCTTTGACGCTGTTAACCACCCTCACTTGCTCCAATCTTTCGGCATCTGCAAAACAGCCCTCTTGTGGTTCTCCTCCTACCTGTCTAACCATACCTTTAGTGTAGCTTTTTCTGGTGCACCCTCTGCCCCTTTACCACATTCTGTTGGGGTTCCACAAAGCCCTGTACTTGGTCCTCTTCTCAATGTATACGTCTTCCTTAGGTTCCTTAAAGGGATACTAGATCCAAATTTTTTTCTTTAATGAGTCAGATAGAGCATGTCATTTTAAACAACTTTGTAGTTTGCTCCTATTAGCAAATTTTCTTCATTCTCTTGCTATCTTTATTTAAAAAGCAGGAATGTAAAGCTTAGTAGCCGGACAATTTTTGGTTCAGAACCTGGGTTACACTTGCTTATTGGTTGGGTGAATACATTCACCAATAAGAAAACACTATCCAGGGTGTTGAACCTAAAATGGGCCAGATCCTATGCTTTACATTCCTGCTTTTTGAATAAAGATAGCAAGAAAATGAGGAAAAATTGATAATAACAGCACATGACAAATTTGCTTAAAATTGCATGCTCTATCTGAATCATAAGAAAAAATGTGGGTTTAGTATCCCTTTAATAAAGTCCCTTGGTTTTCAATATCATTTGTATGCTGATGATTCCCAAATATACCTCTCTGCACCAGACCTACCCCTTCTTTGCTAACGTGTGTGACTAACTTTCTTTATAATATTTCATCCTGGATGCCCTCTCACTACCTTAAGCTAAATCTCTCAAAAACTGAGCTCCTTATTTTCTCCCCTTCTTCCAAAATCTCTACCCCCCAACTTTCTATAACTGTTGATAACAACATCATTAACCCCAAACCCGCATTCCGAATGCCTTGAGGTTACACTTGACTCAAATCTCTCACTCCCCACATCCAGTCAGTGATGTGAAGTCACTAGAGGCAGGTGAGGCAGGGCTTCACCTCTCATATGGGCAAAAATATATTTTTTTTTTATAGGCTTTAAAAAAAAAATAAAAAATAAAAATATTGCAATTTTTTTTTCCAGTATTTTTTTTTCACAGCTACATGTTGTGCAATGGAGAGGCACAAGCAGGTCTGCCCTCCATTACACAACATGCTGCGCCACCTACTGGATGAAAGTGGTTAAGATCATTGCATGACCCATACGTGCTTATTTGAGGCAGGCCTCTTTGGGCTGACCCAATCCAGTAAGAGACATCAGTCATGGGAATTTAGGGTTGGGGCTGGATGTTAAATCATATAAAACAAAACAAAAACGGAAAAAAAACTACTTTCATTTATTTTATTGCTGCCCTGTGCAGCTGTAAGCTTTGATTCAATAAAAAAAGAGAGTTCTGTACTCCCCCTTCAAGTGCAGTGGAATGTTCCACTGTCACTTCCTTACAGTGCAGGAAGAGAGAGAGCAGTGTTTTAGCCACATTTTATTAAAGTAAGTTCTGCAACTTTACGGCTAGATTACGAGTTTTGCGGTAACAGGGGTGCATTGCTAACGAGCCTTTTTTTTCTAATGCTACCTTAAGACAACGCTGGTACTACAGGTTTTTTAAACCTGGCGTTAGCCGCAAAAAGGTGAGCGTAGAGCAAAATTTAGCTCCACATCTCACCTCAATACCAGCGCTGCTTACGGTAGCAGAGAGCTGGCAAAACATGCTCATACACGATTTCCCCATAGGAAACAATGGTGCTGAGCTTGCTGAAAAAAAACCTAACACCTGCAAAAAAGCAGCGTTCAGCTCCTAACGCAGCCCCATTGTTTCCTATGGGGAAAGGAAATTTATGTCTGCACCTAACACCCTAACATGAACCCTGAGTCTAAACACCCCTAATCTTACACTTATTAACCCCTAATCTGCCGTCCCTGACATCGCCGCAACCTACATTATATTATTAACCCCTAATCTGCCGCTCCGGACACCGCCGACACCTACATTATACTTATGAACCCCTAATCTGATGCCCCCAACATCGCCTAACCCTACATTATATTTTTTTTTTTAATCTTTTATTTGTGAACCAAAACATAATTCAGAAAACAGAAATAAAATATTTGTTATCATGTACATAAAAAAAAAACAAAAAATAAGAAAAGTAAACAATTAAAAACTAGCATGCTATTAAAGCGTAATATAATCTTATTACCTTGCTTAACTTAAACATTGTTATGTTAATTCCTCTTAACATATAACTTTGAGATTATATTTCATACAATTCATAATAATGTTACATCTTAACATCTTATACATTTATCTCTGAAAATGTCTTGGGATTTTATTTGCTTTTTCATCCCTACCCTTTACCTTCTCCCCCACGTGCGAGGAGAAAAAAAAAAAAAAGAAGAAAAAAAAAGAAGAAAAAAAAAAAAAAAGAGGAAGGAAAAACAGAAAAGGATCTTTCCCTCCTGTCTCCTTCGCCCGCCCATCTCCTGATAGCTACCAGTTCGCTAGTAAACCTATTTCTGTATTTTTAAAAGGGAAAATTATATGATTTATTTCAGTGGGAGAAAATATTAAGTTGCCCAATTATTGAAAAACCTATTGATGTCCTGATCATTTTCTAGGTTTGTATCTCTTTGTTCTAACATACATTGTTTTTTCATGCAATTTTTCACTTCAGAGATACTGGGAATTGAGCGACTTCCATTTTTTGCAGATTAGATATCTGGTAGCAAGGATAGTGGAGATTACAATTTTTTCATTATTTTGTTTGCCGGGTTCTTTCTTTAAGCAGAGTACTGTCTGATAGAATGTTAGAGAAAGAGGAGCTATTTTTAGTACATTTCTTAACCAGTATTCCACTTTAAGCCAGAAAATTTTAATTTTTGGGCAGTGCCATACCATGTGTGGGAAATCAGCTGCGAAGTATGAGCATTTGGGGCATTTATTAAACCCTAAGTTGCCAGATCTATAGCCTTTCTCGGGGGTAAAATATGCCCTATGGAGGAATTTAACATGGGCCTCTCGCCATGTGGCCGAGAGTGTATTCTGAGCCACCTTTTTAATTGAAAGTTGCAGAGGTTTTTGATCTATGTTGCACTGAACAATTAATGTGTTCCAGAATAATGCCAGCTGTGTTAAAACGGAAACACCCTTGTTTGAGCCCAAGAAATAATAACATGGTGTAATGGACATATGAGCATTTCTAGTTAATACTAACCAGTCATCAAGTTTGCCCATTCTCCAGTTCCAGCCTTTTTCTTTGACAAAGTGTCGAAGTTGCAGATAAGCAAAGAAGTCTTGGTTTGGCAAATTAAACTCTGTGTTTAATTCCTGGAATGATTTGATGCATTGTCTCTCTTTGTCTATTATTTGGTGAACGTTCTTTAGACCCGCAGAGTCCCATCTTCTGAAGACCGCAGAATGGATTCCTGCTTGGAATTTAGGATTTCCTAATATCGAGAGATAGATAGAAGCTTTACTGTTAATTAGAAGGAGCTTGGTTATTTTTTGCCAGGCTTTAAGCGGGTTGTAAAATGTTTTAAGCTTTTTAATTTCTGTCTGGATTTCTTTTATGTCTAGATGAGTCAATGCGGAAGGCCAATAAGGATGAGAGACACTGGATTCCAGTTCGTTATTTAGAACATAGTTATTACATGAAATCCAGTCTGTGACTATGCGCGCAAGAAAACAGAGATTGTAAAGCCTTATATCAGGTAAGGCCAGTCCTCCACATTCTTTTGGTACTGAAAGTTTTCCGAAAGAAATGTTTGATCTTTTCCCTTGCCAAAGAAATCCTATAAGTGCACTATTAATTGAACGAATGTCTTTTCCAAGTAGTAATAATGATGTATTTTGAAGAATATAAAGTAATTTCGGTAAGAGGGCCATTTTAAATAAAGCAATCCGGCCAGATAGTGATAATGGCAGGTTTTGCCAATCTTTAAGTTTTTCTTTAATCGTTTTTAGAACTGGAAGAATATTAAGATTGTAAAGATCGACGCTTTTAACCGGGATATGAATCCCTAAGTATTTAAAGGATTCCATAACCTGTCGGAAGGGGATATTTGTTACTGAGTTTATATTGTTCCTAAGCCAAAATATTTCAGATTTCGTCATATTTACTTTGTAACCTGAAAAGGAACCAAAGTGATCCATTATATGAAAAAGCTTCATCTCATCATTCACACAGAATAAGTTAGTTCACTTAAACACTGTAATTTTCTCATAACATAGTAAGTCAAGCTTAAGAACTAATGATTACATTCTCCCTTAACGTTTAATAATTAATCTTCTAACAAAGACAGTTCAGATATAAATCCTTTAACATTTTAAATTCATATATGAGACTTGTAGAAATGTCTCACTTTGAATCCTCTGTGAGTCCGCTGTACATTGTATCAATAACATTGTTATTTTTTTATTATTTGCAGTTTGAAAATAATTTTATGTCTCTTTAGCATCTGCTCATATGAATTGGTTGTAGAGCAACTCTTGTACTATTTTGCTGCCTTCTTTGGGAAAGGCTATTTCAATATGTTACTAGTTTTCGGCGTTTTCATTGTGTCTTTTGTGTTACTAATATAGATACAAGATATATACACATATGGCACCTTTGACACAATGTTACTTCCGCTGAATGCTTTAAAGGATTCTTTCAAAACCCAGCAGTAGCAAGTTTCCATAGACGGCAGCATCTGTGCCTTTAACCATAATGAACAGGTGCTAATTTCGTTACGTAAGCAAGTAAGCCTTTTTAAGCTGTTTGTATTTTGACTTTGTAAGTCCCTGACGAAGTGCCTCCGGGCAGGAAACGCGTCGGACGTTTGTGCTCAATGTACCCCTGAGTCTGTTTCACCCTGGGAATGTTGAATCTACCAAAATAAAGATGCTTTTTTACCTGCACTAAGGCCTGCGGCTGTGATTAGTTCCAATACAGGTAACTCTATTTGTTCATTTGACCGTATGTTTGGATGCTGGAGGAGTGAATCCATACCCGGTATTGGGACGGCCTGAGGGGCATGACAGAGTGCGGCAACAGCGGTGAGATTATACCTGTTTCACTTATATATCTGTAGTTCTTATTAAGAACCATTGCAAGATTGAACTTTATTACTGCCACCACTTGCCAACAGCACGGCTTTATCCTCTCAGCCTAACACATTGGTCTGTTACTTTTCACTGATTATTAGTTACATTTGGCAAGGTACAGCTTTACTTTATTCGTCAAAAGACACAAGCAATACGCTATTTTATTGTTGTACATGCAAAACCTGTTTGTATACTTAATCAGTGATCTTATTACGACGTGCAGTTTTTACGAACTTTGTGTGTTATTTTTGCTTTCATTGAGACAAGTGTGTCTCAATTAACTCCTAGTTGAACTGCAGGACCAAGATGGCGGAAGCTATTCATTCCAGCCGCAGGGCCAAATTCAATTCATTATTACAGGGTGCCAGCTCAGGTGGTGAGACTCCAGAGGACATTTGTTCTGTCTTTGTAACAAGGGAGAAAAAAGAAATTAAGGAGCTCAAACTTTGGTGGGACATTGAGTTCTTAAAATTATATATCAATGAGGGTAAAATACCCAGAGGCCTGAGGATGAAGAAATACCCAGCGTATGCCTCACAGCAGTTGGACTTCATGACAGAATGGAACAACACTTTGAGTCAGTGCTCACTCACTTTAATGAAACAGTTACTTAAAGACAAGGAACTAGAATACACTAAAACTAGTCAAGAACTAACTGATATCAAATTCACTTGTGAATCCTTCACTAATGATTCAAAATACAAAGATTACTCATCACAATTGGAAACGACTTTGAAGAAACTCGACGATGAATTAACAGAGAATAAATTAAAGAAATACCATAGAGATTGCAAAGATTATGAGCTTAACACTGTTTACAACTGGACTGCAAGCAGACAAAGCAGGAGGAACAACAGCAATCATAAGAGAAAAGCTGCTGATAAAAAAGTTACGTTCTCTAGCTTTGAAACAGATATTAGTGATGAGAGTCCACGAGCCTCTACTCCTATCGAAGATAGAGATCAGACCCACATCAGTGAACCAGCAGTCAAACCTAAGAAAGGATCCTCACATAGATCCATAGAAGAGATTACATCAACTAGTCACATCAGTGGCTCGACCAATGTCTCTGCAAAAAACGATTCACCCACCAAGGTCGGCATGGCCACTCCGGCGAGGTACCCAAGCAGGAGACCTTTAAGAGGAAGAGGTCGGGGATCAAGGAAATAATAAACGAAAGTGAGAACTACCATCAACAGGATCACCATCACGAAGATCTTAATGTGGTAAACTTATCAAGTACACAACTAAACAAGGATGAATTGACTGTTCTTTCTAAAGGCTTGGGATTTGCGCCAAGCAAAGACTTTAATCTCTTTGGGACACTAGTAGACCTAAATAGATTTACTAGAAAGCTCACATTAAAGAGACACTTTGCTTTAGCAGACAGGAATTCTGCACAAGAACCAGTCAGTGGCTTACCAATGATAGATAACACTGATGGAGAAGCCACAAACAACATAAACCAAAGTCTTGTTATCACCAATACTGACAGTGATGGTTTCAATTTTGATGATCAATGTGAAATTGTTAATTTACTATCACTTGAAAGTGAGAGTGCACGATCCAATACACAAAATTTAAGCATTCCCACCATTACTACTAATGTGAATAAACACTTCTATCCCATACAAATGAGGGGGGACTTTATAGAGGTCTTCCAAAGTTTGGTTGAAAGGGATCTTCATGCATTAGCTAGAGAAACTAACACCAGTACCAGTCAGAAATATGGGAAAAGTAACAATCTATCTAAGAAAGAGAGAAACATTTTAAAAAAATTACAAGAAAACAGTGATCTCATCATTCAAAGCTCAGATAAGGGTGGTTGTATAGTAGTACAGGACAGGGCACAGTATACTAGTGAGGCTCTCAGACAACTTAGTGATGACACCACCTATCGTAAATTGACATTCAATCCTACCAGGAAATTCATCATGGAACTTAATGATTTTCTACATCATTATGTACAGGAAGGTGTCATCACTGAATTGAAAGCAGACTCTCTTAAAAACCAGTTTCCGAACACACCCGTGTTTAAACATTTACCTAAAATACACAAGAATAGGGAACACCCCCCTGGGCGCCCCATCATTTCCGGTGTGGGATCCCTAGGGGAAAAACTTGGGTTCTTTATTGACAACCTATTGTTCAGATAACCCCAGCATATCTCCGTGACACTAAGCATTTGTTAAGGCTGTTAAACTCTGTGCATGTTGATGAAAATGATACTCTACTTACTATAGATGTTAATTCATTATACTCATGTATACCACACAATAAGGGTATTGAAGCTTTGCAGGCTATGCTTGAGATGTACACTACATATGAAGATAGGTTTATCAGATTTGTATGTGATGGTGCAAAATTTCTTCTGAATCATAACAACTTCACGTTTGAAGGTACTCATTACGTACAGAATCAGGGCACCGCCATGGGTGCGAAATTTGCGCCATCATATGCAAATCTTTACCTAACACACTTTGAATTTCAGAAAATATTCCATGACAATAATCCTTTTAAGTCACAGATGGGGTTCTACAGAAGGTATATCGATGACTTGGTTATATTATGGAAGGGT
Source organism: Bombina bombina (assembly GCF_027579735.1). Classification (NCBI taxonomy): domain Eukaryota; kingdom Metazoa; phylum Chordata; class Amphibia; order Anura; family Bombinatoridae; genus Bombina; species Bombina bombina. The sequence continues at coordinate 208,557,510 of NC_069500.1, forward strand.
GACATCAATTCCATACCTGCATTTGTGAAATATCTAAATGACAATAATCTTAATTTGGGATTCACATACACAGCATCAAAAGAGGACATACCATTTTTAGACATCACATTGAAGTTGGATAGATTGTCACATTCAATTATTACCTCTGCGTTTAGAAAACCAACATCGGGAAATACGATCCTACGAGCAGATTCACATCATCCAGCTCACCTCAAAATGGCTATTCCAAAAGGGGAATATATGCGCCTCAGATGCAATTGTAGCAACGTTCATACTTATATAGAACAAGCTCATTCTCTTACTCAGCGTCTTCACATTAGGGGCTATGATATTAGCACCTTAGAAAGAGTTAGCAAAGAAGTTGAACTCATGCATAGAGATGTGCTTCTTAAAGACACCCCTAAAACTAGACTTCATGGTAATAATAGCAATAACCAGAAAAGTTCAAAATCACCCATAACCTTTTCTACTTGCTATAGCAGACAGTTTAACTGTATCAATAATATTATAAGGAAATATCTTCCTGTATTGGACAGAGATGCCCTGTTACAAGACTCATTACAAAATCAGGGCATTAGACTAGTAAGTAGAAAAGCCAGAACTATTGGAAATCATCTAATTAGAGATTTCTCAATAAAAAGCAATAACTCTTGGTTACAGCCAGAAAAGGGATTCTTTAGATGCAAAAAGATTCCCTGTAAGAGTTGTGAATTTGTGATTCCCGGTAGAGAATTTAAATCTAAGACCACAGGTAAATGTTTTGACATCAGATTTAGGCTTAACTGTAATTCTAGATTTGTGGTCTACTTAATCAACTGTAAGATCTGTTGTAAACAGTATGTAGGTAGGACCACCAGACTCCTTAAGGACAGGGTTAGGGAGCATTTGCTCTCCATTAAACATGACCCTCCCTCCACCCCAGTAGCTAAGCATTTCGTTGAACACTTTATTTCTTTAGGTATTCCTGTTAACGACCACAACCTAAGTACTATGTTTAGCTTCCAAGGTATAGACCACGCCCCTTATGATATTAGAGGTGGGGATAGAACGGCCAAGTTGAACAGGAAAGAGGCCTTTTGGATATTTAATTTAATGACCGGTACTCCAAATGGTATCAATAAGATAACAGATCTTAGATACTTTGTAGACTAAATTGTCCACAATAAGACATATATATACACATAAATTTTCCTAACAACCTGACAAGGCAATAAACATAACTGTTCAGTATAAATAGTAGTCTTTTTCTCTTGTCCCTCCAGAGTGCCCATTAGTTCAAACATCAGTACATTTAGTTTCGTTAAGTCTTAGATTTAGCTTCATTTGTAAATTAGGTTTTACACTATTTTATTGCCTACACAGATTTTACACTATTTTATTGTCTATATAGACATAGGTGACACCAATTAGGATTAGCACTATTTTTTTCATATATAGAATTCATCCATTATTATTTATTACAAAAAAACTCTTTTTCAAATGAATTCGATAAACTTTAGACTTGATCCTTATTAGGATATTCCACCCCAACAAATCTTAAAAAGGACACATAGTAAGTCTTATTTTAATTTTACTTATTCTAATTTTCTTTTTCACACCACACTTTTAAGCATCACTTGAATTGAATTCATCTCATCATTCACACAGAATAAGTTAGTTCACTTAAACACTGTAATTTTCTCATAACATAGTAAGTCAAGCTTAAGAACTAATGATTACATTCTCCCTTAACGTTTAATAATTAATCTTCTAACAAAGACAGTTCAGATATAAATCCTTTAACATTTTAAATTCATATATGAGACTTGTAGAAATGTCTCACTTTGAATCCTCTGTGAGTCCGCTGTACATTGTATCAATAACATTGTTATTTTTTTATTATTTGCAGTTTGAAAATAATTGTATGTCTCTTTAGCATCTGCTCATATGAATTGGTTGTAGAGCAACTCTTGTACTATTTTGCTGCCTTCTTTGGGAAAGGCTATTTCAATATGTTACTAGTTTTCGGCGTTTTCATTGTGTCTTTTGTGTTACTAATATAGATACAAGATATATACACATATGGCACCTTTGACATAATGTTACTTCCGCTGAATGCTTTAAAGGGTTCTTTCAAAACCCAGCAGTAGCAAGTTTCCATAGACGGCAGCATCTGTGCCTTTAACCATAATGAACAGGTGCTAATTTCGTTACGTAAGCAAGTAAGCCTTTTTAAGCTGTTTGTATTTTGACTTTGTAAGTCCCTGATGAAGTGCCTCCGGGCAGGAAACGTGTCGGACGTTTGTGCTCAATGTACCCCTGAGTCTGTTTCACCCTGGGAATGTTGAATCTACCAAAATAAAGATGCTTTTTTACCTGCACTAAGGCCTGCGGCTGTGATTAGTTCCAATACAGGTAACTCTATTTGTTCATTTGACCGTATGTTTGGATGCTGGAGGAGTGAATCCATACCCGGTATTGGGACGGCCTGAGGGGCATGACAGAGTGCGGCAACAGCGGTGAGATTATACCTGTTTCACTTATATATCTGTAGTTCTTATTAAGAACCATTGCAAGATTGAACTTTATTACTGCCACCACTTGCCAACAGCACGGCTTTATCCTCTCAGCCTAACACATTGGTCTGTTACTTTTCACTGATTATTAGTTACATTTGGCAAGGTACAGCTTTACTTTATTCGTCAAAAGACACAAGCAATACGCTATTTTATTGTTGTACATGCAAAACCTGTTTGTATACTTAATCAGTGATCTTATTACGACATGCAGTTTTTACGAACTTTGTGTGTTATTTTTGCCAGATCTATAGCCTTTCTCGGGGGTAAAATATGCCCTATGGAGGAATTTAACATGGGCCTCTCGCCATGTGGCCGAGAGTGTATTCTGAGCCACCTTTTTAATTGAAAGTTGCAGAGGTTTTTGATCTATGTTGCACTGAACAATTAATGTGTTCCAGAATAATGCCAGCTGTGTTAAAACGGAAACACCCTTGTTTGAGCCCAAGAAATAATAACATGGTGTAATGGACATATGAGCATTTCTAGTTAATACTAACCAGTCATCAAGTTTGCCCATTCTCCAGTTCCAGCCTTTTTCTTTGACAAAGTGTCGAAGTTGCAGATAAGCAAAGAAGTCTTGGTTTGGCAAATTAAACTCTGTGTTTAATTCCTGGAATGATTTGATGCATTGTCTCTCTTTGTCTATTATTTGGTGAACGTTCTTTAGACCCGCAGAGTCCCATCTTCTGAAGACCGCAGAATGGATTCCTGCTTGGAATTTAGGATTTCCTAATATCGAGAGATAGATAGAAGCTTTACTGTTAATTAGAAGGAGCTTGGTTATTTTTTTGCCAGGCTTTAAGCGGGTTGTAAAATGTTTTAAGCTTTTTAATTTCTGTCGGGATTTCTTTTATGTCTAGATGAGTCAATGCGGAAGGCCAATAAGGATGAGAGACACTGGATTCCAGTTCGTTATTTAGAACATAGTTATTACATGAAATCCAGTCTGTGACTATGCGCGCAAGAAAACAGAGATTGTAAAGCCTTATATCAGGTAAGGCCAGTCCTCCACATTCTTTTGGTACTGAAAGTTTTCCGAAAGAAATGTTTGATCTTTTCCCTTGCCAAAGAAATCCTATAAGTGCACTATTAATTGAACGAATGTCTTTTCCAAGTAGTAATAATGATGTATTTTGAAGAATATAAAGTAATTTCGGTAAGAGGGCCATTTTAAATAAAGCAATCCGGCCAGATAGTGATAATGGCAGGTTTTGCCAATCTTTAAGTTTTTCTTTAATCGTTTTTAGAACTGGAAGAATATTAAGATTGTAAAGATCGACGCTTTTAACCGGGATATGAATCCCTAAGTATTTAAAGGATTCCATAACCTGTCGGAAGGGGATATTTGTTACTGAGTTTATATTGTTCCTAAGCCAAAATATTTCAGATTTCGTCATATTTACTTTGTAACCTGAAAAGGAACCAAAGTGATCCATTATATGAAAAAGCTTAGGCATATTTAATTTGGTATTTGTCATATAAACAAGCAAATCATCTGCATAGAGCCCAGTTTTTATTTCATGGTTGTGAATTTTAATACCATCTAAAGATTGTCTCATTTTAATTGCCAACGGCTCAATAGCAATATCGAAAAGAAGCGGGGAGAGAGGGCAACCCTGACGCGTTCCTCTACCTAAAAAGATAGAAGAGGAGATGTTCCTATTTACTATCAATTTTGTGGAGGGTTGGGTATAAAGATTCGCAACAAAATCAGAAAAATTACCCCTGATACCGAAATGATTTAAAGGGGAATAAATATGCTCATGAGTGATTGAATCGAACGCCTTTTCAGCATCAATGGATATGATAGCAAGATCCTGTGTACCCTCTCCCCCACTATCCCTTTCAGATACTGCCTCATAATACTCTGTCACAACCAAGACCTCCCTAATTTTTGCGGCAGAATTCCTATTATTTAGGAACCCTGATTGGTCTGTATGAATGATTTTTGTAAGAGCCCCTTGTAGTCTGGATGCCAAAATTGCAGCTAAGATTTTATAATCGCCGTTAAGTAGAGCAATTGGTCTATATGACTCCTTACAAGAAGGATCTTTACCTCCTTTGAGTATCAGTGTTGTATAGGAATGCGAAAAAGAGGGGGGGATGGGTTTACCATCAATATAGAAACTGTTAAAAAGAATACAAAGATGCGGAATAACTTCAGTAGACACAATTTTGTAGAACTCGCTAGGGAGACCATCGGGACCGGCTGCTTTATTGATAGATAAGTTAGATATTATTTTCCCGATCTCTTCTGCCGTGATAGGGGCGTTGAGACTGTTAGTAACTTCTGGGGTTAGTGTAGGATATTTAATTCCACTCCAGAAATCAGCGGATTTCTTTGTATCATTAACTTTGAGCGTGTAGAGCTCCTTATAATATTGATGAAATACACCAAGAATATCGTCAGGTTTAGTAAGGTATTCCCCTTTTGTGCTGGAGTTTATCTATATTTGGTTGTTTTTTTCATTTTTAATTAATTTAGCCAGCATTTTACCAGATTTGTTGCCATATCTATACATTCTGGCCTGGATTTTCAGTTCTTTTTGAGATTCTTGGAATAAGATGAAGGTATCTCTCTCGTTTTTAGCTCTCACATATTTTGCCCAGTTAAGGGGGGTTTTGTTAAGTAAATATTGATTATAAGAATTAAGCAAAAACTTACATGCTTCTTTTTCTTTTAATCTAGTTTTCTTAAGTAGAGCAGCATTGTATGCAATGATTTCCCCCCTCATTACTGCTTTCGCAGTCTCCCAGAATAATTCAGGGTTTTCCAAATGCTCTCTATTAAAATGTACATATTCTTTATATGTATTTAAAAGCCGATTTTTAAATTTTGAATCAGATGCAAGATAATATGGAAAAAAGAAACAAGCTGGGTTAGGGAATATATGAGCTAATTGTAGCACGAGAGAGATAGGTGCGTGATCTGATATGAGTATAGGCATTATCTCAGCCTTGACCCTTGTTGATACAAAGCGCTCATCAATCAAAAATACATTGATTCTAGACATAGTCTTGTGAGCCTTCGAAAGGCATGTAAACATCTGAGCAGATGGTTTCTGATTCCTCCAAATGTCACATAAAGCTAAGTTAGTCTTGATTTTTCTATACATTTTAGATTCTAAGTTATCTCTTTTTTGTTTCGGGTGTTTAGTATCTTGTCTTAGCCTATCTACTGGGCATTGTGGTGCCATGTTGAAATCACCCCCAACAATCAAAAGACCTTCTGTATAGGATAGGAGCTTCGACTGGAGAATGTTCCAGTACTCTGCATCAAACACATTTGGGCCGTAAATATTACAAAGCGTATACATCCTCTGTGCAATTTTTATTTTTAATAGGGCATATCTCCCCCCCGGATCGGCAACAAAATTGACAACTTCTGCCTTAATCCTTTTACCTATTAATATTGCTACCCCCCTCTTTCTCTTAATACCAGCAGCAAAGTATATTTCTTTAACCCAGGAAGTCTTTAATTTTAAAGATTCTTCAGCAGATAAATGGGTTTCTTGTATGAAACCAATATCAGTTTGGGATTTACGTAATTGTGTAAGGATTGCCTTTCGTTTAATGGGTGTAGAAATCCCTCCTACGTTCCAAGACACTATTTTACATTTATCTATTGGATCCATTTAATATATGAAAAGAGGAGAGGAAGAGAGAAGGAGAAGGGGAGAAGAGACAGGGGGAGAAAAAAAAAAAATTAATTTACCCCGCACGTGGGGGAAAAGAATCCCACGACCCATGTCTGTTGAACAGCAAGGGTCTACCCTAGTAAGAACCTGAATTTCAGCCATTTTTTATTAACTTCCAGTATTTATTGTACTCCTGTCCTCTATTATTAAGTTAAAGGTTCAAGTGTTTTATAGAACTTTTCAGCCTGACTGGCTTCATCAAACCAGTGCGTTCTCTCAAGTGCTATGACCTTAAATTTGTGGGGGTATATTATCATCGCCCGGTAGCCTTTTTCTATAAATTTGGAGCAAATGGGAGCAAGCTCCCGTCTTTTTGTTGCTGTATCCACAGAAAAATCTTGAAACAATAAGATTTTTGCCCCTTCAAAAGTAATCGGTTGTTGTCTACGATAATGCTGAAATAAAATAACTTTGTTCTGGTAATTCAGTAATTTTGCTATAACCGGTCTAGGTTTATTTCTGCCTTTGTTATCTGTACGAAGGGGACCAAGTCTATGCGCTCTCTCAACCAGAATAGGTTGATGTGTGGATGGTATTTTCAAAATTTTGGGTAATAACTCTGAAATAAAGGGAATAAGGTTCTCATTTTGTTGTTCCTCTGGAAGACCCACAATTCTTACATTGTTCCTTCTGGATCTATTCTCTAGATCCTCTAATTTGTTTTGAATTTTTTGTATATTAATATTTACATTTTCAAGTTTGGAACCATGTAGAATTGTTAGGTCCTCCAGATCAGATACCCTTTGTTCCGCTTCCTGCAGTCTAGTGGAAAACTGCCGAACTTCCTGTGTTAACAGGAAAATATCTTGTCTAAGTTCAGTTTTGAGGGCGTCAAATTTAGGGGTAAGAGCATCTGAAATACTAGTAACAAGATTTTGAATGCTTGTTGCTTCTTGTAATTCTGATACATTAGCTATACTTGGTTGTATATCAGTAACAGTTTCTTGCGTGTTCCTAGGTTTCCTATCCCTTTGTCTAGCTGCCATGGCTGGAGAAGGGGACTTATGTGTAGTGTGTAAAAATTTATCCATGGGTTGAAAAAAAACCAACAGTGAGAATTATTGCCGTGAGAGAAGAAAAAAAATAAAAAAATAGGGGTGAGTGTGAAGTTTTAAGGAGGTAATTAATCCTCCAACTAGAAGGTGAGGATAAAGTGAGCTGGTGCAAGTTACGTGGAGGTGGAAGGGAAAAGGGAGGTGCCTATATGGGGGTGATTAGCTATTTATGTGAGAGGTCCAGCCATAGAGGTAGAAAATAGGGAGTATTTGTTGAAAGTGTGTGAGTTTTACCCCACTTGATTACACCTAAAACAAGGGTGAATTTCTAGATCCTCACTACAGAATATAAATATCCTCTAATTAATTTTGCGTCTTTAATTCACTTTGTGTGCGCTTTATTGAAATATATTACCAGTGGATATTCATATAAAGTTGTGCTTTAACAAATATTTATTTGTGTACAGGGAGTCTATATTAGCCTATCCCTGTATCCAGATAAATCTTTAGAAAACTTAGAAAAGTAGATTTGATATAGAGAATCAATGTTACAGAGACCTTCTAGGGAAAGCTAATGTTTGCTTTAATATTGAATTCCAAGAAGGATTTTTCCTCCCTACCCTCTCTCTTCCCTTTCTCTTTTCCCTTCCTGCTTCAGAAGAGAAGAGAGAATATATAGCTAACAGGCAGATTTACCTTGAACCTAGAGCCAATTAGTAGATTATGACAGTATTATTATACCCTAAATACTTAGTTTGTGTAAATTTATTAAGATCTAAAACATATCTTTAACAGAGACTCCCTTGAGTTATGCCCTGTTATTAGTGTACAGAAAAAAAAAATTATCAAATTCTAAGCCTGCAAATTCCAGAGGTATTAATTGCACTGTCCTAGGGGTATAGACCTCTATATCAGCATAGATATTTCTGAAAAGTGCATATAAAGGAGGCTAAAAAGATGGGGTTTTTATAACCTCAATAATATATCCAGAAAGTTGCTTCAGAAAGAAGTATATAAGAGGAACAATAGGTCTACTATTAAAAAAGGGTTAAATGTTAGCCCCGCAGACCACTTGTTTTTATTTAGACACAATATGAACTTAGTTCTAGATTTAGAGACACCTAGCAATTAAGGTCAGCATTCATTATTTTGGGATGATCTTATAGCCTTATAGAACTCTTATAATAGTGCAGACATTAATAGTACTACATGAAAACATTTATAACAAAAGTGAGGCAGTCTATATCCTGTAGTATATATATTTTCTTCTTTTCCCTCCTCAGGGTACTGGGCAACAAGCAATAGTCAGTAAAGATCCAACCATATATTGTAGACAAGCATGCAGAAAAGTTACCTGACTTGTCCCAGGAGTTCTAGCAGTCACCTTGGCCCAGGGCAGTCCCCCCTCACGCAACACCGGTGGGAGAGGGGCGCCTTTCAAAGAGAGAGAACACAGAGGTACAGCTATATTGCTGCAGAGGAAGAGCTGATCGTGGAGCCGTGAAGAAAATCCGCCAGGAGACCACAGGAGCGGAGCAAGCGTGGCAGTAATCTTTCCCCTTGGTCAATGTGGAAAGGAGCCTAAGCGTGCAGCTATGGGGCAGAGCAATCAGGAAGCCGCAGGAGCGCACCAGGGCACTACAGAGATCCTCACCTCCAGTCGATGCACGAAGAGAGCTGAGCGTGCGGCTGAATAGTGGAGCAGCCAGAGAACCTCAGGAGCGCACCAGGGCGCATCGACCCGCACCCCTCGCGCAGCACCGGTGGGAGGGGCCGACAAGCGGGGATGATTGAGGACTCCCAGTGACTCCGGGCAGGATGAGCACAGTCAATCTAAGGGCCGCATTAGGCAACAAAGCACCGGTACCATTCCAAACAGGGTAAGCCTTACAGCAGAAATGCGGCACATCAGATAGGGAGCGGGTATTCAGTCCAGGTATGCGGCAATATAAATCAGCTCCAGGCAACTTTACTTCACCACAACTTGTAACCAGCCGGAGCACTTGATTTAAATAGATATTGCAGGAGCGGGAACGGCTGAGATGCCTAAGCAAAGTTAGTTAGCCTCAGTTTTTAAACAGCAGTGTGCCGTTCCTTAGCTAGACCTTACATCATAACTTCAGTCCGGAGTAGTTTCTCATATACAGAGAATGGTGTCGTGAATTATTATTTGTTTTTTCTGTGAGTACTTGCAAGAAAAATCAGGTCCCAGTAAAAGCTGCAGGAACAGCTTTTTTTAGTGCAATGTTATGGCACTAAAGGTTTGAGTAGCAGTATTTGCTCGCTAAACAAGCCACCCACGGTCAGAAGGTTTGGGCGCGAGTCTCGCCAAGGCTTGTGAGGAAGGTGTATCAGAACAGGTGCATCACCTGACCTTGCACCTGGGCTCCTCCTCCACCCTACATTATATTTATTAAACTCTAATCTGCCCCCCCAACGTCGCCGCAACTATATTAAATTTATTAACCCCTAATCTGCCGCCGCCAACATCCTCGCCACTATAATAAAGTTATTAACCCCTAAACCTAAGTCTAACCCTAACTCTAACACCCCCTAACTTACATATAATTTAAATACATCTAAATAAATTTACTACAATTAACTAAATAATTCCTATTTAAAACTAAATACTTACCTATAAAATAAACCCTAAGCCAGCTACAATAGAACTAATAGTTACATTGTAGCTAGTTTAGGATTTATATTTATTTTACAGGCAACTTTGTATTTATTTTAACTAGGTACAATAGTTATTAAATAGTTATTAACTATTTAATAACTACCTAGCTAACATAAATACAAATTAACCTGTAAAATAAACCCTAACCTAAGTTACAATTACACCTAACACTACACTATAATTAAACTAATTACCTAAACTACCTACAATTAATTACAATTAAATTAAATAAGCTAAATTACGAAAAAAAAAAAACACTAAATTACAGAAAATAAAAAAAGAATTACAAGAATTTTAAACTAATTACACCTAATCTAATCCCCCTAATAAAATAAAAAAAGCCCCCCAAAATAATTAAATTCCCTACCCTATACTAAATTACAAATAGCCCTTAAAAGGGCCTTTTGTGCGGCATTGCCCCAAAGTAATCAGCTCTTTCACCTGTAAAAAAAAATACAATACCCCCCCACATTAAAACCCACCACCCACACACCCAACCCTACTCTAAAACCCACCCAATCCACCTTTAAAAAAACCTAACACTACCCCCTTGAAGATCACCCTACCTTGAGACATCTTCACCCAGCTGGCACAAGTGGACCTCCAGAGGGGCAGAAGTCTTCATCCGATCCAGGCAGAAGAGGTCCTCCAAGCGGCAGAAGTCTTCATCCAGGCGGCATCTTCTATCTTCATCCTTCCGGAGCAGAGCGGGTCCATCTTCAAGACATCCGACGCAGAGCATCCTCTTCATCCGACGGCCGACGACTGAATGACTGGTCCTTTAAGTGACATCATCCAAGATGGCGTCCCTATAGGACCGCACCCATGAAACGAATCTACAGGAATCATGGGAAATGTAGTCCATCAATAACCAGACTCTCACCAATCGGATTCAGGTTTTGAGACAAGCCTCATGGTTCTTTGCCATCATTGGTGGGTTAGATATACACCACACGATTTGTTTACATAAGTTTGGTTGCAACTTTCTATGCGATCGTAAAAGCCATTTTTTTAAACAAACCGCAAGATCACCTGTATATATAATACGAATCTTAAGGAATCAGTAGCACAATCTTAATTATAAATTTAACCAGCAAACATTAATCCAATCACTGCAACAAGTGGGAGTGGGGGGAAAGGAAGGTTCTCATTGGTTCAAGTGAAGGAAGGAAGGGGAGTGTTTATTGTAAACATGTGGTTACTGAGCCCTATTTAAGGGTGATTAAGACATAGGTAGAGTATACAAGCCTGAGGAAACAGGGTTACCCCCGAGAAACGCGTCGCTGTACTTCTCTATATGTTATAAGAGATTTGATTTTAACACACCAGCTGTAATGTGTTACATTACTGGCTATTTTATTCTGTATAATAAATGCTAGTTTTTTTGATTCACGAAGTCTGGTGTGTGTATCAATCTCCCTTCCAAGTAACCCAAAGGCTGTTTAGCCTTTCTCCCCTGTTCCAACCTATAGGAAACGATCTAGGCAAGGGCTGCCTTTCAGGATATCCACTTCTCCAGGACACCACGACGGGGATTCGTTCACACAGCCAGCTGGTTTGCTGTTCAGAATACCAGCCTGCCTCTAATAGGCACATGAGAGTGCCTTCACGTTTGTGAGTACCCTGTATCTTGTCCAGTTTGGTGTTTTGGTATCCATTGATCTACACATGTGGCGCCTCTGTTTCTGTTTTTTACAGTTGTCCATCTAACTATTAGTTATATTGTAGCTACCTTAGGGTTTATTTTATAGGTAAGTATTTAGTTTTAAATAGGAATTATTTAGTTAATAGTAGTAAATTTATTTTATTTTATTTAAATTATATTTAAGTTAGGGGAGATTAGGGTTAGACTTAGGTTTAGGGGTTAATAAATTTAATATAGTATCGGCGACGTTGTGGGCGGCAGATTAGGGGTTAATAAATGTAGGTAGGTGTCGGCGATGTTAGGGACAGCAGATTAGGGGTTAATAAAATTTAACTAGTGTTTGCGAGGCGGGAGTGCGGTGGTTTAGGGGTTAATAAATATATTGAAGTGGCAGTGATGTCCGGTAGGCAGATTAGGGGTTAAATAATTTTATTATAGTGTTTGCGATGTGGGGGGGCTCGGTTTAGGGGTTAATAGGTAGTTTATGGGTGTTAGTGTACTTTGTAGCACTTAAGAGCTTTATGTTCCGGCGTTAGCCCATAAAACTCTTAACTACTGACTTTTAAATGTGGTAGGAGTCTTGCCAGGAGAGGGTCTACCGCTCACTTTTTCAGGCGATCGTAATACCGGCGTTAGGCAAATCCTATTAAAAAGATAGGATACGCAATTGACGTAAGGGGATTTGCGGTATGCTAAAATCGCAGAAAAAAAGGGAGCGGTAGACCCTTTCCTGCCTGACTCATAATACCAGCGGACCCCTTAACGCTGCTTTTTAAGGCTAACGCAAGACTCATAATCTAGCCGTTAGATTTTGCTGATAGGGATTCTGTTAGTGAAAATGATAATTTAATGAATGTGGTTTAGTGTTTTTTTGTTTTTTTACTCTTTTACAGCAGTTTAAGGATAATTTTTGTATTTTGTTTACTCAAACTTTACACCTTAGCAGCTTGCCTCTGTACTCCACACTAGTTTATAGTTTTATCACTCTCTTACTGACTTATGAACTATCTTCCTATTATGCTGTTTGTATGGATGAGTTGTTATTTGACAAGAGTAAGCTAGACCAACAGCATGGTAATGTAAAATGAAACTAAGCAGTTTAGAATGAGTTATAGCAAATATTCTCCATGGCTCCTGTAGCTATAGTATTTCATGTAAACCAGGGATTCCTTAGGTGTATGTTGGACAACCCTGATGTAGACAACAAATAATAATTTATTAATGCTCCCATTCATATGTGCTGTTCTGTTTCAGATATTTAAAATAGATTGTAGACTATTAGCATTTGATAGTCACTTAAAATAAACTGCTTAAACATTCAGTGGTGCCTCCCCCATTTCAGTGTTCGCTCTCTTCCCACTTATGTGCCTCTCTCCTCCCTCTGTCTCCCTCTCTCCCGACTTATGTGTCTCACTCCCCTCTGTCTCCCTCACTCCCCTCTCCCTCACTCCCCTCTGTCTCTCTCACTTCCCTCTGTGTCTCTCTCACTCCCCTCTGTGTCTCTCTCACTCCCCTCTGTTGCTCTCTCACTCCCCTCTGTGTCTCTCTCTCACTCCCCTCTGTGTCTCTCTCTCACTCCCCTCTGTCTCTCTCTCTCTCTCCCCTCTGTCTCTCTCTCTCCCCTCTGTCTCTCTCTCTCTCTCCCCTCTGTCTCTCTCTCTCCTCTGTCTCTCTTTCTCCCCTCTGTCTCTCTCTCTGTCTCTCCCCTCTGTCTGTTTCTCTCCCCTCTGTATTTCTGTCTCTCCCATCTGTCTATTTCTCTCTCTCCTCTGTCTCTCTCTCCCCTCTGTGTGTGTCTCTCTATCCATCTCTCTCTCTATCCATCTCTCTCCCTGTCTCTCCCCTCTGTCTCTCTCCTTATGTGTCATTCTCCACCATGGTCTCTTTTCTATCCCTGACTCTCTCATCCCTTATGTGTCTCTCTAACCCTCTGTGTGATTGTGTCTCTCTCTTTCTCTCTAATCCTCTGTGTCTCTCCCTCTCCCCTTGTCTCTCTCTCCCTCTCCCCCCGTCTCTCCCTCTCCCCCCGAGTGCTTTTCTGTGTCTCGGTCTACCTTTTATTTATTTAATTAATGAATTGGTGGTGCCATCTGAGGATGTGGCTTTATTTAAAGGGGTGGGGTCAATTTCACCAGCTGCCACTGGATCAAGATATTTTTATATTTACTGTATAATGAAGGAATCTATAAGCATAATTTGCAGCATTAAAGTAAAAAGTTTGTTTTAAACATATTTTAATGGGCCTGGATTTCTAGATCTCATAATCAGAGCAAGCATTTTGTTATCTGGCAAGAGTTTCTGTTACAATTCTTTAGACTAAAATCAGATGTTTACTAAGTTGACCAGTTTTCCAAGACACCATTTAAAGGGACATGAAACCCATATGTTTTCTTTCATGATTTAGAAAGAGCATGCAATTTTAAATAACTTTCCAATTTACATCTAATATCTAATTTTCTTCATTCTTTTGATATCCTTTGTTGAAAATCATATCTAAATATGCTCAGTAGCTTCTAATTGGTGGCTGCACATAGATACCTGATGCGATTGGCTCACCCATGTGCATTGCTATTTCTTCAACAAAGGATATCTAAAGAATGAAGGCATATCCTAGCCACTGCCTCACCAGCCTCTGATGTCACTGCACGTCACTGGTCTGTAGTGAATTCAGCTTTTTGGAAAGGAAACCCATATATGGGCACATAAACCTGAGGACTCCATATGCTAACATTACTTTGAAGTGGCCCATCAGTCTTATCTATACAAAGGTCTTAATCCTTTGTTCTCTCCTGTGTAGCCAGGGAAAAGGGGGGTTGTGTTACACAGTTCAGCGTTTGTTCACAATGCAGCCAATTCATGCAGCAATAAAGCTTCCTATATGAATGGATTAATCAATATATTTGTGCACATAGCTTCCAATGATATCTCACCTTTTACATGACATAATTCCCCCTTTCAATTTTCAATGTATGTAGGACACTTGTATTGGAAATTGACTGAAAACCTGTGTAATTGGTGAGGGTATTTACATTATATGCATTATAGACAGTCTTACTGTGAAGAGAGTCCGTTATTTGTCATCCTCATATTTATGCTTGTTAGCTAGGCATCTTTAAACTACAATACTTTTTTAGTGTATTTGGGGATATGACACTTTATTCTCCCTCTATGACTTGTAGTTGGGATTTAGGATGGCACGCTCGCAGCTGAATAATATGGACCCATTTATACATAGAGGTATAATATTTAGGGATCCTAATTTTATAAGCAGCTGGAGATATTTTGTCAGTGATGACAAAAGGACCCTTCCATGATTGGAGAGACTTCTTCTCCTTAACGTGATCGCTTCCAAAGTTATAAAGATTAATTTTATCATTAATTTCATATTTCTTTTTGGAAGTTTTAAGATCATAATAGGTTTTAGTGGCAGTTGCAGGCTTTTCTATGTTCCTTTGAGCAAATGCAAAGGCATATGGCAGATGCTTCCTTAGGTTCTCCACATATTGATGCGTATTGGCAGCATTTATCAAGTTCTGGTCTGATGTATGTACAATAGATGTTGAGGTAGAACCATTCTTCTACCAGTCATCAATTCGAAAGGTGACATCTTAGTAGCTCTACTTGGAGTTACTGTTAATGCCATTAGGACTAGAGGTAATTTTACATCCTGGTCTTTACCTGTTTCACTCACAAACATTTTGAGGATTTTCACAATGGACTGGTTGTAACACTCTACACCACCACTAAAGGCAGCTCTATATGCAATATGGAGCTTCCTTTTAACCCCTAGTATTTTCCGCATCTTGGTCATCACTTCACTAGTGAAGTGGGTTCCCCGATCGGATTCGATACTCTGGGGCAAACCAAATCTGGAAAACACGTGGTTGATGAGTAATGCTATGCATGTTTCAGCACTATTATTAGGTGCACTGCTGCACTCTACCCATTTAGTGAATAGGCATATCACTGTTAACATGTATCTGTTACCTCTTTATGACCTAGTTACTGGACCAATAAAATCAATTTGGATATCTGACCATGGCATTACCATCCCCCTTTTCTGCAATGGAGCTCTATGCATTGTCGCAGTGGGTTGGAATTTGGACAGATTAAGCAACCTTGACAGTAGGTTTGAACATCCTTCAACATGTGTGGCCAAAAGGCGTAGTCACGCAATATTTCATATGTTAATTTGGCACCACGATGGCCAGATGTGGGAGCATC
This sequence comes from Bombina bombina, assembly GCF_027579735.1. Lineage (NCBI taxonomy): Eukaryota > Metazoa > Chordata > Amphibia > Anura > Bombinatoridae > Bombina > Bombina bombina. The sequence continues at coordinate 208,573,310 of NC_069500.1, forward strand.
ATGGGCATGTTGAAGCATGAGACCTTTGAACTTTGTAGGTACCACCCATTGGTGGATGCCTGTTTTGGAGGTTTTAATTAACAAACCATCCTGTAACTTGAATTGTGATCTGGACTTCATTAAGATTCTAAGATCTTTTTTTACCAATACCATCCTCTTTTGAGATGGGGTTGTTTTCAGGATCTTCTATGTGTTTATAGAAGATACCTATAATGGGGTCTTCTTTATGACTAGTGATCAGGTCCTCACTAGAAGAATTCTGACTCCATTGTACCAGGTTAGACTCACTTTGTTGTTTAGCCTGGTTTCTGGTAATGGCTTCTACCTGAATTGCACCCATTAAGTGGTAAATATTAAGGAGTTCTCCAGTTATGGCTCCTTGTTTGGCTAATGAATCTGCAAGATCATTGCCTTCCTTATCAGGACCTTGAATTCTGGAATGAACCTTGGTCTTTTTCCAGTGTATGGTTAAACCATTGGACACCACTAACTTATCAATCTTGCAGAACAACTTGCCATGTTGGACTGGTTTGTTGTTAGTTTTCTGCATTCCATTTATTTTCCAAGTTGGCAGATATTCAACAAAACTGTCACGCACATAATTTAAGTCAGTAATGATCACAAATTCATGAATACCTTGTTCAATAGCCATCACAATGGTTTTCAGAACAGCAGTTAGTTCTGCAACTTGACTGGATCTTGGTCCAATTTTGAAACCTACAGAAATATTTGGGAATCCATTTGCCCAAGTTATATCAATGACAGCGACTAATCTGCGCTCACTATCAATAGTGGCATGGTAAGAACAACCATCAACATATACCCAAGGTAATATTTGACACTTGTTCCTCCAGGAAATCATATTCTAATAACTCTTCTAGATATGTGCAGTTTGTTTCGGATCGATTCAGAAATTCGGCAAATTCGGAGATTCGGATCGAACTGAATTTCATGATTAAAATACTGCCAAATTTACCGAATAAATCTGAATTTGTTCGGATTTATTCGGTAAATTCGGATAGCCATGGATTACACTAGTATTGTACAGTATATTAGGTTATATCACTCTGCTATGGGTTACACCTAATATACAGTACATAATACTAGTCTAATACACAGCAAACATACCGAAATTCCGAATTTCCGAACCGAATCGAACCGAATCCAGCCAAATTTTTTCGAATCCGAATGAATCCGAAACGAATCTGAAACTAATTAATCGAAGTTTTCCGAATTCGAATCGATCCGAAACGAAATTCGAAAATCTCTGAATCGATCGAATTGAACCAAAACGAATTTTTCGATCATGCACATATCTAAACTCTTCCCCATGATCTTTAGCAGTACAGTCTTGGAGCTCGGCAAGCCCCTGTGCAACTGGATTCTTTTTATTTTGCTTGTAGCGAATTTCTAGAGGCCAGCCTTGTAAAGAAAGAGTCCAAGCTGTTATGTGGCTATAGGACAGGTTCCCATCTCTTATTCTCTCACTTTGCAGATATAGCAAAGGCTGGTGGGCCGTTTCTACAATAATTTTCTCGCCCTGTATGTAGCTGAAGAAATTTTGTAGAGCCCATTAAGTAGATAAGAGGGCTTTTTTGCAATCACTAAATTTTATTTCTGCCAGGGATAAAGTTTTGCTCGCATAAGCAATGACTTTGCTTAAATTATCATGCTTTTGGTATAAAACAGCACTCATGCTTATATCTGTGTAACCTGTCTCAAAGTAGAAAGGTTTACCCCCTTCAGGGTATGCTAAGCAAGGTGCTTGAGTGAGTTTTCTCTTCAGCTCTCTGATGGCTGTCTCTTGAGCCTCACTCCAGTGCCATTTCACATCCTTCTTTAGAAGAAGTAGCAGTGGTTTAGATAATTCTGCATAATTATCAATAAATTTGCGAGAATAATTTGTCATACCCAGGAATGATCTCAATTCCTTTAAAGGGACACTGTACCCAAAAATTTTCTTTCGTGATTCAGATTGAGCATGAAATTTTAAGCAATGGACTGGTTGTAACACTCTACACCACCACTAAAGGCAGCTCTATATGCAATATGGAGCTTCCTTTTAACCCCTAGTATTTTCCGCATCTTGGTCATCACTTCACTAGTGAAGTGGGTTCCCCGATCGGATTCGATACTCTGGGGCAAACCAAATCTGGAAAACACGTGGTTGATGAGTAATGCTATGCATGTTTCAGCACTATTATTAGGTGCACTGCTGCACTCTACCCATTTAGTGAATAGGCATATCACTGTTAACATGTATCTGTTACCTCTTGATGACCTAGTTACTGGACCAATAAAATCAATTTGGATATTTGACCATGGCATTACCATCCCCCTTTTCTGCAATGGAGCTCTATGCATTGTCGCAGTGGGTTGGAATTGTGGACAGATTAAGCAACCTTGACAGTAGGTTTGAACATCCTTCAACATGTGTGGCCAAAAGGCGTAGTCACGCAATATTTCATATGTTAATTTGGCACCACGATGGCCAGATGTGGGAGCATCATGGGCATGTTGAAGCATGAGACCTTTGAACTTTGTAGGTACCACCCATTGGTGGATGCCTGTTTTGGAGGTTTTAATTAACAAACCATCCTGTAACTTGAATTGTGATCTGGACTTCATTAAGATTCTAAGATCTTTTTTACCAATACCTTCCTCTTTTGAGATGGGGTTGTTTTCAGGATCTTCTATGTGTTTATAGAAGATACCTATAATGGGGTCTTCTTTATGACTAGTGATCAGGTCCTCACTAGAAGAATTCTGACTCCATTGTACCAGGTTAGGCTCACTTTGTTGTTTAGCCTGGTTTCTGGTAATGGCTTCTACCTGAATTGTACCCATTAAGTGGTCAATATTAAGGAGTTCTCCAGTTATGGCTCCTTGTTTGGCTAATGAATCTGCAAGATCATTGCCTTCCTTATCAGGACCTTGAATTCTGGAATGACCCTTGGTCTTTTTCCAGTGTATGGTTAAACCATTGGACACCACTAACTTATCAATCTTGCAGAACAACTTGCCATGTTTGACTGGTTTGTTGTTAGTTTTCTCCATGCCATTTATTTTCCAAGTTGGCAGATATTCAACAAAACTGTCACGCACATAATTTAAGTCAGTAATGATCACAAATTCATGAATACCTTGTTCAATAGCCATCACAATGGTTTTCAGAACAGCAGTTAGTTCTGCAACTTGACTGGATTTTGGTCCAATTTTGAAACCTACAGAAATATTTGGGAATCCATTTGCCCAAGTTATACCAATGACAGCGTCTAATCTGCGCTCACTATCAATAGTGGCATGGTAAGAACAACCATCAACATATACCCAAGGTAATATTTGACACTTGTTCCTCCAGGAAATCATATTCTAATAACTCTTCTAGATATGTGCAATTTGTTTCGGATCGATTCAGAAATTCGGCAAATTCGGCTAATTCGGAGATTCGGATCGAACTAAATTTCCGAATTAAAATACTGCCGAATGTACCGAATAAATCTGAATTTGTTCGGATTTATTCGGTAAATTTGGATGGCCATGGATTACACTAGTATTGTACAGTATATTAGGTTATATCACTCTGCTATGGGTTACACCTAATATACAGTACATAATACTAGTCTAATACACAGCACACATACCGAAATTCCGAATTTCCGAACCGAATCAAACCGAATCCAGCCGAATTTTTTCGAATCCGAATGAATCCGAAACGAATCTGAAACTAATTAATTCAAAGTTTTCCGAATTCGAATCGATCCGAAACAAAATTCGAAAAACTCTGAATCGATCCGAACTGAACCAAAACGAATTTTTCGATCATGCACATATCTAAACTCTTCCCCATGATCTTTAGCAGTACAGTCTTGGAGCTCGGCAAGCCCCTGTGCAACTGGATTCTTTTTATTTTGCTTGTAGCAAATTTCTAGAGGCCAGCCTTGTAAAAAAAGAGTCCAAGCTGTTATGTGGCTATAGGACAGGTTCCCATCTCTTATTCTCTCACTTTGCAGATATAGCAAAGGCTGGTGGGCTGTTTCTACAATAATTTTCTCGCCCTGTATGTAGCTGAAATTTTGTAGAGCCCATACAGTAGATAAGAGGGCTTTTTTGCAATCACTAAATTTTATTTCTGCTAGGGATAAAGTTTTGCTCGCATAAGCAATGACTTTGCTTAAATTATCATGCTTTTGGTATAAAACAGCACTCATGCTTATATCTGTGTAACCTGTCTCAAAGTAGAAAGGTTTACCCCCTTCAGGGTATGCTAAGCAAGGTGCTTGAGTGAGTTTTCTCTTCAGCTCTCTGATGGCTGTCTCTTGAGCCTCACTCCAGTGCCATTTCACATCCTTCTTTAGAAGTAGTAGCAGTGGTTTAGATAGTTCTGCATAATTATCAATAAATTTGCGAAAATAATTTGTCATACCCAGGAATGATCTCAATTCCTTTAAAGGGACACTGTACCCAAATATTTTCTTTCGTGATTCAGATTGAGCATGAAATTTTAAGCAACTTTCTAATTTACTCCTATTATCAAATATTCTTCATTCTCTTGGTATCTTTATTTGAAATGCAAGAATGTAAGTTTAGATGCCGGCCCATTTTTGGTGAACAACCTGGGTTGTCCTTGCTGATTGGTGGATAAATTCATCCACCAATAAAAAAGTGCTGTCCAGAGTACTGAAACCAAAAAAAAGCTTCAATGCCTTCTTTTTCAAATAATGATAGCAAGAGAACGAAGAAAAATTTATAATAGGAGTAAATTAGAAAGTTGCTTAAAATTGCATGCTCTTTCTGAATTACAAAAGAAAAAATTTGGGTTCAGTGTCCCTTTAAGTTAGTTGGGGTCTTAGAATTTATTATAGCTTCCACCTTTTTCTTCTGAGGATTTAACCCTTCAGAAGTAACTTGATGTCCCAAGAAGTTTACACGAGTGCGGCACCATTGAGCTTTTTGTAGGGATAATTTGACACCTGCCTTTTTAAGTTGGCTGAGGACATGTTTAAGTTCTGTGATGTGTTTTTCAAAGTCTGTGCTTTTGATCAAAATATCATCAACATGGGATAACGTTCCCCTTTCCAGTGCATCAGGCATAGCTTTATGCATGAATACAGCAAATTCATGTCCTGAATTTATGTAGCCAAACGGGAGCCTTTGGAATGCATACTGGACCTTTTGGAATGGGAATGCAAGCTTATACTGGTCTTCCTCGTGTACCTTTATGGTCCAATATCCCTGTACATAATCAATGGCAGTGAATATTTTGGATCCCTGCATCTGCGCTAGGCACTGGTCAATATATGGCACACGTCAGCCAGACATGTACACTAGTTTGTTTAGCTGTCTTAAGTCAGCACACAAACGCCATTGTCCATTGGGCTTAAGAACACCTAGAATAGGATTGTAATAAGTGCTATGCACCTGTCTGATGATACCCCTTCCTTCCAGGTTCCTTATGATTTCTGCAAGAGAATCATATGAGGCTAAAGGAAGTCTGTATTGTTTAACAAAGACAGGTGGTGCATTGGGATCTGTTTGGATTATTGCAATGTGCAGGTCTGTAGTCTCACAGTCATAAGAATCCCTAGCAAACATATCCTTTTACTCCATCAGGCGTTATCGTAGCGGTTGGCGTTCATCATCACTGGAACAGCCATTAGCTAAGGAGATTTGATCTTCGACTATTTGCTGAAATCCTTGGAAGATTTCAGGCTGCCCTATCTCATAGGCTTCTTCCAACCTAGAGGTGAGATCCCCTTGATAATAATTTACATTGCTCCCATGATTCTGGGTATTGGGGTATTCTTGCTCTTTGGTCGGCTGATGGAGGCTTCTTCAATTTTACAGATGCCTTCCTCTGAGCTGAAGGGATAAATAGACTGAATTGTAAACAATCCCTCTGGCATAGATGCAAAGGATTGTTCTATTAACTGTTCTTCAGTTAAGTATCCTTCAGGTATTAGCCCAATTATATTATTCTGGAATCCAAAAAGTGTAGTAACTGGATTCTAGAGCATATCCTATTGTAGTTCCCTTGGACAAGGTGATATCCTGTGGGGTCATGTTATGCACAATAACATGTATTGGAATAGTTCCAATATTTACTATAGGAATATTGGTCATTGTTATACCCAGATTTTGCATTCTATGGGAGATGCATATTAGTGTTTCAGGAGGTTTTAGTTTCTAACCTCTTTTTACATATAAGGATAAGAGGAATTTATCAGCCCCAGCAGAGATTACAACATTGTTAGACACCTGCATATTCACAGCATATGGCATTTGCTGGTTTGATTTCAGGGCTGCATTTTCATCCTGAAATACTTCAGGGTCCCCCTTTAACCTGCTCCAGAGGCAAATATATTTGTATGGTATATATATGTAAGAGATCATTGCCAATGTATATTTGATTATGGGGAGTATTTAAAACTAAAAACAGGTGCTTCGCTGATTTAATACCAATGGAGATAGATAATAAACATTTAGCTGTGATATTATAGCTTTCTGAGTTGTCATCCAGGTCATGGACCAAGAGATCTTGGGGGGGAAGATATTTAATCACCTTAGGTTCAGATATCTGCACCAATAAGCCTTCGCTCATATAGCTAGCTTCCTGTTTTAAGTTCAATTTGGCATACTTGGTTTTTCCAAGGTCATGCACTTGCATAGGGATAGATAGATCATCTTTAACTTTCTCAATTTCTGCAAGGAATTGAGAGTGATCTCCCCCTTTAGGGAACTTAGGATCCTCCTTGTTGAGAGATATGGTTAATACATCGCCATCTAGGGAAATATTTGCTATCTCTTCAGGTGAAATTTTTAAAATATTATCATCAGATCCACTTAGGGGAGTCTGATCATCTATTTGAAGGATAGTTATCTCAAGTACAGAGATATTCCTGAAATGAATCTCCACAGCATCTGGCTTCTCTTCCACCACGTGACAGTTATGTCTCGTGTGAGTTATGCTGGACCGCTCATAATTTATAGGCCTTTTTACTTGTGACCAAATTACATTATTTATGCAATCAATTATGGTGCTTAATCACTTCACGAGATCAATACCAATGATTAAATGATCAGTTGGCAGATCCACTATAAAGACTGAGTGTGTTATTACCCTGTTCCCCAGCTTAATCTTTAGCCATGCAGTATCCCAGACTTTGAGAGAGTCACCCCCAATACCTATAAGTGAACAATCAAATTCCCTGAGTTTAGGCTTGTTGGGTGTTAGCTCAATTAGCTGTGTGTAGTACCTGTGGGATAAAATAGTTGCCTGAGATCCAGTATAAATTAATCCCATGATAGGGTTGGAAACTGAATCCTGGAGCTCAGCTAATACATAATATCTCCCTGCAGTTTCTACAGTTTCACACATAAAATTTGCATTTGTTTACACATCTGTGGGCTTCACCATGTTTTACCTGTATCAACCATTTTACCTGATGCAGAAGAATTTTCATTCTTACCAGTCACTTCCTCTATAATATGGCTGACAGGGTTCCTGTGTACTGCTTCTGTGGGAATAAGGTTAGGGGACAACTGCAAAAGAAGAGATTTTTTTAGAGCTTCCAGGCTGAGGCTGCCCGTCATCACAGCTAAATCGTCCGTTTCTGGGCTGTAAGGAGAGAACATGATTAGTACCATTATTGACCTTTATTATTTCATCTGGTATATCTCTTTCCCATCTCACTCAGGTAATACCTGAGTATTTATGACTGTGCCTGTGGCCCACTGCTAACCACTGGCTGTACCCCTAAAAAAGGATTATTAGGGTGCTGAGCCATCAAAACTTGACTCATATTAGTAAATAGTGTACATCATTTATTTAACTGCGTACTGAGTTGGCCCACTTGATTATACAAGTTATTTCTACCCCTGGGCCTTTCTTTTGAGGCCTCAATGTAGTGATTCCTGGACCATTGGGAACCCTCAGAATCATAGCTATCATTTCTATTTTGACGTGGTTGTCTTTGGGGTTCAACTTGTTCAGCGTTAATATATTGGGGAGCACTATTTTCTTGGAGTGTCTGGTTACCCTGAGAGTATTTTTGCCACTTGTGGTATTTATTTTTACGGGGATACCGATTACCTTGTGGGTATTCACCTCTTTGGGGATAACTATTTATCTGGGTATGCCCCCCATTTTGAGTATATTCTCTCTGCACCTCAGGCCTTGTTGGGGGAGGGGCAGAGTCAAAACTTTGTGAGGAAGGCCTGTTTTCCCAGGCAACTTCCGCATAAGTTTTCTTTTTAGACTCTAAATTGAGGGGAGCTAGGTGAGACCCTAGTTTCTGCCACAATTTTAAGGCTGGGCCTTGGTTCCCGTTTAACCCCATGTTCATCGGACTGCTGAATAGAGTATAACTTTGTACTCTCTTTGATCAGCCAGTCCAATGAGCAGTTCTCATCAAAATCTCTAGCCAAATTAATTTTGATGTGTGTGGGTAGTGCTTCATAAAACAGTCTTTGGCCATACTGTATGCACTTTTTAGTGCAGAAAGGAATTCTATAGGCTTTGATTCTCGCCACATTTTAACCTGTATACAGCTATTTTAGTGGCTGTTTTTGTGCGATATTGCCCAAACTCCTTTTTGCACTGTTACTTTGTTTCACCCCAGGAATGAATATTCATATACTTTAGTGAAGAACTTGTGATGTTTACCCTCAAATACCCAGGGCAGAAATGTAATTTTTGATTGTTCACTATTAACATTCATTATGGATAAAGCATTTTCATAGGACTCTAAGTGGTCAATTATAGAAGTGGTTCCCTGTTTGGAATATTTAGGTACTGCATCACTTAAGAAAGCAATTATTTTAGGGGTGTCATATACCTTTTTAGATGTATCTTGGGCCTTCCTAGGAACCTTAGTTTTGGGGCTGGAGTGCCCCCTATCTGCCCTACTTTTACTATGGGGAGACCCCTTACGTACATTAGTATTATGTGGGCTATCTGGATAGCTGGCTGCGCCCTATGACTCACTACTAGAGCTGCCCTCCCACTCTGAAGTATAGTAGTTTCCTGAATTTAAAGCATGAGGTGACTGTCTATGTGGGAAGTTTACCTCTGACCCAATAGGGGTCCTTTGTTTAAATTCTTCCCTGATACTCTGCAGTTCTTTTCTCATAAATTCTTTAAGGGTTTTTAAAATATCTGCATTATCCTCATTATTTTCATCGCTAATAGAGGGGTTTTCATTATGGTGATACTGTTTTTTTTTAATTCATTTGATTCTTTTTGGCTCTCTATGAGTTGTTTATTAAAATCTTGTATTTGGGTTACAAAATTTTGGTTATGCTTTTGTAAGGTGACCATGTTCTGGGCAAGCGCATTATCCTGGACTTGCTCCACTTCCTCTTCACCTAGTCTTAAGGAATAATTTTCACCCCTTAGTTGCTCCAATTGTGAGTTCTGTACTTCAATCTTATTGTACATTTCATCGTTCATATAGAGGAGCAGAACCCAAGTTTTGAAAATTATTTCATTGCTCTTTCTCGGTTTCTGAGGTTGGCCAAATTTTAACAGCCCTTGAAATATTTCACTTCCGCCACACCATATATTATTTGCAATATTTTTGGCCATAGTCTTAAGCATCTTAATGTAAGCATCTAATTATCCCTTAATACTTAATCTATTTTTAAGGTGAGTAATGGCTTCTGTTTTAAGCGTTTCTGCCTGAATAATGGGTGATTTTGGGGAACATATTTAAATACTATGTATAGATTCAATTGATTCACTTCTATTAACAGACATTATTATTTTGGCTTAGTATTTTGTTAAATTAAAATGCTAATATAATTTTGACCAACAAGAAAAACATTTTTGGGGAAATATTAATATTAAAAAATGTTTTTCTATATAATATTTTTTTTTAATTTACTACAAAATATATTATATCAATGTGATAAAGATAATAATCATCAGCTGTGCCTCCAATAAAAATGTTAGTATATACTAGATTACAATATAATTTATTATTATATCAGCAGTAATCTCCAGTAAAAATGTTGGAGTACTTATTTTAGCAGTTGCCAACCAATAAAAATGTTAGTATATCCTATAATTATGAATATTAATAATTAATATTCAATCCTTAGTTCTTGATTAGTTTATTAGTTATAGACACCTTGAATTATATTTATGTAAAAACTAGATTATGAATCAATTATACACGCTTATTCTGTTACAATTATTCTACACAAAAAGATCATAAAATGTACCTCTAAAAATTAACCTTACTCACAATGAGTCACTTGTTAAAATATCACAATTAAAATACCAAATATCCCTTTAAATGAGCAGCTTCAATTAAACTGTAGCAATAATGAATGTATTTGCTCTAAAATATTAAATTATAAACACTGCCATACATTCATTAGAACATAACCAGATGAGAGTTCAGCTTTCTCCGGGGCTTCCTGTAGGTCATATAAAAGGATTTATTCCATTATTTGCAAGGATACAGGCCTCAAAATATTAATCGTTCTTATCCTAAGAAAGTGTCCCAAAAATTGCAGAGAAGATACTTAGCACAAATCTGTGTGTTTCTCTCTCAGTCAAAGTGCTTCTCCCTGTTTGAGTCTGTCCCTTGTCTCTATTGTGTGGGTGTTTTATCAAAGATATAAACCCTCCATCTGCTCTAATCATTCCCACAGAAATTTGGATACGCCCACCAGAGCTGAAATACCTTGGCTGCAATACTCGCATCAAACACCGGAGGGTGACAAACAATAGAAAAACTGTTTCATTATCAGTTACTGCTACAGCTTAATATATATATATATATATATATATATATATATATATACTTCAATATATTCATTAAACACACCTATAATTTCCAGCATTAATAAATTATATGTTCAATATTTATGAGACCATTTAATATTATTAAAAATGTACAGTTTTAGACCAAACACGAGTATATTACCAATTCTATTTTAAATTATGCTTGTTGGAGTCTAATTACTTTTCAATATAAACATAGCCCACATTTTTGTACATCTCTTGATAGTGTTATTTTGAATGCATGAAAACACAATTTAGGTATAATTTATGGGACAACTTATTTCATGAGTATCCCTGCATTGGTACTCTTCTGTTTAAATAAAAGAAGCTGTGTTATTATTCTGAGATTTTGGAACACATTTTAAATCTACTAATGTAGCTATTATTCAATCCACTTCATATTTATTATTATACAAACATGTAATCTTCTAGGTTCATATATGTATTATTACCATGCTGAGGTATAAAGTAAACCTTTCTGCAGCTTAAATATATTTTATATTTAAAATTTAACTTTAAGCCCCAGTACCCATTAAATTGCCAGTTTGTTTGGGGAGATGTGGATTGTGAAGATTCAAGGAACAATCAACATTTAAGTGTAATGTTTACCTTCCCTGTAAAGCTTTGGGCTTCAAAAGGTTAGCTCTAGACTGAGCGACTGTCGTCCTTGCAGGTGGTCTATAGCAGGGCTCAAAATTTCCACTCTTTACTAGCCATTGGCGAGTGGAAATTTAATGGTGGCGAGTAAAATTTAGTGAGTGAAAAAATGTACACTCCTAATGCAGCATTGATAAACACATTGTGGGCTATGTGCTGAACATATTATCTGAAGGGATATTATATATCCTAGACAGGGCAAGGGTATGTTATTACTGTAGGGCTGGAGGAGCACCATTAGTGCTTTGACTGTTATTTCTGAGAGGGTAAATGGGGTAGAGAGAGAGAATGGAGAGGAAAAGTGAAAGTGGAGAAGAAACCAGCTTTAAGAGAGAGTGGAGAAAAAAAAAGAAAGTAAAAAGATATGAGAGAGGGGAAATGAAGAGTGTAAAGAGAGCATATGGCCTGAGAGATAAGGGAGAGGGTAAAAAGAGAGAATAAAGAAAGGAGGGATGGGAGAAAGAGTTAAGAGAGAGAAGGGAGTCATGATCATTATTAAAAGAAAATCTCCAGGTCTGCTATGACCTTTCATGACTGTGAGCACTCTCTTTCTCCACTCCCTCACTTCAACAGCTTCCAATTTCTATCCTGCAGTGGTCTTACCCGGAACCACCAGGTTGATGTTGCTAACTGCTATGCACTAACTTTTGTTAATCTATTACTGTATGTAGCATTGTTTAATTTGTTAAGGTATAATGTAAAAAATATAAAAAAAATGACTGCACAATAATGTGTTTCACAATGGTTAAACATATGCAAAGAGGGGGTGGAGTAGTTGGTGTGATGTGGGCAGGATCAGAAGAGGCGAGTAACATTTTGGCCTGGCTAGTAGATTACGACCTTAAATTTTGAGCCCTGGTCTATAGTGAATTCAGCTTTTTGGACAGGAAACCCATATATGGGCACATAAACCTGAGGACTCCATATGCTAACATTACTTTGAAGTGGCCCATCAGTCTTATCTATACAAAGGTCTTAATCCTTTGTTCTCTCCTGTGTAGCCAGGGAAAAGGGGGGGAGGGTTGTGTTACCCAGCTCAGCAATTGTTCACAATGCAGCCAATTCATGCAGTAAAAAAGTTTCTAATATATGAATGGATTAATCAGTATGATATTTGTGCACATAGCTTCCAATGATATCTCACCTTTTACATAACAACATTTATGTTCAATTAACTGTGGTAATGTATTGTTCCCATGATGCAGTTATTTCAGCATAAATATCCATTTTGTCATGTTTTATATAATGGTACTCCTCCAACTCCAAAATTTCCAAACCTTTTTTTTTGCTTCCACATTGATACACAAGGAATCTCTCTACTCTTCCAATTTTATTTGCCATTAGGAATAGTATGCTTTTTGTCATAATAAGGAAGACTTTCAGTTTCAGTTTGTGTTTCAACTTCAGAGGTTTATTTAGGAGCCAAATCAAAGGGTCTAGAGGAAACTGTGTTTCCAGTATTTGTTCTATTTCTTTGATAATTTGTCTCCAAAAATCCTGAATGGATGAGCACCACCATATATGGGCCATGTAGCTTCCAACATGTCCACATTGCCAACATCTATTTTCTGTTTTGTTAAAAAGCAATGGAGTCTGTGAGGCGTGTAATACCATTGTGTAGTATTTTGATATTGAGTTTGATGATGCTAGAGGATATTGATGTTTTCAATGTATGCTGGAAAATATGTGAGCACATTTGTGGTAATATGATAACCCCTAAGTCTCTTTCTCAATTTTCCATGTAATGATGTACATGTCCTGGTTGGATCTGAGTCAGTAGTTTATATATTTTTGATATTGTATGTCTTGGAGGGGGGGACTTGGGTACATAAAAGTTCAAAGTTGGTGAGTGATCCCGTCATATTTTTGGCTAGTGGGTTTCTCGTGAAGAAGTAGTGTGTTCTATGGTATGTAAACCAGTGTTTAAAACCGTGCAGTCCTTGGTGAATTAGAGTTTGTTGTGGCTTAATTTGTTTGTTGTCTATAAGGAGGTATGTGGGTCTGTAAGTTTTTCGGGTGTTTGCTGTTCTAATATACAGTGAGTTAAGTCTAATTCTCCATTTTTAATCATTGAGGTTGGATGGGGTTTAGAGGATATAAAGGGGAATTGTTTAAGAGCTGTTTCCCAGATATTGAGGGTCTCTAGTATCATTGGGTTGGTAGTTTTTATGACGTTATTTCTATTGCTAAATGACCAACATATTTCACTAATGCGCGAGGTAGGGATACAGTCTAATTCAATATGTACCCATCTTTTATAGGATGTTTGTGTATATAAATCTAAAATCCTTTGTAGAAATATAACCATTCGATATGCTTTTAGGTTAGGCATTCCTAGACCTCCTTGAGTTTTATGTATCATCATTATAGATTTATTTATTCTAGGATGTTTTCTGTTCCATGTAAAATCATTGAAGACCTACTGTAGGGATATAACATAAGTTTTAGGAAGAGGAATTGGAAGGGTTTGTAGAAGGTATAGAATTCGGGGAAATATATTCATTGTTATCAAGTTGATTCTGCCTAGCCATTATATTTTTTTATTTCTCCATCTAGAGAGGTAATTTATTATCTTTTCTTTCAAGGGCATAACATTACTTGTAAATATAGTGCTTAAAGGGACATTATACACTCATTTTTTCTTTGCATAAATGTTTTGTAGATGATCTATTTATATAGCCCATAAAGTTGTTGTTTTTTTTAAAAAATGTATAGTTTTGCTTATTTTTAAAGAACATTGCTCTGATTTTCAGACTCCTAACCAAGCCCCAAAGTTTTATGAGAATACTGAGATATACCTGCTCCAGCTTCCTCCTGTTTGTGTAAAGGGTCTTTTCATATGCAAAAGAAGGGGGAGGGGGGAGTGTCTTATTTCCCACTTGCAATGGGCTTTCCAGCTACCTTTTCAACAGAGCTAAACTTACAGCTTCTAAGTAAGTTTTTAAACAGTTTTATACTGGATTTTTATATCAGTATCTGTGCATCTTATTCTTCATAGTAGTGTCTATTACATGCAGTTATATGAAAATGAGTGTATACTGTCCCTTTAATGTTGGTGTAAGGTTAGCTCCTAGATATTTGAGAGATGTGGAACACCATTTGAAGAGAGTGATCTTTTTAACTTTTTCGGTTGTTTCTGTATCAAGCGTTATATTTAGCATTTCAAATTTGGATAGATTTATTAGAAAATTGGAGTATTCTTGGAATATTTGTAACTCCTTAAAGGGACAGTATACACTCATTTTCATATAACTGCATGTAATAGACACTACTATAAAGAATAAGATGCACAGATACTGATATAAAAATCCAGTATAAAACTGTTTAAAAACTTACTTAGAAGCTGTCAGTTTGGCTCTGTTGAAAAGGTAGCTGGAAAGCCCACTGCAAGTGGCAAATAAGACCCTCCCCTCCTCCCCCTTCTTTTGCATATGAAAAGACCCTTTACACAAACAGGAGCAAGCTGGAGAAGGTAGCTGACAGTATTTACATAAAACTTTGGGGCTTGGTTAGGAGTCTGAAAATCAGAGCAATGTTATTTAAAAATAAGCAAAACTATACATTTTTAAAAAAAAAACTTTATAGGCTATATAAATAGATCATCTACAAAACATTTATGCAAAGAAAAAATGAGTGTATAATGTCCCTTTAAGAAGTATATGTATAGTTTGTTCAGGGTTGGTGATTGTGAATAGAATATCATCGGCGTATAAGGAGATAGTATATTTATGTTCTTTTATTTTGAGCCCTTCGATGCTAGTATCTCTATTACGCATTTACATAATCAAGGGGATAGGGGGCAACCTTGTCTGGTGCAATTCGTTATATTAAAAGGGATCTGAAAGAATGCCATTAAGAGAAATTCTTGCACTTGGCTGTGCATATAATGCAAAGATACGATTAATTGTTATGTTTCCCAGCCCCATGTGTTGTAGCGTTTGTTTGAGGAAATCCCAGTCGACATGGTCAAAGGCCTTCTCCGTGCCTGTGGATAGTAAAATCAACGTTATTTCTTTTTCTTGTGCATAGTGTATTAGATTTAAGGCCCTGACCGTGCTGTCTTTTGCCTCTCTTCCTGGGATGAACCAACCTGATCTGGGTTAATAAGATCTGGTATAAGCATGTTTATTCTTGTCGCTAGGATTCTAGAATACATTTTTACATCCGCATTTAATAGGGATATGGGGCAATAGTTGGATGGGTTGTCCAAAGTTTTTCCCGGTTTTAGTACCATTATGATATGGGCCTCTAATGCCAATTTGGAAAAGAGATGCATTTAATCAATCAAGTTAAAATATAGTCAAGGAGGAGAAATTAGTTTAATTAGAAAAACATAGGCTAGTCGAAAAGACCATGGATCCTCTGGAGCATCCACAAATTCCGCCTGAGGATCCCTGGACCTTGCACAGTACCTGGGAAGTTTATGGTTTAAGGTACGGCCATCAGATCTATCTATGGGAGACCCCAAATATCCACTATCTGATTGAAAATATCCAGATGAACAGACCCCTCCCCTGGATGCAAGGACTGACAACTGAGAAAATCTGCTTCACAGTTGTTTACTCCTGGAATATGAACTGCAGAAATCAGACAACAATTGGCTTCTGCCCAGGAAAGAATTTGAAACACTTCCTTCATGGCTATGGAACTGTGAGTTGCCCCCTGATGATTAATGTAGACCACTACTGTAATATTATCTATCTGGAAATAGAGATAAGACTCACTTTTTAACAGAGCCCAACTATAAAGGGCTTTGAAAATTGCAGTTCTAGAACATTTAATTATTATTATTATTATCAGGTATTTGTAGAGCGCCAACAGATTCCACAGCGCTATTGGCAACCTCACCTCCTGAGAAAACCAAAACCCTTGTGCCCTATGAGACCCCAAGACAGACCCCTCAACCAGAAAGACTTTCATCTGTAGTGATAACATTCCAAATAGGACAAGCAAAAGAAGTCCCCTGCATAATATCCTGATTTAGCCACTAGAACAGGGAGTGACTTGTTCTGCAATCTAGATAAATATTTTGAGATTTCTGAGAAAGATCCCAGCACTATTGCTGAAACATACAAAGCTGAAGAGGCCTCATGTGCAAACAAACATATGGAATAGCATCTCAAGCAGCAATCATGAGACCTAACACCTCCATACAAAGAGCAACTGAGTGAAAAGAAAGACTGAAGGTTTAGACAAGCCGACAACAGCTTCAACCTTCTTTGATCTGTCAAATAAAGGCTTATGGGAACAATCTATATGAATCTTGTCTGAGAAACCAGAGAACCCTTTGGAAAATTGATCTTCCAACCATGTTGTTGAAGAGACAACAAAAGCAGTCTGCTGGTGTAAGATACTGCTAAATGTAAAGATGGAGCTTGGACCAAGATATTGTGCAAGTAAGCAAACATCGCAACACCCTGAGTTCTGATCACAAACAAAAGGGTAAACCAGGCCCTTTGAGAATATTCTAGGAGCTGTAGCCAGATCAAATGGTAGAGCAACAAACTGAAAGTGCTCATCTAGAAAATCAAAACTGATAATGTTGCCAGTGGATAAGAACATCCCTTAAATCCATTGTGGACATAAACTGACCTTGCTGAACAAAAGGGCAGAATAGTACGACACAGTGTTCATTTTGAAAAGTACTTTGAGGGGAAAAAAATCACAGTTTTTATATCCAAATTCTGAGCCTTCACTGGATTTTTCAGAATATTGGACAGAGGAACTTTGCTTCTGAGAGGAGGAATTCAATTTCTGTGCCCTATTCTGATGAAAGGGACGGAAATTATTAATAGCTTTAGATTTACTTTTGGACTTCTTGTCCTGAGGAAGAAAAGCTCCCTTACCTCCAGTCACAGAAGACTTTCACTGAAAAGAGAGATAAAAGCCTGTATTTAAAAACAATATCAGCAGACCAAGACTTTAACCATAAAGCCCTTCTAGAAAGTACTGACAAAGACATACTCTTAGAATTACAAACAGCATCACAAATAAAAGTATTAGCACATTTGAGCAATTCAAAAAGGTTCAAGAGAAAAAATCATCACTAGCAGAATCAACAAGAACCTGCTCTAGAGTATTTAACCAAATTGAAGAAGCAGCAGCCACACCAGCAATATAACCTGCTTGCTGAAAACCCCTCCTATGGAAGGATTCTAACTTCTTATCTAAAGGGCCTTTAAAGGATGAGCCATCTTCCAAAGCAATAGTATGTTTAGCCAAAGTAAAAATGGCTCCATCCACTTTAGGAAAAGTTTCCCAAAGTTCAATATTAAAAGCTGGTAAAGAATACATTTTCTTAAACCTTGCAGAAGGATTAAAAGGAATACCTGGCTTAGCCCATTCCCTGTAGACTATCTCAGAGACAGCATCAGGGACAGGACAAACCTCAGATGTATTTTTTAAACCTATGGTTAAATCTTTTAATTTACAGACATCCTCAGTTACCTTATCTTTAACCTCTAAAGTAAGAAAAATCTCCTTTAAAAGTTCCTTTAAAAAAGAAAATAAGGAGGATGATGGATTCATAATTATCGGAAGACCCCAGATCATCAGACAAAACCTCTGAGGACTCAGCAGCTTTATGAACAGAAACATTAACCTCAGCAGACTAAAAGGTGGTAGAAGGTAAATTAGGAAATTACCTTTTATGCTTACTTGAAGGTGGCATAGCTGCCAACATATCAGATACTGTAGAGTGAATGAAGTTGTTAACACCAAGAGAAAAAGAAGCAAGAGCAGTATTAGGGGCCTATTTAACAAAGGTCTGTCGGACCTGATCCGACAGTGAGGATCAGGTCCGACAGACCTCGCTGAATGTGGAGAGCAATACGCTCTCCGTATTCAGCATTGCACCAGCAGCTCTTGTGAGCTACTGGTGTAAAGCCGCCCCCTGCAGATTCGCCGCCAGCAGGGGGGTGTCAATCAACCCGATCGTACTAGCAGGCGGATAGGTTATGGAGCAGCAGTCTTTAGACCGCTGCTTCACAACTGGTGTTTCTGGAAAGCCTGCAGGCCCTCAGGCTCCATCCGGAGCTTGAAAAATGGGACCCTTAGACTGGTCAGCACATTAAGGCATGTGTTGCATAAATGTGCTGGAGGTAACACCTCAGCCTGTTTACAATAAACACATCTCTTTTGAGCTCTCTCCCCCTCTCTTTTGCTTTCTTTCTCTCTCCCCCTCTCTTTTGCTCTCTCTCTCCCCCCTCTCTTTTGTGCTCTCTCTCCCCCCTTTCTTTTGCGCTCTCTCTCCCCCTCTCTTTTGCTCTCTCTCCCCCTCTCTTTTGCGCGCTCTCTCTTCCCCCTCTCTTTTGCTCTCTCTCTCCCCCTCTCTTTCTCTCCCCCCTCTCTTTTGCACTCTCTCCCTCCCCCTCTCTTTTGTGCTCTCTACCCCTCTCTTTTGCATGCTCTCTCTCCCCTTCTCTTTGCTCTCTCTCTCCCCCTCTCTTTTGCACTCTCTACCCCTTTCTTTTGCTCTCTCTCTTCCCCTTTCTTTTGAGCTCTCTCTTTCCGCCCTCACTTTTATGCTCTCTCTTCCCCTTTCTTTTGCGTTCTCTCTCTCCCCCTCTTTTTTGCTCTATCTCTTCCCCCTCTCTTTTGCTCTCTCCCCCCTCTCTTTTGCGTGCTCTCTCCCCCTCTCTTTTGCATGCTCTCTCCCCCTCTCTTTTGCTTTCTTTCTCTCTCCCCCTCTCTTCTGCTCTCTCTCTCCCCCTCTCTTTTGCTCTCTCTCCCCCCTCTCTTTTTCGCTCTCTCTTCCCCTTTCTTTTGAGCTCTCTCTTTCTGCCCTCACTTTTGCGCTCTCTCTTCCCCTTTCTTTTGCGTTCTCTCTCTCCCCCTCTTTTTTGCTCTATCTCTTCCCCCTCTCTTTTGCACCCTCTTCCCCTTTCTTTTGCGCTCTCTCTCCCCACCTCTATTTTGCTCTCTCCCCCCCCTCTTTTGCTCTCTCTCTACTCCCTCTTTCACTCTCTCCCCCTCTTTTGCTCTCTCTCTACTCCCTCTTTCTCTCTCCCCCCCTTTCTTTTGAGCTCTCTCTTTCTGCCCTCACTTTTGCGCTCTCTCTTCCCCTTTCTTTTGCGTTCTCTCTCTCCCCCTCTTTTTTGCTCTATCTCTTCCCCCTCTCTTTTGCACCCTCTTCCCCTTTCTTTTGCGCTCTCTCTCCCCCCCTCTATTTTGCTCTCTCTCCCCCCTCTTTTACTCTCTCTCTACTCCCTCTTTCACTCTCTCCCCCTCTTTTGCTCTCTCTCTACTCCCTCTTTCTCTCTCTCCCCCTCTTTCTCTCTCTCCCCCTCTTTTGCTCTCTCTCCCCCTTTTGCTCTCTCTCCCCCTCTTTTGCTCTCTCTTCCCCTCTTTTGCGCGCTCTCCCCCCCTCTCTTTTGCTCTCTCCCCCTCTCTTTTGCGCTCTCTCTCTCCCCCTCTCTTTTGTGCTCTCTCTCGTCCCCTCTCTTTTGCTCTCTCTCGTCCCCTCTCTTTTGCTCTCTCTCCCCCTCTCTCTTGCGCTCTCTTTCTCCCCCTCTCTTTTGCTTTCTTTCTCTCTCCCCCTCTCTTTTGCTCTCTCTCCCCCCTCTTTTGCGCTCTCTCCCCCATCTTTTGCTCTCTCTCCCCCCCCCTATTTGCGCTCTCTCTCCCCCTCTCTTTTGTGCTCTCTCTCCTCCCTCTCTTTTGCGCTCTCTCTCTCCCCCCTCTCTTTTGCTCTCTCTCTCCCCCTCTCTTTTTTGCTCTCTCTCCCCCACTCTTTTGTGCTCTATCTCCCCCTCTCTTTTGTGCTCTCTCTCCTCCCTCTATTTTGCGCTCTCTCGTCCCCTCTCTTTTGCTCTCTCTCCCCCCTCTCTTTTGCTCTCTCTCTCCCCCTCTCTTTTGCGCTCTCTTTCTCCCCCTCTCTTTTGCTTTCTTTCTCTCTCCCCCTCTCTTTTACTCTCTCTCCCCCCTCTCTTTTGCTCTCTCTCCCCCTCTCTTTTGCTCTCTCTCCCCCTCTTTTGCTCTCTCTCCCCCCTCTTTTGCGCTCTTTTCCCCCTCTTTTGCTCTCTCTCTCCCCCTCTCTTTTGCGCTCTCTCTCCCCCACTCTTTTGCGCTTTCTCTCCTCCCTCTCTTTTGCGCTCTCTCTCCCCCCTCTCTTTTGCTCTCTCTCTCCCCCTCTCTTTTGCGCTCTCTTTCTCCCCCTCTCTTTTGCTCTCTCTCCCCCTCTCTTTTGCGCGCTCTCTCTTCCCCCTCTCTTTTGCTCTCTCTCTCCCCCTCTCTTTCTCTCCCACTCTCTTTCTCTCCCCCCTCTCTTTTGCACTCTCTCCCTCCCCCTCTCTTTTGTGCTCTCTACCCCTCTCTTTTGCATGCTCTCTCTCCCCTTCTCTTTGCTCTCTCTCTCCCCCTCTCTTTTGCACTCTCTACCCCTTTCTTTTGCGCTCTCTCTTCCCCTTTCTTTTGAGCTCTCTCTTTCCGCCCTCACTTTTATGCTCTCTCTTCCCCTTTCTTTTGCGTTCTCTCTCTCCCCCTCTTTTTTGCTCTATCTCTTCCCCCTCTCTTTTGCTCTCTCCCCCCTCTCTTTTGCGTGCTCTCTCCCCCCTCTCTTTTGCGCGCTCTCTCCCCCTCTCTTTTGCTTTCTTTCTCTCTCCCCCTCTCTTCTGCTCTCTCTCTCCCCCCTCTTTTTGCGCTCTCTCTCTCCCACCTCTCTTTTGCTCTCTCTCCCCCTCTCTCTTTTTCGCTCTCTCTTCCCCTTTCTTTTGAGCTCTCTCTTTCTGCCCTCACTTTTGCGCTCTCTCTTCCCCTTTCTTTTGCGTTCTCTCTCTCCCCCTCTTTTTTGCTCTATCTCTTCCCCCTCTCTTTTGCACCCTCTTCCCCTTTCTTTTGCGCTCTCTCTCCCCCCTCTATTTTGCTCTCTCTCCCCCCTCTTTTGCTCTCTCTCTACTCCCTCTTTCACTCTCTCCCCCTCTTTTGCTCTCTTTCTACTCCCTCTTTCTCTCTCTCCCCCTCTTTTGCTCTCTCTCTACTCCCTCTTTCTCTCTCTCCCCCTCTTTTGCTCTCTCTCCCCCTTTTGCTCTCTCTCCCCCTCTTTTGCTCTCTCTTCCCCTCTTTTGCTCTCACTCCCCCCTCTTTTGCGCGCTCTCCCCCTCTCTTTTGCTCTCTCCCCCTCTCTTTTGTGCTCTCTCTTCCCCACTCTTTTGCGCTCTCTCTCTCCCCCTCTCTTTTGTGCTCTCTCTCCTCCCTCTCTTTTGCGCTCTCTCGTCCCCTCTCTTTTGCTCTCTCTCTCTCCCCCTCTCTCTTGCGCTCTCTTTCTCCCCCTCTCTTTTGCTTTCTTTCTCTCTCCCCCTCTCTTTTGCTCTCTCTCCCCCCTCTTTTGCGCTCTCTCCCCCATCTTTTGCTCTCTTTCTCCCCCTCTCTTTTGTGCTCTCTCTCCTCCCTCTCTTTTGCGCTCTTTCTCTCCCCCCTCTCTTTTGCTCTTTCTCTCCCCCTCTCTTTTGCTCTCTCTCTCCCCCTCTCTTTTTTGCTCTCTCTCCCCCACTCTTTTGCGCTCTCTCTCTCCCCCTCTCTTTTGTGCTCTCTCTCCTCCCTCTATTTTGCGCTCTCTCATCCCCTCTCTTTTGCTCTCTCTCCCCCCTCTCTTTTGCTCTCTCTCTCCCCCTCTCTTTTGCGCTCTCTTTCTCCCCCTCTCTTTTGCTCTCTCTCCCCCCTCTCTTTTGCACTCTCTCCCCCCTCTCTTTTGCTCTCTCTCCCCCTCTTTTGCTCTCTCTCCCCCCTCTTTTGCGCTCTTTCCCCCCTCTTTTGCTCTCTCTCTCCCCCCTCTCTTTTGCGCTCTTTCTCTCCTCCCTCTCTTTTGCGCTCTCTCTCCCCCCTCTCTTTTGCGCTCTCTTTCTCCCCCTCTCTTTTGCTCTCTCTCCCCCCTCTCTTTTGTACTCTCTCTTCCCCTTTCTTTTGCGTTCTCTCTCCCCCCCTCTTTTTTGCGCTCTCTTTCTCCCCCTCTCTTTTGCTTTCTTTCTCTCTCCCCCTCTCTTTTGCTTTCTCTCCCCCTCTCTTTTGCTCTCTCTTCCCCTCTTTTGCTCTCTCTCCCCCCTCTTTTGCGCTCTCTCCCCCCCTCTTTTGCTCTCTCTCTCCCCTCTTTTGCTCTCTCTCTCCCCTCTCTCTTTTGCGTTCTCTCTCCCCCACTCTTTTGCGCTCTCTCTCTCCCCCTCTCTTTTGTGCTCTCTCTCCTCCCTCTCTTTTGCGCTCTCTCTCTCTCTCCCCCTCTCTTTGCTCTCTCTCTCCCCCTCTCTTTTGCGCTCTCTTTCTCCCCCTCTCTTTTGCTTTCTTTCTCTCTCCCCCTCTCTTTTGCTCTCTCTCCCCCCTCTCTTTTGTACTCTCTCTTCCCCTTTCTTTTGTGCTCTCTCTCCCCCCCTCTTGTTTGCTTTCTTTCTCTCTCCCCCTCTCTTTTGCTCTCTCCCCCCCTCTCTTTTGTACTCTCTCCCCCCTCTCTTTTGCGCTCTCTCTCCCCCACTCTTTTGCGCTCTCTCTCCCCCTCTCTTTTGCGCTCTCTCCCTCCCTCTCTTTTGCGCTCTCTCTCTCCCCCCTCTCTTTTGCTCTCTCTCTCCCCTCCCCTCTCTTTTGCGCTCTCTTTCTCCCCCTCTCTTTTGCTTTCTTTCTCTCTCCCCCTCTCTTTTGCTCTCTCCCCCCTCTCTTTTGTACTCTCTCTTCCCCTTTCTTTTGCGTTCTCTCTCCCCCCTCTTTTTTGCTCTCTCTCTTCCCCCTCTCTTTTGCACCCTCTTCCCCTTTCTTTTGCCCTCTCTCTCTCCCCCCGCTCTTTTGCTCTCTCCCCCCCTCTATTTTGCTCTCTCTCCCCCCTTTTGCTCTCTCTCTCCACCCTCTTTTGCTCTCTCTCTCCCCCACTCTTTTGTGCTCTCTCTCCTCCCTCTCTTTTGCGCTCTCTCTCCCCCCTCTCTTTTGCGCGCTCTCTCCCCCCTCTCTTTTGTGCTCTCTCTCCCCCCTCTCTTTTGCTCTCTCTCTCCCCTCTCTTTTGCTCTCTCTCCCCATCTCTTTTGCTCTCTCTCCCCCCTCTCCCCCACTTTTTTGCTCTCTATCCCCCTCTCTTTTACGCTCTCTCTCCCCCACTCTTTTGCGCCCTCTCTCCCCCCTCTCTTTTGTGCTCTCTCTTCCCCTCTCTTTTGCTCTCTCTCTCTCCCCCTCTCTTTTGCTCTCTCTCCCCCTCTCTTTTGCGCTCTCTTTCTCCCCCTCTCTTTTGCTTTCTCTCTCTCTCCCCCTCTCTTTCTCTCCCCCTTCTCTTTTGCACTCTCTACCCCTCTCTTTTGCACGCTCTCTCTCTCCTTCTCTTTGCTCTCTCTCTCTCCCCCTCTCTTTTGCTCTCTCCCACTTTCTTTTGCGCTCTCTCCCCCCTCTCTTTTGCACTCTCTCTTCCCCTTTCTTTTGAGCTCTCTATCTCTGCCCTCACTTTTGCGCTTTCTCTTCCCCTTTCTTTTGCGTTCTCTCTCCCTCTCTTTTTTGCTCTATCTCTTCCCCCTCTCTTTTGCACCCTCTTCCCCTTTCTTTTGTGCTCTCTCTCTCCCCCCGCTCTTTTGCTCTCTCCCCCCCTCTATTTTGCTCTCTCTCCTCCCTCTTTCTCTCTCTCTCTCTCTCTCCTCCCTCTTTCTCTCTCTCTCCCCCCTTTTACTCTCTCCCTCCCCCCTCTTTTTTTTTTATTTTTTTATTTGTAATTTTTATTAGTTTTTTTGAAATAAGAGAATGATAGATACGAGACAATCGTACATCAAATGTGAATACATCAGGACATAAAACATAAGCAATACAGTCATGACGTTAATACCTATTAAAGGAATGTCAGTATTTCAAAAGGACGTAGGGTAACGTCAGGTAGGGGGGGGGGAGGTAGGAGGAAAAGGGAGGGGAGCATGTTAAGGTGACTTTAGGGGGAGGGAGGAGGTCATGAGAAGGGCCAGTTCAGGTATACAGGGGTAAGGCCAGGCCTTCTGCCAATGCAATTGGGGGTGTACTATCGCCTAGGTGTCGAAGCTAGGGAGACAGTGGATATCAAACCTATTTTTCCAATCGGACCATACCAGCTCAAAGAAATCGATCCCACCAGAGGCATAATAGATGCTCTTCTCCATGGAGTATATGTAGGCCATAGTGGAAATAATATCTGACCAGGCCGGGGGGAGGGATCTTTTCCAAGATCTCGCTATATTAAGTTTAACAGCCGACAGGAGGTAAACACTAAGTGAACCATAATGTTTGGGTAGTTTACATGTGCCTAAATGGAATAGGGCCGTCTCGGGTAGGTTGATACCTAAGCTGGTTAGTGTAGAAAAACATTTGTTCCAGATAGGTTTGAGTCTGGGGCAGCTCCACCAAATGTGGATCATGTCCCCTATATGTGAGCAGTTTCTCCAACAGGTGGGGGAGGCTCCAGGGAAGATTTTCGCGAGCCTAGCTGGGACTCTCCCCCCTCTTTTGCTCTCTCTCTCCCGCCCCTCTCTTTTGCTCTCTCTCCCCCTCTCTTTTGTGCTCTGTCTTTCCCCCTCTCTTTTGCTCTCTCTCTCTCCCCCTCTCTTTTGCTCTCTCTCCCCCACTTTTTTGCTCTCTCTCCCCCTTTTTTGCACTCTCTCTTCCCCCCACTCTTTTGCGCTCTCTCTTCCCCCCACTCTTTTGCGCTCTCTCTTCCCCCCACTCTTTTGCGCTATCTCTCTCCCCCTCTCTTTTGCTCTCTCATGCTCTCTTCCCCTTTCTTTTACGCTCTCTCCCCCCCTCTTTTGCTCTCTCTCTCCCCCCTTTTTTTGCTTTCTCTCCCCCCTCTTTTGCTCTCTCTCCCCCTTCTCTTTTGCGCTCTCTCTCTCCCCCACTCTTTTGCACTCTCTCTCGTCCTCTCTCTTTTGCGCTTTCTCTCCCTCTTTTTTGCTCTCTCTCTCTCCCCCCTCTCTTTTGTGCTCAGTCTTTCCCCCTCTCTTTTGCTCGCTCTCTCTCCCCCTCTCTTTTGCTCTCTCCCCCCTCTCTTTTGCTCTCTCTCTCCCCCCTCTCTTTTGCCCCCCCCCCCACTTTTTTGCTCTCCCCCCCCTTTTGCTCTTTCTCCCCCATCTCTTTTGCGCTCTCTCTTCCCCCACTCTTTTGCGCTCTCCCCCTCTCTCTTTTGTGCCCTCTCCCCCCCTCTTTTGCTCTTTCTCCCCCCCACTATCTCTGCTGCTCAAGGCCAGGTATGTTTGTCCTCGCACATGACCGCTTCGGACAAACATACTTGGCCTTTTATTATATAGGATTCCCTAGTTTTGCATAATCAACACTTATTGTCTCTGTGATTACTGTGTATCTGAGCCTCTGCAGACTGCTCACTTATCTCAGTTCTTTTGATAAACTTGCATTTTATTTTAGCAAGTCAGTGTTGACTCAAATAACTCCACGGGAGTGAACATAATGCTATCTATATGCATATACACACAAAGGCTGTCTAGTTGTGAAAAAAATTGTCAAAATGCTCTGATATAAGAGGCGGCCTTCAGCGGCTTAGAAATCAGTTTATGAGCCTACCTAGGTTTGGCTTTCAGCAAATAATGCCAAGAGTACAAAGCAAATTTGATGATAAAAGGAAAGTTGTTTAAAATTGCATGCCTTAACTATCCCTTTAAGTTAAAATCCAATATTTTGGGGGAAAACAAGTTCATGGTCTATTTCATAACGTAGTAAACATTCTTCTCTACCTCACTATTTTCCTTGCTTCTTTTCAAGTAGCATCTTTTTTCAGTTTAATTACAAGAGGTGGGTACCCTTGAGCCTCTTAAGACGTCTACAATAGTGATTAATGCTGGCATCAATCAAGATAAACCACTTGAGAGGACACAATTTAGCCCTGGGAAGAAACAGAGTAAATGGAAATGGCTCATAGACTAATGGCATTGTCTAAGCTTTATTCATTAGTATTATTCTGTCAGTATTTTGCTATTCTCATTTAACCTCTTATTGAAATATTCTGTGTAATGTTTAGTACTTTATGTATAGAGCCATATAGCTCATACAATTCTGTGCAGAGTGAGAGAGAGAGAGAGGTATTGCAAAGCTATAACATGTATCTCACAATATGTCCTAAAAATAAGGTATATGAGTCCATTCAGAATTTATCTTGGTGTTTAACCTTCAGGATATATCCTTATTCCACAAAATTGGCCTTTTAGAATAAGTTTTCCAACTTAATGGATAAACTGGGCAACGTCAGTCCTATTCAGACTTTATGTGTTTAACCTTTGGAATGTAAATTTCAATTTTCAAGCCAACATCAATGAAAAGCAACAGCATTTAAGGCTGAATTTGTAATCCACGGTATAGGCTTAAATAATATTTCAGTTTACAGCTTCATAAGTAAACATTCATACAGGTTTCCACATACTCACACCTAGTTCTAGGCAAGTCCTCTGACTTCCAAAAGGCACAGGTAAATCTTTGAATCTCACCACTTCACAAAGGATATTTAAGTTGGGACATTAGCGGTCAGTAGCCATTTTACCTGTTTTGAAGTTAGATCAAAAATCAAGGTGTTTCACCTGTTTCTAGATGGTCATTCATATGTATCGACCCTTCACAGGTTTTCTGCTAAATTGTATGTAGTCACCTTTTCAGCTTCAACAGCCTTTAAACATCCTGATAATTCTTAAATGTATTAAGAGGCTCTTTAGTGCATTGCACGCCTCCTATATTGCCCAAAATTCCTGCAGACAACTGTAGAAGTCAGCGGTGTGTAGTTCACTACGCCGCTGCATAAAGCAGCTACACGCGCGTTTCACCCATTCAACATACCAGCTTCCTCCGGCTTGATAGCTATTTTCGTTTTCAAAAGCTTTATTGATATTCAATGAGAGTTACATGAAGAAAGAAGTCAAATGAAGGCCTCAAGTGCCCATGGCTCAACAATATAAACAACCAGATCAGGACATTGCTATTAAATAGGCATAGTTAATCAATGTACAGATAACAGAATTCTTTCAATTGGACAACATACAATACAAATTTAGAGTGCCGCTAAGGACTAATAGTCCTTGATATATCTGGTATAATGAATAGGGGTGTGGGGAGGGGAGAAGGAAGAGGAGGGGGGAGGGGTTTTACAGGCACAGGGGGTTACCAAGAAGAACATGGTCATCTATCGTAAAGGCTAGGTCAGTCTGTGGACATGAGGTTGGGTTTCCAAATTGTGTCATGGTTAGGTTTCCAATCTGCCCAAGTCAGTTCAAATAAATCTGAATTACCCAATTTGTAGAAGATATCCCTCTCCATAGTGTATAAGTAGGCCATTGAACTACTTACTCCTATGTGTAGTAATAGGGCTATGGCAGGTAATCTATGGAGAGATATGCCTAATTTGGACAATACTAGAAAGCAAGCCTTCCATAAGGGGAGGAGCTTGGGGCATTCCCACCATATATGCATTGTGTTACCCTTCTTGCCACAGTTTCTCCAGCAGTCAGGAGAAACACTCAGAAATGTTTTAGATAGTCTGGTAGGGACATAATACCAGAGCACCAACAGTTTATAGAAGGTTTCGTATAGAGTTGTGCAGTGGATAACCTTCTGCGTGAGTTCTAGGGTACGCCCCCAAGTATCTGTCTCTACTGAAGTCCCTAGGAGGGACTCCCACCGTTGGAGATGGGCCAGTGTGTCTGGGGATGGAGTATAGCCTAAAAGGGTGTAATGGAAAGACAAGGGCCTATGGAGTCTGTCACCCTGCTTCCAGATGGACTCCCAGTAGTCAGTGGACGGGCCGACGTGGGCTTGAAACCCCAACTGATCAAAAAGCTTTTTATTCTGTGATATTCGAACGGTAGGCAGGGCCGGACCGGGAAAGAAAAACAGCCCTGGAACATTTGTAGATCAGCCCTAAATTTTGCAGCGGCCATTATTATTATTATTATCAGTCATTTGTAGAGCGCCAACAGATTCTGCAGCGCTGTAAACATAGTCGATGTACAGGATAGCTTTTGTAGGGGTCAAGTGGGTAGAGGGCCCTGCCGAGAGTTTCACTGTTGTAGTCGGCTCTTATGAAGCGATCTGTAAACAGCTGGGCCCATAGGCTTACAATCTAAGGGGTTCAAGGGCAAATGGATTGGTTCCACACAAGCCTGTTTTGATCACAGTACACACAGGAGCCAGCTCTAACTACAGCAGCACAACAGCTCTGCTTAGTTGAATGCAAGCACTGCTGCAGGGACACAGACCAAGTATTTAAAGGGAAAGCGTTACTTTGTACTTCTCTATTGAGCCAGGTGCTTTTATATTCCTAGCTACAAATGAAGCAGAGATTTACTTGTCCTATAATTAAATAAATCTGCAAGAAGCTACCTATCCTAACTCTCAGTTGCAACTTCATATACAAGTATAGCAGCTATCTGAATTTCATTTCTATAAAAGTCACTAAGTAAACCTGGGCTATAAAAAAGATAGTTCAGCATTCAAGGTGATACATATTACACATTTTGTCTGCTAGGTTAGCAGTTGAGATCCTAATCTCTACTGCTATCTACATAGCCTGACACTATCAAGATACCTTTTCAACAAAGAACATGAGGAGAATTTGATAATATAAGTAAACCGAAAACTTTTTTTAAATTGTATTCTCTATCTGAATCGTGAAAGAAAAATGTATATATATATTTTTTTTTTTCAAATACCTTTAAAGGGACAGTCTAGTCAAAAAATAAACTTTCATGATTCAGATAGGGCATGTACTTTTTTTTTTTTTAATATTTTTTATTGAGGTTATGAGAATATTACAATTAGTATGAAATACCATGAGATATAAGTAACATATATGACAGATAGATAGATACATTCAAGATAAAACAACAGTATTGTAGTGAGTCTATATGGGTAATCATCTTGGACCTCATTTTTAAGTTTATATTGTATTCGATAATGGGTTCCTCATTTGATAAGGAAGCTTACTCTTGAACCTTACATAGCTTATGTACATTTAAGGAGGAACTTAGCATTTGAAGTGGTCACTTTCGGACCTAGTGAGGGATAAAAAGATGGGGAAAATCAGCAGGCTAAAAGCTGCTTTTAGAAAATGGAAAGAAAAGGAAAAGAGAAAGAAAAAGAGAGAGTGGGGGGAGGAGGTTGGGCTCCTGTTGTAGATGTGTTCAATCTAAGGGTAAGAAAATAAAGAAGAGGTAGCGGGTTGGTGGAACTCAGTTAGACAGGGGAATACGACATATGATATTCTATGTTGGGTCTAGGTCAGGGGCTGTCTGTGCTACCTGTGGGGTAGCTATTGAGGCATAAATAATAAATATTAACAAAGTATGAATTAATAGTTAGCTAATCTAAGTATAAGGCTACATTGGGTAGGTAACATATGTTTGAGCTATGGTCGCCAACGGGGCGATATAAGTAAATACATACTGGAATCTAGTTCAATTCTGAGTATCATAATAACTTTTAACTTTGCTGAGACTAGAGGGGTCAACTTTAAGCCAGTATACCTAAGAATTGCAGCTATACTGGACCACAATATGTGATGTGCGTAAGGGGCCTTAAGTTAGTTGAGCTCTGTGTTTATAAAGATCTAGGTCTAGC
Organism: Bombina bombina; assembly: GCF_027579735.1. NCBI lineage: Eukaryota > Metazoa > Chordata > Amphibia > Anura > Bombinatoridae > Bombina > Bombina bombina. The sequence goes on from NC_069500.1 coordinate 208,603,287, forward strand.
AAATGTTCCTCTTAAACATATAGGGGCTTGCAATAATATAATTGGGAATAATTAAATCCACATAAAAATGCTGTGGGGCACTAGGTGTCCACTACTGGGTAATAGAAAAGGAGAGATGTCAATGTACACCATTAACGAATAATGTAGGTATTTATGGTGGCCCTGCTTAAAAACAATCTCCTATTCTCAACATTTTAGGTGGGTCTACAGTGTGTGTCCTTAGATATAGCATAAGGGTGTAGGAAAGACTGACCCTGGTATCTAGTATATGAAATATATAAGTATTCTGAGGGCTAGACTACGAGCTCTTATGAGAAGTGACTGTGCATTTGAAAGCACTTGGTATTTAGATGCAGGTTGGTATAGCCTGTGTGAACAAAACACTATGCCTCAATCACCTATCCCCATTTACACAAAGAAAATATATAGCTTTCAGTTGGTAATATGGTTCTTAGTAGAAGGCTATAGTTACTAGAGGAGTCGCCCAAAATTGAGAATACGCGTGTGCATACTTAATGTATAAAGTGGGGCTCTCAGTAGGCAATGCTAGTTGTAGAGTAAAGGGCTGCTTTAGAAGAAAACAGTTGTTAATGCTAAATAGCCATGAACATACTTAATACTTAAAGAATATAACATTTATAAAACATAACTCCATGCATGAATTAGATCTAACCAAACATTGAGGGTTCTCATTTCAGGGGAGCTAGATGTAGGGTAAGATTGCCGGTCAGCGTCCCAGAGTATAAATGGGGGGTTATTTAATAGCAGCACTAGGTGCTACTATCACTTATGCAAGCCAAGAATGTCCCACAAATATAAAGTTTGAGGGTTGTGCCTGCGTGAAACCCGAATCTGGGTCAGAACTGACATGTTGACGGGCTGCATTACATTCTCACTAGCCTACTCCTAGTCTGTAAGGGGACCTTGATGGGAGCTCAGTGTGAGTCAGCATGCGGGAATGGGTAGTCCCGGCCTGGGACCACTTCGTGTGTGAGCGATGTTACTGCGATCCTGGAGAGCTGCAAGTGCGTATTTATGTAGTTACTTGCTCCAATGACTTCATGACTGCAGATCTTTATCCTTGCTTTCTGTAATGCGGCATGCTCTAGGTGTATTGGGCTCCACTTATCTCTCATTTCAGGCCTTGCACGCCCCTCAGTTATATTTGCAACGCTCTGCCGATCCGGTTCAATACATGTGGGGAGAGCTTGCAAGGGACTCCTCTGCCCATCCGTGTCTCCCAGTTGCGGTGTCACCAAACTGAGGCTGTCGTTATTTGTTGTGAGTTTCTCCAGCGGGTCTCTGGACCTATCTGTATGTTTTTGTGGAAGGTCTGTTTGAAGCCAGTCAGGTTCTCCCACAGCCGCAATCCACTGTTCCGCAGTCCGGGGTGTAGCCATAGCAGCCCTGAGTTCAGTGACACAGGCCTGATGGTGAAGCTCCAAGGTACAGAGTAATTGTCGCAGCGCAGCAAGCACTTGCCCTTCCATTGCAGCATCGCAGAGGCAGAAAAAATGTAGGATTTATATCTTAGCTAGTCCAGTTCATGCATGGGCAGGTACCGTTGCGCTGTTATACTCCAGACTGCGGTCCCAGTCAGCTAGCAGGCCTCAGTAGGATTTCTGCATCAGTGAAGCTCTTTCATGGTCTTAATATATAATTCTAAGACCAGATGGATAATAAGAGCCAAATAGGGGCCAAATAGTAATGTATATCTGCACTTATATTACCCCAAATCCATATTTTGATAACTGATTTTCAGGAGCCCTGAGAGGGTGCGTCTTGTTGTTTAGGTAGTTGGCTCCGCCCCCCCAGGGCATGTACTTTTAAACAACTTTCCAATTTATTTTTGTCATCAATTTTGCTTTGTTTTCTTGGTATTCTGAGTTGAAAGCTAAACCTAGGTAGGTGCATATGCTAATTTCTAAGCCCTTGAAAGCCGCCTTTTATCTGGACACATATTGAGAGTTTTTCACAACAAGAGGGTGTTAGTTCATGTGTGCCATATAGATAATATTGTGCTCATGCACGTGGAGTTACCTAGGAGTCCGCACTGATTGGCTAAAATGCAAGTCTGTGAAAATAACTGAAATAAGGGGGAAGTCTGCAAAGGCTTAGATACAAGGTAATCACAGAGGTAAAAAGTATATTAATATAACAGTGTTGGTTTTGCAAAACTGGGGAAATGGGTAATGAAGGGAATTATCTATCTTTTTAAAGGGACAGTCTACACCAGAATGTTTGTTTTAAAAGATAGATAATCCCTTTATTACCCATTCCCCAGTTTTGCATAACCAACACTGTTATATTAATATACATTTTACCTCTTTGATTACCTCTGAAATCTAATTCTTTATTTTTATTTTTATTATTCTTTATTTATAAAGCGCCGACAGATTCCGCAGCGCTGCCCATGGGTACAAGGATAACAGTACAGTGGAGAAACAATACGATAAGACACAAAATTTTACAGACAAATACAGGGGGAATTCTAGACATATAAAAATTAATACAATTTATACAGTTTAAAAATAATAATACAAATACACACTTGAGGCAGATTTTTTAAATTTATGATGGTAAAAATAATAATAAAAATACACACACTTGATGCAGTTTTAAATAGAAATTATGATGGAATTGATCAGCAATTTTAATCAACTTCTGGTTATTAAAGCCATGAATAGTTTTATTTTTTAATCTGCATCAAATATTGTTTATTTGTTTAATATCTACCTATCTTAAAGTAGACAAATCAGGAAGAGATTTGTTCCCCACTTGTAGGAGCTAAATAGAAGGTATTAAAAATAATGTAAAAACCTTTCTAAAAAAGAGCAGCAGTCAATGATTTACAACAAATTCCCACTTATCTGACCTTTTTATCTCACACACAAGATCTATGGCATCTATGGCAGGAAGGTTGAAGGGGCAGAAGACACCGGACTGCCTGCCTGATTAGTGAGGGTTCCGGTTCTAACAAAAAATTAATGCAAGTAGTAAATACAGCAAGAGGGGGAGCCTGACCGCTTAAATAAACAGAAAGCTCTCACACTTTGTCTGCAGCCCAGTTCATCACAGGCAGCCTAGACAGGAGGAAATTTTAGCAAACACACAGCTCTCTAAGTGCAGGGCTCACTGACAGGGGTTCTTACCTTGTTACAATACTGCTCCATCGCTGTGTTGTGCCCCTCTGTTCTTAGTCACCACTGTTCAAGCCACAGGCACTGGCAGGCATGAGAGTGTATTTCCCATCTCCCGCTCCAAATTCCCGCTCTAACTATAGTAAATAACTGGCGTGGCGCAACTTTCTCAGCTAACTGCCTCCCTCCTAAAGTATGATGGACAAGGACTGCCACCTTACAACAACAACAAAAAATATATTTTAAAAAAGTACACAGAGGACTAGGCCCATTTAGGGGAGTGGGCCTGAATCTGCAGCTCCTCCAGCCCCTAATCCGGCCCTGCTCAAAAAGCCGGTCTGGTCGACTTGGCCGCTGCGCTCCCTCACACAGTCACACTGTGCTCTGCTGCTCTAGTCTCCACACACTGACACTGCAGCTGCCCATGCCGGCCCACCGGGATTTTTCCCAGTATCTCGGCGGCCCAATCTGGCCCTGACGGTAGGTATCGTGGGAGTAAGAGGTCAACTCCAAACTGGGAAATGTGTTTAAAGCTATCCCTTGGGGTAGTGAGCCAGAGGTCTGACACTTTAGTGGCCCCCAGCTGGGCCCATTTAGGTGGGTGGGTATCCTGCAAACCCGTAAGGAGGCCAGCAAGAGAAATTATAGGGGAAGAGTGCGGGGCTATATGTGGGGAATGACGGAGTTTGTCCCAAAAATTGAGGCATTCACGGATAATAGGATTTATCAAGTTTAGTTCTCTGTGACAATGCGGAGGGGTCATATCAGGTCTCGTAAATCTAAGTTAAAAGGCAGTGAAGCCTGTTCAATGGCTCTCCATCTGCACAAGTAGTATTTAACCCCCCATCGTGCAACATGAGTGAGCATTGCTCCCTCATAGTATTTTATCACAGGAGGAGATCCTATACCTCCACAGTTCTTAGGGAGCTGAAGTATTTTGTGTGCCACTCTGGGGGGCTTACCCTGCCAGATGTGTTTGGTAAGTTCACTCTGAAATTGTAAAAGAATGTGTTTAGGGACCTTAACAGGGAGACACTGGAACAAGTATGTAAGCCTAGGTAGGAAGGTCATTTTAAAAGCTGCTATCCTACCTTACCATGAGACATGGGTCAGATTCCAATTATTTTTAAGGGAGCGAAGCTCCGACAAAGGAAGAAAATTATCCTTGACAACTTGGTTTAAGTCGCCAGATAACTTGACGCCCAAATGTAGGACTGAGGACTCCGTCCAGTTGAAGGCAAACTTTGACTTCAAGGGAATTAAGAGGGAGCTCTGGATGCCCTGGGTATAAATCTCAGTTTTCAAAAGGTTCAGTCTGTAATGGGAATGGGCATTGAAGGAGTCTAGAATTTGTAGTAATCTGGGAATAGTGAGTGCCAGATCTGACAAGAAAAGAGTAACGTCGTCTGCAAATAAGGCGATTTTATGTACAGTACCAAAAAGAGTGACACCCTTAATTTGAGGATCGGCTCTAATCTGCTCAGCCAGAGGCTCAATAGCTATCGCGAATAAGAGGGGCGACAGGGGGCAGCCCTGTCTGGTGCCATTAGTTATATATGACAACAGGTGAACAATTGACCAGGTGTAAAGTATTTAAATGATGAATCAGTGTATGTTCAGTATACATGACTAAGGACCTATAGCAGGTCTGAAACGTTGTATGTTTGTCTAAAGACCCCATATGAAGAAATAAAGGTTTTTTAACTATTGGTGGCTGGAACAAATCCTTTTTGCTACTTGGAGTATTTGCAGGATAAGGCAGATCCTGGGTTCCGTGCCCCACTAGCCACATATCTGTTGGTGCTGTTTTCCACACTTTGCTTTGAGGCCATTAGTTATATTAAAGGGAGTAGACTGAAAACCAAGTCCTCTCACCAGGGCAGAAGGAGCAGAATATAGGGCCTTAATTGCTCTGATCAAGTCACTGGGGAATCGGAAGTTCTCGAGGACTTCCCATAGAAACTGCCAGCGCAAACTATCAAAAGCCTTCTCGGCATCTAATGAGATGATTGAAAATGGCTTATGAAGGCTAGAGGAGAGGCTAATAATGTTTAGTAGATGCCTAGTATTATCAGGGCCCTCTCTTTTTGGAACAAATCCCACCTGATCTGGGGTTGATGAGGTGCGGTAGAAGGTTTGCTACTCGATTAGCTAACAGTTTTGAATAGACGTTTATGTCAGTATTAATGAGCGATATTGGCCTATAACTGGCACAGAGGGTGGGGTCCTTGTTAGGCTTTAATATCGTTATGATGGTAGCTTCAAGAAATTCTTTTTTGAAAGTGCCCTCTTCCCGAGCAAGATTGTAGAGCCTGAGAAGTAAGGGGGAGAGTTCACAGCTATATATTTTGTAGAAGTGGACTGGGAAGCCATCTGGGCCAGGGGATTTAGAGGACTTCGAGTTTTTGATAACTTGCTGTATTTCGGTGATAGAAAAAGGGGAGCGTAAAAGGTCATGCTGTACTGCAGAAAGTACAGGGAGATATGAAGACTTTAGATACGTGCAAACGCAATCCAGGGATGTCGATTGAGGCTTTTTGGAACTGTTTATGTTATAGAGATTTGAGTAATATTTAGCGAATTCATCGCCAATTTGAGATGGAATTTTAAGGAGGGAGTGTGCTGAACATATACTGTGGATACGCAAGGCACCAGTTCTGTTTCTGAGTTTGTTAGCCATAAGGGTATCCGCCTAATTACTTATGTAATAAAACAATTGTTTTAATTTGGTTAGATTAATTTGGGTCCTTTTAAGTTCAATTTGGGAGATATGATTCTTGATATTAACAATTTGAAGTGCCAGGTCAGATGATGGGGTGGCTCTATTTTTAAAATTCAATTTCTCTCAGCTTAATGTGGGCCTGCGACAAAGTTAGTCCCGCTTGCTTTCTGAGGCTCGCCTGTTTACTTATTATGATCCCCCTGAGGGTGTCGTCTCTAACTAGTGCATTATCGTTAGTTAGTATGAAATGTTTGAGTTCTGTACGTAGTTCCTCTCGAAACGGGACATCACTTAGGCGATGAGGCATTCGCCAGGGGCTCTAGCCCAGAGAATTGTTACTGTACGGTAATAAAGATAAGAAAGGAAAGGATTCCTAAACAAGATTTATAAGCACCTACAATAATAGATGACGTGATATTCACGCAATTTTATATAAGCATTGGCATATTTTATTTTATTTATATTTTATTAATAACTCCAAGGAGAGCCCCAAATCTAAAGGACATGCTAGTCCATAGTCATTTTAGATCAACCAGTGGGAACTGGCTTACAGCAAAAAAAAAACAAAGATGTTAACTTTAAATGTACACACTGTTCAGTCTGTACAAATATGTTAACAGGGGACAGATTTTATGATAATTTGGGAAATCTACATAGAATCAAAGGCCATATTACCTGTAAAAGTGAAGGTGTAGTTTATATGGTGTCCTGCAATTGCCCAATGTTCTATATTGGGAAAACGTATAGGGAACCTAAGGAATGGATTAAAGAACACAAACGTGACATTAAAAATAATTGCATTAGGAACAGTAGTGTAGCAAGACACTTTATGGAGTTCCATAATAGCAACAAAAATATTTTACGATTCAGGGGTCTGGAACTAGCCAATATTAAAAGTAGAGGGGGTAATTTAGATCAAATCTTGTTATGTAAAGAAAGCAAATGGATCTTCAATATGAAGAGCTTAAAACCATTAGGTATGAATGAAGAGATACATTTTGGCTCTTTTCTGTGAACTCATATGGATTTAAGATATATATATATACTGAGAAGTCATATTGAAGTGAACTAATAAAAATTAATACTGAAATATGTTGCTTATAAGACATAATGGCAAAGATAAATTTACAAATATAAGGAATTTCATTAGATAAGATTTCAGGTTTTGTGTTTTTAAGTCCGTATTGGAATGAATAAATAAAATGAAATAAATTTATGTAATTAAAATGGAAACATTTTCAGCTTATACAACATAGGTGGTTTGTTTTTCTAAGCTGTGTTAATTGTATATAATATGATTGTTTGAAAATTGAAATATTGTATTAAGTTAACAAGTGGCAACAATGTTATGATTAATGTATTTCACCGGGCAATTGAATAGCAAGTCAAGGCGGAGCTAACTGTTTAAAACAATGGAAGGGAACCTCCAATAGCAATCAAGCTGGAAGAGGCCTGTATGTTGAACGGGTGAAACGCGCGTAGCTGCTTTATTCAGCGGTGTAGTGCACTACACACCGCTGACTTCTACATTTGTCTGCAGGAATTTTGGGCAATATAGGAGGTGTGCAATGCACTACAGAGCATTTCTTCAGTGTTGTCACATGAAAACATATAATAAAATATTTACAAAAATGTGAGGGGTGTACTCACTTTTGTGAGATTATATGTATGTATAGAAAGATTTTATATATATATATATATATATATATATATATATATATATATATATATATATATATATATATAATATGCTTTCAAGAGTTTTCCTCCCTTCCTCAGGTCTGAAGCAATACTGATCAATCTATCACATACAACAAATAGAAGGGAGGGAGGGGGTGAGAGGAGTGTCATAAAAAGCAGAGGATGTGTCTGAAGGAGAAAACAGCTGAGAATAGCCAGAAAGAGTAAATAAACAGAGGAGAGTAAATAGGCAAGGATCCTATTCGTGCCCATCTGCTAATGTGGTGTACATAATACAGTGTACAGCGTGTGACAGAGGTTGCTACATTGGAGAAACTGGCCTAAAGCTGCATCTCAGAATGAATCTACACAGACACTCGATCAAAAACCACAAGGAAAATTAATATTGTCCCCTCACTTCACCCAGACTGGTCACTCCATCCTAAACCTCAGGATTAAAGTTCTTAAAGGGAATTTCAAAGACTCATGAATGAAAGACACTTGAGATTAAAATGATCACACATTTCAACACCAGAAATGAAGGACTTAATGTAGACTCTGGCTTTCTCACACACTATCAAAACTTTCTATAATCTCTCATCTTATTGTCCTATATTGGTTTCTTTTTCCTTTTGTGTTTCCTCTCATCTTGCCTATTTACTCTCCTCTGTTTATTTACTTTCTGGCTATTCTCAGCTATTTTCTCCTTCAGACACATCCTCTGCTTTTTATGACACCCCTCTCACCCCCTCCCTCCCTTCCGTTTGTTGTATGTGATGTGTTTCTATATCAGATTGATCAGTATTGCTTCAGACCTGAGGAAGGGAGGAAAACTCTTCTTTGAAATATTATGTTAGTCCAATAAAAAAAGGTATCACTGCATACTGCAATACTTTGTTATTTGAGCATCTTATCTACTGGACTAACACGGCTAATCCAATCTTCACTATATATATATATATATATATATATATATATACACATACATACATATAGACACTTACATACATACATACCAGTCAGTGTGTCTTACTGCAAATTTAAAAAGTTAAACTAAAACAAAAGCATTTTCTGAAACACACAAGACAGTGTTTTGATCGCAATCAACATTTGATTTTCTAATCTTTACTGCCATCTGCTGTTTGAATGCTGCAACACCTCAATAATGCACTACATAATGGGTTAGCTTGATCATTTTTTTTCTATTTCTAAAGTGACAGTTCTACACGGGGGCCTACAGGGGCCAGTGCCCCTGTAAAAATGTCCCTGCCCCCCGTGGCCCCCCCTGAGCTGACTGTGTAAGATTTTAATGAGTATATAAATGGTGTCCATATTGTTACAGAGAAGGTTAGTGTGTGCTTATGACTATTTTAACCTCAGCCATGGTATAATGCTGACCTGGTCAGTGAGCAAGCATATAACATATATGGATATGGGAGTGACAAGTATTGCAAAGGGCTTCAAATAACTCACAATACCTAGTTTGGAACATGGCCAAAAGTGTATTGTCAGCAGTTTTAAAGTGTATAAGAATCAGGGAGAAATAATGGTAGACAGAGTTCATCTTTGGAAAGGAAAACATCAATGATACATGCTATAGCCGGGACTCCCACAGGAAACAAACGGGGTAATATTCATTTATGTATTATTTCTCTGTTAAATTGTTTTTATGTGTTTAACCTTGTAAACAGTAACATGTAATCTTGTTATTTATCTGTTCTTTAATAAATGTGTGATGGTTTAAATAGTTGAAGGTAGTATGGTTGTCTGTTTCTGGAGGGTTTCAATAGATATACAGTACGGTATATGAAATTCGTTTGCACAGGGCCCATTATTGATATATGTATATATTAATTTTGCGACATGGACAGCTTTTAACATAAGATCCTTTGGTTAGTTAAGAGTAATTTCTTACATTTTGGCGGCAGCAGGTAGGAGATTTGTTAAGATTCGTGTTCACAACAGATAGCTTTATTTTTAGGTTTTGTTAAAGAGAGATAGATTACTTGTGCTGAAGAATTAGCTAGCATTCTTTAGATGAGTAATTGTTTGTAACATTCACAAGGTTAAAAGGTTATTGAGCTGTATTTGGGAAAAATCGCTTCAGTTAAAAAACAGAATGAAATTTTAAACTATAGTGAAGGAGTTTTTAATCCATGGTCTAATGTGCAAGATTATGTTAATAAATCTATTGACAATAAGATATTTTCCAAGTCTGAGGGAAAGAAAGCATTAATGTTTAGTGCATACAAAATAGCAGGAAATTATTCTAAAGTAACTGGAGAATTGCAGGATTTACAAAGACAGTTAACTGAGGTGAAATGTCGGAATGAATCTTTAAAAAATACTTCAGCTGTTTCTTTTAGTCAAGAAACTAGAGAAGCTTTGTTGACAAATAGAGAATTGAGTGCAGAGATTGGGTCTTTACAACAAATGTTACTTGATGCTTATGGAGCAATACAAGGTTTAAAACATTCAGGGCAAGTGTGTGAACCTGAGGATCATTCTAAATGTCATGAAATTATTAATGATTTACAAATAAAACTGGGTCAAAGAAATGCATTAATCGCTGCATGCAAAATACCAGTTAATTTTGTAGAGTCAAAGTGTGTTGATGAAGTTGTGTGTGACAAAAAGAATGTGGAGAATGTAAAGATGGTACCAATTCTAGTTAAGGAACAGTTGGATGAAGAGGGAGAGTTCATTTCATGTACTAAAATTAACCAGTCTTTATCTAGCACAGAAATTGCTACATTATGTAAGGAATTAGGACAGTTTAAATTAAGCGATGATCCCTTAGATGTTATGATTAGGTTATCACAATTTGAAAGAATACACAAAGAATTGCAAACAAATGATATATGTGATATAATTGTAACAAGTATGGATGATGCATTAAAAGTAAGCATGCCTTCAGAGGTTTTTCTTAGACCAAGAGTTAAAAAACAGTTAGTGCATGAGTTACTAAAAACATTAGGAATTGATGAAATGGATGCTCATTCATCTTATGGAAATTGCAAGCAGAGAAAGAATGAATCAGTGCAAGGATTTGCTGATAGACTGTTTGAAATTTATAAACTAACTTTGCCTGAAAATACTGAAGTAGATCATAACAATAAAATATATAAGCATGAGATAAACTGCAGTAATCCAGAAATTATAAAATTGTTTGATTTGACTGTGTTTTCAAGTAACACTTTTAACAAAATAATTGAATGTCTAAAAAGAGCAGAGTTGTGTAATGAAACTAACAAGGGAATAAAACAGAGAATGTCTGCAGTTGGAAAGCCATTCCCAGATAACAGAGAATGTACTAAAATCATTTCTAACAAGAAAATATTGGTAAACTTGAAGTATTATCTTTGTAAAAAATGGAGACATATTAATGCCAAATTTGTACAAAGACATAATACTGTTGTAGCAACATCTGCTGAACAATTTGAAACTAGTTACAAATTGGAAAATCTAAAAAAGGAACTGGAAAGAGTTAAATTGATTCAAATTACAAATAAAATTACCAGTTCTGAAAATGGGTAAAAAGGGATAATTGCCTCCAAATCATGTCTGGAGTGAGGTTCAGACGTAATGTATATAGTTGCCCAGTTTTTAAAGGAGTCGTGAATGGGGGCTCATGATGGAATATATTTTTAATAAATACTGGTGTGCCTATATTCATTATTTATACCTCACAAAACCTCAATCTAATCCATTGTTCGTAGGGGGAAAAACAAATTGTGTTGCAAGTTTTTCAAAGTTCATATAAAGGTTATAAAGCTAAAAATTATATGAATTTAATTGATAATGGTATTTTGAATTAGAAGAATATTTAGTGAATTTGTCTGATGAAATGTCAATTTTGGGTTATAAATTTCTAACAAAATATAATGTTTTACTTTATTATGCTAATGGTAAAATGTAGTTTAATACAGATGATAAACATTATGTTATTTCTGTTTCACATTATGTTTATAGTCTAAAGAAACATGACAAGTTAAGTTTACTTGTACATACAAATGCTAAGGTTACAAATATTTTGCAGCAGTTTGCACATGCATTTGCTAAACATAAATATAATTTGGGAAATTGCAAGAGGAGGAGTTTATCACAGGAAATGTACATTTAGCTATAAAAGCAATATCCATATTATTATTATTATTATTATTATTATTATTATTATTATTATTATATTATTAAGGAAAGTGAGCCATATGTACAGCAAATTATATATTATTTTACTTGAACAAGGAGTATTGAGAAAATGTAAATCGGTTACTAATTTTACTATTTAGTTTGTACAGAAACCTGATGGAAATGGGCGTTTAACAATTGATTAAGGTAAATTACATCCAGTGACATCTGCCTAAGCATCAAAATGTCAGAGAGGTTCCTACTTTTTCCTTTATCCCTACAAATACAAAGTTTTATTTAAGCCTTGATATAGCAAACAGTTATTGGTTTGTATCTCTGCACCCAAAGTCACAATACAAGTTTGTCTTTAAGTGGAAAGAAGATCCTGAACAATTCATCAACAATTTTCCATAAAAAGATGGCTACTATTCTATCAAGATTGTCAAGACTATTAGCACTTATGCAATAAAAAAGAACATTTAAATTGCTTACAGAATTGTTGAAATTATTGGCAAATGCTGGACTAAAAGTGAATATAAAGAAATGCCAATTTTTACAGACAACAGTGAACTTTACATGAGTGACAATATCATCTGAAAGAAAGATTCCAGATCAACAAAAGTGGATGTCATAAAAAGACTAAACATACCTGTGTTGAAGACTGTTTTAAGATCATTTTGGGATTGTTCCAATACCAAAGAGACTTTATTCCAAAGTTTAAAGTTTTGGCTGGACCCTTGTATGACTTACTAAAGAAAGAAAAAATTTGAGAACCTAAAAAAAGGATCAATACGATGGTGTTGCTTACACAGACCCCAGAAAAGTGTTTCAATTGGAAGTTACTACTTAAAAAAAAAAAGAAAAGAAAGACTTTACCTGCAGTGCTATGTAAAGAGAAGGTTGGAAAACTGAAACCAGTGACCTATGCATCACGACCTTTTGAAAATAACTGAAGAAAAGTATTCCTGTGTGAGGAACAGTTGTTGTCAGTATTCTGGACATAAGAACATTTTAAATAACATTATTTCAAAAAGTGTTATTGCAAAGTTCACATTTTCCTTTGAACTTACTGGTGAAACTAGGAAACAGTATAATTTCATTTGCAAGATTTTAAAAGTGGTGCTGATGCTAATGAAAAGAAATATAGACATATATAAAGGAAACAACTTTGTTGCCAGCATGTTTGCTATATGAAGGTGAACCACACACTTTTTTGTGTTATTTTTTCCTTTCAATTCAAGTTTATATATTTTTGGTGCAAAGTACAGATGTTTACTGTGATGGCTCTTTTTATCATAAGGATGGTAAAGCATATACAGGTTTTTCAATAATTTTACCTGATAAAATAGATATGCATTTATGTGAGATACATTATTCTCAATATGCTAAATTGGCTAATGTTTGTTGTACATTGGAACACTAAGCAGATATGGCTATTGACATTTATAATAATAATCCATATGTGGTTAATACACTGACAATGCTTCATTTGTATGTATATAATGGTTTTAAGTCATATGATGAAAAACCATTGGTACATACAAATCTGTTGAAGTGTATTTCATATTTGCTAAATAAATGTAAATTGCCATATGCAATAATTAAAGTAAAAAGCTCACACTAAAAGTGATGAACATAATTAACAAAATAACTTAGTTGATGCTTGTGCTAAAAAGGCTGCAAAACAAGTAAAATTATGGGAGTTCAATGAGGAACCTGAGATTTCTGCAATTACATAAAAAAAATAAAATTAAAAAGATAAAATTAAAATAAAGCACATTTGGTGTCATTGCAAAATTCTTATATTTCTTATGTAATGTTAAAATAAAGGCATTTAGCAGGGAAACCTTTATCACTGCCAGAATCATGGGCAAATGACAAATTTATAAAATATGTAGAAAATGGAACTTTAATGTGATTAAATAAGTAAAATATATTGTTTGTATTTCCAGCTGTTGTATTCCTTAAAGAGACAGTAAACACCAGAATTTTGTTGTTTTAAAAGATAGATAATCTCTTAAGTACCAATTCCCCAGTTTTGCATAACCAACATAGTTTTTAGATTACAAGTGGTCTTCAAAGTCTAAGAAATGTACATATAAACCTCCTAGCTTTAGCTTTCAACTAAGAATACCAAGAGAACAAAGCAAAATTGGTGATACAAGTGAATTGGAAAGTTGTTTAAAATTACATGCACTATTTGAAACATGAAAGTTTACTTTCTCTTTAAGAATGTGTAGATTAATTTTCAAAAATATAATTTGCTCCCTATAGGCGGACATTATTCTGCAGATAGAATATTTGACAAAAATACAGAAAAATTTGTAATGATGGCCATCAATGAAAGAGAATGTTTTTTGTATTTTTTGTTTTTATTTTCAACATATTCTAGATATTTGCCTTATCTGCAGGTTAATCCTCCAGCCAATACGAATCAATAATTGTTAAGATTTTTACCTTCCCCATGACAAACCTTGGATACAAATATAAATAAATCTTATTATTTTGTTTTGTTGGTTTTTACCTAGAATACTAGAAGAATACATGTATAGTTTAGTGGTAATAGATGTATTCACAAAATGGATTGAGGTTTTTTCCAAAAACAAATTAAGTAGTTTTTATAGTTGCATAGGTTACTTATTTGAGCTTTTCTCTAGATGGGAATGCCATTTGTAGTAGAAAGTAATAATGAGCCTGCATTTAGTGGGAAAATATTTCAAGGAAATTAATTAATCATTGGGAATTAAGCATAAATTATGTATTGCTTATAAACTGTAATCATCAGGAGCAGTAGAAAGGGGTAATAAATACTATAAGCAATTATAAACTAAAATTTGTAATATTAAACTTTCAACATGGAAAAAAATGTTACCTTTATGTTCAATGATCATAAGATCTATCCCTACATTCTACTACAGGTGTCACGCCATATCAAGTAATAACTTGTAGATTGAATAAAACATTTGGAAGGACTTTACTTTCAATTGCTACATCAAATTTACAAGGGGCAATAATATAAAATTGGATAAAAACATAAATTATGCTTACCTGATAATTTTCTTTCTTTTTATGAAGAAAATGAGTATCATAGCATATTGACAATGTAAATATGTTGGTAGCTCAAAATATTGTAAGGAATAAAGCTCAAATAAAAACATATTTTGACAAAATATTGTACGGAGTAAAGCTCAAATAAAAACATATTTTGACAAAATGTTAGACCTTTTGAAATATAATGTAATAGTTTTAGTAATGATAATGAGATTTTATGTCTAAAAAAGTCACTCATTTGTTCCTAAAATGAATTGTTCGTTTTGTGTTTTGGATAAAGATAATCTTATTGTTTATTTCTTTGAAATAACGTATACGAAAACAAAAAAAACTATTTTAAATGGTATTATATTAAATAATTTTAAAAAATATATGAATTAACAGATACTGCATTTGATTTTTCTTAGAAAGAATCTGAAGAAATACCAAAAAGATGACAACCTATCTTCAAGTTGGGAAAATCCATATCCTTATGTTGTTATGACTGATTATGGAGGGTTTTGCTGGACGAAATTCTTTTGCATTTTCAGAGGACTACATGGGTACTTTGGATTGTCTAAGACAACTTCAAGATGGAAATCGTGATTGTGGTATCAAAGTCAATGTAACTGAACTAGTTTTGGAAGATGATCAACAACAGCAAAATAAACATTTTGATCCTGAACGTATTAACATAGCATTGGACAAAGGCCGGTCTAATGTTACAAGTTGTACAAAATGGGTTAAATGTGGCAAAGAAACATTTATTTTTAAGTTTATTTTTGCAAAATATGACAGCCAAGGATAATGACATTATTTTGGGAACAAAAGAACGTTACAACATCCGATTGTATGATTTTACTTTAAAAATGTTAATTGTTGTTAAATGTATAATTATTTTGTTTATGTTAATTTTGTATAAAGAGAATAGTTTATAGAGTAATGTGCTAAACCTTACCTTTACACTATAAGGCCTAGCAAAGGGGTGGACTGTAAGATTTTAATGAGTATATAAATGGTGTCCATATTGTTACAGAGAAGGTTAGTGTGTGCTTATGACTATTTTAACCTCAGCCATGGTATAATGCTGACCTGGTCAGTGAGCAAGCATATAACATATATGGATATGGGAGTGACAAGTATTGCAAAGGGCTTCAAATAACTCACAATACCTAGTTTGGAACATGGCCAAAAGTGTATTGTCAGCAGTTTTAAAGTGTATAAGAATCAGGGAGAAATAATGGTAGACAGAGTTCATCTTTGGAAAGGAAAACATCAATGATACATGCTATAGCCGGGACTCCCACAGGAAACAAACGGGGTAATATTCATTTATGTATTATTTCTCTGTTAAATTGTTTTTATGTGTTTAACCTTGTAAACAGTAACATGTAATCTTGTTATTTATCTGTTCTTTAATAAATGTGTGATGGTTTAAATAGTTGAAGGTAGTATGGTTGTCTGTTTCTGGAGGGTTTCAATAGATATACAGTACGGTATATGAAATTCGTTTGCACAGGGCCCATTATTGATATATGTATATATTAATTTTGCGACGTGGACAGCTTTTAACATAAGATCGTTTGGTTAGTTAAGAGTAATTTCTTACAACTGAATAATAAAATGAAAATGAAATAATTTAATGATCAAGTTATTACGATTTTATGTGCTAGCGCCAAAAGCAGAACTAATGTAAGGTGACTCAACATTCTACACTAATTAATTAGAGTGACGCATCCAAACACTGCCTTGCTGGATGCAAGATGAGAAGGAGAACGGCAGCAACAAGTATTGAAGTCAAGAGAGGAGCTACTAATGTCTTTTTGCAATAGGCGAAGGTAAGCAAAATGATTTCATCTCAAAGTGATTTGTTGCACGTAACCGTGTTACTGTTCCTAATCCTCACTCCAATAAGAAAATCAAGTTTGTAAATGTCTGGTCTTGCTATGTTTAAATATCTAAACCAACTCATTGAAGCAGAAGCAAATATCCGAATGTCAGTATCCTAGCTAGTTCTACACAATGTTGAAACGTTAACCATATAACTATCAGCCTTGGCTGTTGCATTTCGATAAATAATACATTTATTGAGTATAGTAAACAACAGTATCTGCCCGTGACCGTGTTAAGTAGGGAGGGATGGTTACTTGTGAAACGAGATGCATGCGCCGCATACAGTATGCCTCTATGTTTTTCTTCTTCTAGTAGTCATCATGAAACAAGGAAGGGACGTTGCAGCCTTTTTTGCCCCAGTAAATAAAAAAAGTGAGAGAAACATATCAAGGTACTGAGAGAGCCCAGGAGCTGGAAGAGTTGGT
Organism: Bombina bombina; assembly: GCF_027579735.1. Classification (NCBI taxonomy): domain Eukaryota; kingdom Metazoa; phylum Chordata; class Amphibia; order Anura; family Bombinatoridae; genus Bombina; species Bombina bombina. The sequence continues at coordinate 208,620,305 of NC_069500.1, forward strand.
GGAGGTTGGAGAGAAGGCAGGTGATGAAAGTGAGGGCACTGACACAGAGAGGGACATTCCAGAGGGTGAGGATGAAGAGGGTGAGGAGGAATAAAACATACAGGGGTAGAGAGAGGAACAGCAAGTTGATCCATGTGGATCAAGTACTGCACCATCAGGTTTGTGATGTAGAAAAGGTACATGCCATTTGCAAAGCAGTGTCATTTTATTCATAGTACAGTGTGTGCATAAAATGGTGCTTTCGGGCATACATTAAAACAATTGGGGAAGTGTTGTTACTTACAGCTACACAAAACATAGCGCGAAGAAGACATGATGAATTTGAGGAGTCCAATAACAAAGGGAATTTCAGGGAAATTCTTAGCACAGTTGATTACCACGACCCAGTTGTTAAGAGAAGATTAACCTCCATTCACAATGCAAAATACACAAGCAAGATCATCCAGACTGAGCTGTTGGGTTGTTTGGCAGAAATGGTTCCGTCTGAAATCATAGAGGAAGTGAAAAACAGTGAAGTCTTTAGCATCATGGCAGATGAAACGATGTATGTTCCAAAAAAATAACAGATTTCTTTCATTCTCCGGTACTATTACAATGGGGCTATCAAGGCGAGTTTTCTCCAATTTAGTGTTAGTCGATGTAGTCAAAGATGTCCCAGAAACAGGAGTTTTCTTTGTTACAAAGTCTCTATATTTTTACATCTGGCTCCTATGTGCACCCAAAATGGCTGTCTCTGCAAAGAGAAATGTATGACAGTACAAGAGAGCTCCAATGTTTAAGTGACACACTATGTGCATGATGATTTCTAGCTCTATGCAACAGACACTCTACCTGCCCTTAAACAACTACTTCAAGAGATGGCTCAAGAACGTCATGGTGAGAAAAGTGTTGAGGCCCGAGGTCTTCTGGCTCAGATTGACTTTGAATTTGTTGTTCATGTTGTTATGCTGCGTAAGTTGTTTGGGGGAGACAAAGCTGCTGTCTAACATGTTACAGTTACCAACTGTTAAACTGCCAAGAACTGTTGACTTGATAAATGCTTTAGTCCAGACATTGAAAGACTACAGGCAGGAGTCTTTCTTTAATAACTTGTGGGATGAAGCACTAAATATCTGTGAGCAATGTGATGCTAATATCAGTAGCTCCTACAGAATGCTAAATAATATAAGGATTTTCGCACAACTTTTCAGCCCTCTTTCAAAGATATACTAACAACTCAACTGAGGGGATGATTTGGAGTCGAATGATAATATTATCTTCACGATTTAACTACCTAAGATCTAAACCAGCCGAGAACGCAACTAAAGGCCTGATTTCTCTCGCTGTCATCCCGCCTCCGGTTTTACAGCTGACCGGGTGAATCCATTTCACTGATACATGATGGAGGTGCCCTACTCTCATATTCTTAAACTGCTAGAAGCAATGGGGAGCAAGTTAGAGGAGTATTTTATCGACCTGCGGTCCACCATTAGATCAGCCTGTGCTCAAGATGGCGCCCAACATCAGACAAGCCGCGGCATTGACACAGGGGAGCAGTTGCATGTAAAGCCATTGCCAGCGGCAAAGGGAGAGAGCTCTGACAGCAGCACAGAATACCTCACGATTGCTAACACAGTTTGCAGAGGAGAGAAATATCATGACGCCAACCTACTTACCCGCACCGCAGCTATGAGCAAGATTTGGGTAAACACCATACCGGAGTGGAGTAGATCGCAGTACTGGATCTTTCCCAGCTCATACCCCCGTGCAGCACAGCATCCAGACCATTTGCTTATGGGCCCGAGTGGAGAAGGTGCGGCTGACTCCTGCGGGTGGGTTCCGGACTTTATAGTGCATGCAGTTAAGACCCATAAAGATTGGGGGACTGCAGTTTTGTTGATTGGTCTTCTCTTTCTGGGTAAATTGAGTGTCATCTCCACAAGCATTGATTCAGTAGCTGGACTTTTACATGCGCTTGACCTGCGCTTTACACTCACTGAAACAGTCACCCACTGCTGCCTACAGATCTTGTTTAAATCTGGTGTGGGTTAAAGAACTTCTGCCACTTCGTGTGAAGGACCTCTCCTCATATGTCTGAACTTGACTGGGTGTATTTCAGATCTTTACTGATGTTTGACAATATATGTTATAAGTTAATAGTTTTTTAGAATTAGTGTGCAAATACCTTTATTGAAACCTCAATGTTTCACATTTTGTAATAGGATTTAAACCCACACTGTTGAGTCGATGATTACAGTTATTCTTTTTTTAGATCAATGTCTAGTTTCCCCTACAGACCTAACCACTTCTCATGTTTATAGAGTCACATTCTTTTGTGCTTATTCTCTACTCTAGTGATCTGTCTTACAGAGGCTGTGTTCACCACTTCCATTTTTCTGTGTCAATGGGGCTACATAACTTTTGACATAGATTGTCTCCCTGGTTCATAAGTATTGTTCTACATAACTGTGCCATCTTAGTGAGATCAGTTTACTATACAGTCCTGCAACCATAATGCAGGGGGGGCAGCTATTTATATTATGGGATATGGTTGTAACGTTAGAGGAAAATGGAGTGTCTTAGATATCATCTATAATATTTCTATATTAGCTCCTCTACTTTAGTTGTTTGCCTAATGACTAAAAAGCCTTAGCATACACTCCCCACTGCGTTACATTATGAGCGTTACCAAGAATTCTAAAGCTAGCGATAGCCACCCAACCACTGGCAAATGAAACTCTTCTGTGTCGGCAGGAATACATAACCTCTGACTTTGTCTCTCTGGTTCCTAGGTATTGCTTCACAAAACTATGACATCTTAGTGAGCTCAGCTACCTATAAAGTCCTGAGACTATAATGTAGAGAGGGCAGTTATTTATATTATAGGGTATGGTTGTAACGCTAGATGAATTAGATGTGTATTAGATATCATTCATGATATTTCTATAATAGCGCAATTATTTTAGTTATCTGCCTAATGACTAAAAAGCTTTAAGTTACACTCCTCACCTTGTTAAATTAGGAGCATTACCAAGAATTTTAAACCTAGTGATCACTGCCTATCTCTCCTTATAACATAGTACTCTCTACCTTCAATAGCCCTCCAGAGAGCTAAGACTCTGGCTTAGATTAATAAGACATGTGTGTTACCTCCTTTTCTATAGTTCTACTAGATATGCCCATTATATGTTATGTTAAACTATGGGAGTGTATTTAATTCTCCTTTTCCAAGGTTCGCAGGTCTTGAGATGATTATGCTGTGAGCAAATATTCTGACACACTCTCATAGGTTTGACTGATGTCTATATGATAGCTATTCTATGCCCTATTCATAATGGCGGTAGTACCTATTGGATTTAAGTTTTAGTATTTTGGATCCAATAGCTGTCTAATATGTTGGACGCCATTAACTTCCTATTATCCTAGTTTTTTGTGGGTTATAATTGTTATATATTGGATGATGATAATATTTAAACTGTTATATTAGTGGTACTGTGACAATCAAGATTAACATGTTCTGTTATAACGCATCTTGAGAGATACCCTTAGAGTCCTGAATTTATACCTACAGCGTCATTTACCACTGATTACAACTAAGCTTTATTATCTCTTACTTTTATATTGCCTCGGTCGCAAATTTATATTATTATTGATTGTAATGGCCATATATTTTTTTTTTTTTTTTTGAAAGCCACAACATGCATATCCCATTCTGGAAATTTATTCCTGAGAACCTTAATGATTACAAGCTGATATACCCTCCTCTATTGTAATGCTTCTCCCCTGGGCAATATTTTGATATATTTTGGTGTATATTTAGCAGCAGATACATGTTTTGTGTTTAGCATTAGTGAAGTGCTAGATTAGTACATCCACCACCCTTTAGCTCATCCCATTCAAGGTATCTCTAAAGCAATTGGACACGTCCCCCCCCCCCTTCCCCCATTCAAATCTTATTTTGAGCGGCTCTTGCCCGCTGCATTCCCCTTCCCATAACCCTACGCAACCAACCCCCCCTTGCCTCTTTATATCTCTTAAATGAATATTTTAATATATGTATTTCTACGGCAAGGCGGGATCACTTTTCATTTTCATATTGTGTAAAAACATAAAACCGAAGTCTCAATTCTGTTAGTCCAAATTCCTTGCTAATACTTTACATCAATGGGCTTTTTGTACCCCTCCTGTTTACCTTTACTGCCTAGTCAGCCCCCTTGACCCTCCATACTCCTAGTCAATTATAGCCCCTTCACCTATCACTCTTTAAAATTATTAATGTATTTCTGGGCTGAAATAATCTGTATGGTTGACTTTGCAATATCTCTGTATTAGCTCTGTATACTCTATTTTTCAATGTTTTTGGATGAACCCCGAATGTTATGTTTGTTTGTGACTTCAATAAAAATTTCTTTAAAAAAAAAAAAAAAAAAGCTGAGCTCTAGACTCAGTGGCTACAGCACACTAAGCACTGTTGGTCAGAGGGAGGTAGAACGTGATAAAACATAATTTATGTAAGAACTTACCTGATAAATTCATTTCTTTCATATTGGCAAGAGTCCATGAGCTAGTGACGTATGGGATATACATTCCTACCAGGAGGAGCAAAGTTTCCCAAACCTCAAAATGCCTATAAATACACCCCTCACCACACCCACAATTCAGTTTAACGAATAGCCAAGAAGTGGGGTGATAAGAAAGGAGCGAAAGCATCAACAAGGAATTGGAATAATTGTGCTTTATACAAAAAAATCATAACCACCACAAAAAGGGTGGGCCTCATGTACTCTTGCCAATATGAAAGAAATGAATTTATCAGGTAAGTTCTTAAATAAATTATGTTTTCTTTCATGTAATTGGCAAGAGTCCATGAGCTAGTGACGTATGGGATAGCAGATACCCAAGATGTGGAACTTCCACGCAAGAGTCACTAGAGAGGGAGGGATAAAATAAAGACAGCCAATTCCGCTGAAAAAAATAATCCACAACCCAAATCAAAAAGTTTTAATCTTATAATGAAAAAAACTGAAATTATAAGCAGAAGAATCAAACTGAAACAGCTGCCTGAAGTACTTTTCTACCAAAAACTGCTTCAGAAGAAGAAAAAACATAAAAATGGTAGAATTTAGTAAAAGTATGCAAAGACCACCAAGTTGCTGCTTTGCAAATTTGATCTACAGAAGCTTCATTCTTAAAAGCCCAGGAAGTAGAAACTGACCTAGTAGAATGAGCCATAATTCTTTGAGGCGGGGATTTACCCGACTCCACATAAGCATGATGAATCAAAGACTTTAACCAAGAAGCCAAAGAAATGGCAGAAGCCTTCTGACCTTTCCTAGAACCAGAAAAGACAACAAAAAGACTAGAAGTCTTCCTGAAATCTTTAGTAGCTTCAACATAATATTTCAAAGCTCTAACTACATCTAAAGAATGTAAAGATCTCTCCAGAGTATTCTTAGGATTAGGACACAAAGAAGGGACAACAATTTCTCTACTAATGTTGTTAGAATTCACAACTTTAGGTAAAAAATTAAATGAAGCTCGCAACACTGCTTTATCCTGATGAAAAATCAGAAAAGGAGATTCACAAGAAAGAGCAGATAGCTCAGAAACTCTTCTAGCAGAAGAGATGGCCAAAAGGAACAAAACTTTCCAAGAAAGTAATTTAATATCCAGAGAATGCATAGGTTCAAACGTAGGAGCCTGTAAAGCCCTCAGAACCAAATTAAGACTCCAAGGAGGAGAAATTGACTTAATGAAAGGCTTAATATGAACCAAAGCCTGAACAAAACAATGAATATCAGGATGATTAGCAATCTTTCAGTGAAAAAGTACAGAAAGAGCGGAGATTTGTCCCTTCAAGGAACTTGCAGACAAACCTTTTTCCAAACCATCCTGAAGAAACTGTAAAATTCTAGGAATTCTAAAAGAATGCCAAGAGAATTTATGTGAAGAACACCAAGAAATGTAAGTCTTCCAGACTCGGTAATAGATCTTTCTAGACACAGATTTACGAGCCTGTAACATAGTATTAATCACTGATTCAGAGAAACCTCTATGACTAAGTATTAAGCGTTCAATCTCCATACCTTCAAATTTAATGATTTGAGATCCTAATGGGAATAATGGGCCTTGAGATAGAAGGTCTGGCCTTAACGGAAGTGTCCAAGGTTGGCAACTGGCCATCTGAACGAGATCCACATACCAAAACCTGTGTGGCCATGCTGGAGCCACCAGCAGTACAAACAAACGCTCCATTAGGATTTTGGAAATCACTTTTGGAAGAAGAACTAGAGGCGGAAAGATATAAGCAGGTTGATAATTCCAAGGAAGTGACAATGCATCCACCGCTTCTGCCTGAGGATCCCTGGATCTGAACAGATACCTGGGAAGTTTCTTGTTTAGATGAGAGGCCATCAGATCTATTTCTGGAAGTCCCCAGATTTGAACAATCTGAAAAAATACCTCTGGGTGAAGAGACCATTCGCCCGGATGTAACGTCTGGCGACTGAGATAATCCGCTTCCCAATTGTCTATACCTGGGATGTGAACTGCAGAAATTAGACAGGAGCTGGATTCCGCCCATACAAGTATCCGAGATACTTCTTTCATAGCCTGAGGACTGTGAGTCCCCCCTTGATGATTGACATATACCACGTTTGTGACATTGTCTGTCTGAAAACAAATAAACGATTCTCTCTTCAGAAGAGGCCAGAACTGAAGAGCTCTGAAAATCACGTGGAGTTCTAAAATGTTGATTGGTAATCTCGCCTCCTGAGATTCCCAAACCCCCTGCGCTGTCAGAGATCCCCATACAGCTCCCCAACCTGAAAGACTCACATCTGTTGAGATCACAGTCCAGGTTGGACGAACAAAAGAGGCCCCTTGAACTAAACGATGGTGATCCAACCACCAAGTCAGAGAAGATCGAACATTGGGATTTAAGGATATTAATTGTGATATCTTTGTATAATCCCTGCACCATTGGTTCAGCATACAAAGCTGGAGAGGTCTCATGTGAAAACGAGCAAAAGGGATCGCGTCCGATGCAGCAGTCATGAGACCTAAAATTTCCATGCACAGAGCTACCGAAGGGAATGATTGAGACTGAAGGTTTCGACAAGCTGAAACCAATTTCAGACGTCTCTTTTCTGTTAGAGACAAAGTCATGGACACTGAATCTATTTGGAAACCCAAAAAGGTTACCCTTGTCTGAGGAATCAAGGAACTCTTTGGTAAATTGATCCTCCAACCATGTCTTTGAAGAAACAACACAAGTTGATTTGTGTGAGATTCTGCAGAATGTAAAGACTGAGCAAGTACCAAGATATCGTCCAAATAAGGAAATACCGCAATACCCTGCTCCCTGATTACAGAGAGAAGGGCACCGAGAACCTTTGAAAAGATCCTTGGAGATGTTGCTAGGCCAAAAGGAAGAGCAACAAACTGGTAATGCTTGTCTAGAAAAGAGAATCTCAGGAATTGATAGTGGTCTGGATGAATTGGAATATGAAGATATGCATCCTGTAAATCTATTGTGGACATATAATGCCCTTGCTGAACAAAAGGCAGAATAGTCCGTATAGTCACCATTTTGAATGTTGGTATCCTTACATAACGATTCAATATTTTTAGATCCAGAACTGGTCTGAAAGAATTCTCTTTCTTTGGAACAATGAACAGATTTGAATAAAACCCCAGGCCCCGTTCCAGAACTGGAACTGGCACAATTACCCCAGCTGACTCCAGGTCTGAAACACATTTCAGACACGCTTGAGCCTTTACTGTGTTTACTGGAATGCGTGAGAGAAAGAATCTTCTCATAGGCGGTCTTACCTTGAAACCTATTCTGTACCCTTGTGAAAAAATGTTCTGAATCCATAGACTTTGAATCGAATTGATCCAAACATCTTTGAAAAATCGTAACCTGCCCCCTACCAGCTGTGCTGGAATGAGGGCCGCAACTTCATGCTGATTTGGGAGCTGGTTTTGACTTTCTAAAAGGCTTGGATTTATTCCAGACTGGAGAAGGTTTCCAAATGGAAACTGTTCCTTTTGGGGAAGGGTCAGGCTTTTTTTCCTTATTCTGACGAAAGGAACGAAAACGATTAGCAGCCCTATATTTACCTTTAGATTTTTTATCCTGAGGCAAAAAGGCTCCCTTCCCCCCAGTAACAGTTGAAATTATTGAATCTAACTGAGAACCAAATAATTTATTACCTTGGAAAGAAAGAGAAAGCAACGTTGACTTAGAAGTCATATCTGCATTCCAAGACTTAAGCCATAAAGCTCTTCTGGCTAAAATAGCTAAAGACATATACCTGACATCAATTCTAATGATATCGAAAATGGCATCACAAAGTTATTAGCATGTTGAAGAAGTTTAACAATGCTATAAGCATTATGGTCTGACACTTGTTGCGCTAAAGCCTCCAACCAGAAAGTGGAAGCTGCAGCAACATCAGCCAAAGAAATAGCAGGTCTAAGAAGATTACCTGAACATAAATAAGCCTTCCTTAGAAAGGATTCAAGCTTCCTATCTAAAGGATCTTTAAACAAAGTACTATCTGCCATAGGAATAGTACTACGTTTAACAAGCGTAGAGATAGCCCCATCAACTTTGGGGATTTTCTCCCAAAACTCTAATCTATCAGATGGCAAAGGGTACGATTTCTTAAACCTTGGAGAAGGAGTAAATGAAGTACACAGACTATTCCATTCCCTAGAAATTACTTCTGAAATAGCATCAGGAACTGGAAAAACTTCTGGAATAACTACATGAGGTTTAAAAACTGAATTTAAACGCTTATTAGTTTTAATATCAAGAGGACTAGACTCCTCCATATCTAATGCAATCAACACTTCTTAAATAAAGAATGAATAAACTTCATCTTAAACAAATATGAAGATTTATCAGTGTCAATATCTGAGGCAGAATCTTCTGACCCAGATAGATCCTCATCAGAAATAGATAAGTCAGAATGATGGCGGTCATTTAAAAATTCATCTGAAATATGAGAAGTTTTAAAAGACCTCTTACGTTTACTAGAAGGAAGAGTAACAGACAGAGCCTTCCGAATAGAATTAGAAACAAATTCTTTTACATTAACAGGAACATCCTGAACATTAGATGTTGAAGGAACAACAACAGGTAAAGGATTATTACTAATGGAAATACTATCTGCGTTTGATAATTTATCATGACAACTAACACAAACTACAGCCGGAGGAACAGTTACCAAAAGTTTACAACAAATGCACTTAGCTTTGGTAGAACCGACATCAGGCAGCGTCTTTCCAGAAGTAGATTCTGATCCAGGGTCAGGTAGTGACATCTTGCAATATGTAATAGAAAAAACAACATATAAAGCAAAATTATAAAATTCCTTAAATGGCAGTTTCAGGAATGGGAAAAAATGCAAAATGAAACAAGCCTCTAGAAAACCAGAAGCAACTAAAAAGTGAGACTGAAATAATGAAAAAACTGGCGCCAAGTATGACGCCCACATTTTTGGCGCCAAGTATAACGCCCACATATTATGGCGCCAAGAATGACGCCCATATTTTTTGGCGCCAAAAAACGTCCGCAATACACATACGTCAAAAATGACGCAATCACGTGAAAACTTCCGGCGCCAACTATGATGCCGGAAATGACAACATTTTTGCGCCAAAAAAGTCTCGCGCCAAGAATGACGCAATAAATAGAAGCATTTTCTGCACCCCCGAGCCTAACAGCCCGCAATTTTGAAAAAAGTCGATTGAAAATTGAAAATTTTTAAGGTAAGAAAAAATATAATTTATATGCTTTTTCCCAAAAAAATGAAACTGGCAGTCTGAAAGAAGGAATACTGATTATCCTGAATCAAGGCAAATATAAGTTTTAACACATATATTTAGAACTTTACATATAAAAGTGCCCAACCAACTCAAGCTTTGAGTGTCATGAATAGAAATAAGACTTACTTACCCTAAGACACTCATCTACATATAGCAGATAGCCAAACCAGTAATGAAACGAGAATCAGTAGAGGTAATGGTATATAAGAGTATATCGTCGATCTGAAAAGGGAGGTAGGAGAAGAACTCTCTACGACCGATAACAGAGAACCTATGAAATAGATCCCCTAGAGGAAGACCATGGTATTCAAATAGGCAAGACTCTCTTCACATCCCTCTGACATTCACTGCACTCAGAGGAAAACTTCAGCCTGCTGTGAAGCGCATATCAACGTAGAAATCTAGCACAAACTTACTTCACCACCTCCATGGGAGGCTAAGTTTGTAAAACTGAATTGTGGGTGTGGTAAGGGGTGTATTTATAGGCATTTTGAGGTTTGGGAAACTTTGCCCCTCCTGGTAGGAATGTATATCCCATACGTCACTAGCTCAAGGACTCTTGCCAATTACATGAAAGAAAGATATGTTTTGCACTTTATTTTTCTCGTCATTGACAGCATGCTCAATGAGTTGAATAGACGCATGCAGTCTCTCAGCCCCCAGAGTGATGCCTTTCTAAAGGACAGCACTGTATTTTCATTTGGCCATTTGTATAATGCAAACATTGATGATTTAGGGCATGAGCTCCATCAATTTAAGAGAATTTTGGATAGAAAAAAGTTAATTTATGCTTACCTGATAAATTAATTTCTTTTACGATATGACGAGTCCACGGATTTCATCCTTACTTGCGGGATATTAGCCTCCTGCTAACAGGAAGTGGCAAAGAGCACCACAGCAGAGCTGTATATATAGCCCCTCCCTTACCCTCCACCCTCAGTCATTCGGCCGAAGGTATAGGAAGAGAAAAGGAAAGGCTAAAAGATGCGGAGGTGACTGAAGTTTACCAAAAATAAATAAAACTGTCTTAAAAAGAACAGGGTGGGCAGTGGACTTGTCATATCGTAATAGAAATTAATTTATCAGGTAAGCATAAATTTACTTTTCTTTTACAAAGATATGACGAGTCCACGGATTTCATCCTTACTTGTGAGATACCAATACCAAAGCAAAAGGACACGGATGAAAGGGAGGGACAAGACAGGAACCTTAACAGAAGGCACCACTCTTTGAAGAACCTTTCTCCCAAAAATAGCCTCAGAAGAAGCAAAAGCATCACATTTGTAAAATTTGGAAAAAGTATGAAGGGACGACCAAGTCGCAGCCTTACAAATCTGTTCAACAGAAGCATTGTTTTTAAAAGCCCATGTGGAAGCCACAGCCCTAGTAGAATGAGCCGTAATTCTTTCAGGAGGCTGCTGTCTCATATGCCAGGCGGATGATACTTCTCAGGCAAAAAGAAAGAGGTAGCCGTAGCTTTCTGACCCCTACGCTTTCCAGAATAAACAATGAATAATGAAGATGATTGACGGAAATCCTTGGTTGCCTGTAAGTAAAACTTCAAGGCACGGACCACGTCCAGATTGTGTAACAGACGCTCCTTCTTGGAAGAAGGATTAGGACACAATGAAGGAACAAAATTTTTTGATTAATGTTCTTATTTGAAACAACCTTAGGAAGAAAACCAGGCTTGGTACGTAAAACCACCTTATCAGAATGAAATATAAGATAAGGCGAATCACATTGTAAAGCTGAAAGCTCAGAAACTCTTCGAGCAGAAGAGATAGCAACTAAAAACAGAACTTTCCAAGATAACAATTTAATATCTATGGAATGCATGGGTTCAAACGGAACCTCCTGAAGAACTCGAAGAATTAAATTCAAACTCCAGGGAGGAGTAATAGGTCTAAATACAGGCTTAATTCTAGTTAAAGCCTGACAAAAAGACTGAACATCCGGCACATTTGCCAAACGTTTGTGAAGCAAAATTGACAAAGCAGAAATTTGTCCCTTTAAAGAACTTCGTGATAACCCTTTCTCCAATCCTTCTTGAAGAAAAGACAGAAGCCTAGGAATCTTAGTTTTACTCCATGAGTAACCCTTGGATTCACACCAATAAAGATATTTACGCCATATCTTATGATAGATTTTTCTAGTGACAGGCTTTCGAGCCTGTATCAAAGTATCAATGACCGAATTAGAGAATCCTCGCTTCGATAAAATCAAGCGTTCAATCTACACGTAATCAGCTGCAGAGAAATTAGATTTGGATGTTGAAAAGGTACTTGAATGAGAAGGTCCTGTCTCAAAGGAAGTTTCCATGGTGGCAGAGAGGACATGTCCACTAGATCCGCATACCAAGTCCTGCGTGGCCACGCAGGCGCTATCAGGATTACTGAAGCTTTCTGGAAGGAGAGGAAATGGTGGAAACACATAAGCCAGGCTGAACTTCCAAGGCACTGCCAGGGCATCTATCAGTTCGGCCTGTGGATCCCTTGACCTGGATCCGTATCTCGGGAGCTTGGCATTCTGTCGAGACGCCATTAGATCCAATTCTGGTCTGCCCCATCTGAGAATCAGTGAGGCAAATACCTCTGGATGGAGTTCCCACTCCCCCGGATGAAAAGTCTGACGACTTAGAAAATCCGCTTTCCAATTTTCTACTCCTGGGATGTAGATTGCTGACAAATAACAAGAGTGGGTCTCCGCCCATCGGATTATCTTGTATACTTCTATCATCACTAAGGAACTCTTTGTTCCCCCCTGATGATTGATATATGCCACAGTCGTGATATTGTCCGACTGGAAGTCAACTGAGGCCACGCCAGAAGCGCATTGAATATTGCTCTCAGTTCCAGAATATTGATTGGAAGTAGAGACTCCACCTGAGTCCAAACACCCTGAGCCTTCAGGGAGTTCCAGACTGCACCCCAGCCCAGAAGGCTGGCATCCGTTGTCACTATCACCCACGAGGGTCTGCGGAAACAAGTCCCCTGTGACAGATGATCCAGCAACACCCACCAAAGAAGAGAGTCTCTGGTTACTCGATCCAGATTTATCTGAGGAGATAAATTTGCATAATCCCCATTCCACTGTCCGAGCATGCACAGCTGCAGTGGTCTGAGATGAAAGTGGGCAAACTGAATTATATCCATTGCCGCTACCATTAATCCAATGACTTCTATGCACTGAGCCACTGATGGCCGATGAATGAACTGAAGTGCTCGGCAAGTATTCAGAATCTTTGTTTTTCTGACCTCTGTCAGAAAATTTTTCATGTCTACCGAGTCTATAAGAGTCCTCAGAAATGAAACCCTTGTCTGTGGAACTAATTAACACTTTTCTATGTTCACTTTCCAACCATGAGATCTCAGGAAAGACAATACTATGTCAGTGTGAGATTTTGTCAATTGATAATTCGACGCCTGAATCAGAATGTCGTCCAGATAAGGTGCTACTGCTATGCCCCACAGTCTGAGAACCGCTAAAAGAGACCCTAGAACTTTTGTGAAAATTCTGGGTGCCGTGGCAAGACCGAAAGGAAGAGCCACGAACTGATAGTGTTTGTCCAGGAAGGCAAACCTTAAGAACCGATGATGATCCTTGTGAATAGGGATATGAAGGTATGCATCCTTCAAATCCACGGTAGTCATATATTGACCCTCCTGAATCATTGGTAAGATTGTTCGTATAGTCTCCATTTTGAACGATGGGAAATTTGATTAGACACTTGAGATCTAAAATGGGTCTGAAAGTTCCTTCTTTTTTGGGAACTACAAAAAGATTTGATTAAAACCCCTGTCCCTGTTCCAACTTTGGAACAGGACAAATTACTACCATGGTATAGAGGTCTTTTACACAGCGTAAGAACGGCTCTCTCTTTATCTGGTCTACAGATAATCGTGAAAGATGAAATCTCCCCCTTGGGAGAAAATCCTTGAATTCTAGTTGATACCCATGGGTCACTATTTCTAGTGCCCAGGAGTCCTGAACATCTCTTGCCCAAGCCTGAGCAAAGAGAGAAAGTCTGCCCCCTACCAGATCCGGTCCCGGATCGAGGGCCACCCCTTCATGCTGTCTTGGAAACAGCAGCAGGCTTCTTGGATTGTTTACCCTTATTCTAAGTCTGGTTGGGTCTCCAGACTGACAGATTGAGCAAAATTCCCTTCCTGCTTTGTGGAGGAAAAAGAAGCAGAGGGTCCTCCTTTATAGTTTCGAAAGGAAGGAAAATTATTCTGTTTACCCCTCATTTTAACAGACTTATCCTGAGGTAGGGTATGACCTTTACCTCCAGTAATGTCAGAAATGATCTCCTTCAATTCAGGCCTGAATAGGGTCTTACACCTTTAAAAGGAATAGCCAAAAGCTTAGATTTTGAGTACACATCAGCAGACCAAGATTTGAGCCATAACGCTCTATGCGCCAGAATGGCAAAACCTGCATTTTTTGCTGCTAACTTAGCAATTTGTAAAGCAGCACCAGTAATAAAAGAATTAGCTAGCTTAAGAGCCTTTATTCTATCCAGAATATCATCTAATGGAGTCTCAACTTTCAGAGGCTCTTCTAGAGCTTCAAACCAAAAAGCTGCTGCAGTAGTTACTGGAACAATGCAAGCCGTAGGTTGAAAAAGAAAACCTTCATGAATAAATAATTTCTTTAAAAGACCTCCTCATTTTTTTATCCATAGGGTCTTTGAAAGCACAACTATCCTCAATAGGTATAGTTGTGCGCTTAGCCAAAATAGAAATAGCTCCCTCTACCTTAGGGACCGTTTGCCACAAGTCCCAAATGGAGTCAGATATGGGAAACATTTTCTTAAAAGTAGGAGGAGAGAACGGTATGCCTGGTCTATCCCATTCCTTTTTAACAATTTCCAAAATTCTTTTAGGAACTGGAAAAACATCAGTGTAAGTAGGTACCTCTATTTGTCCATTTTACACAATTTCTCTGGTGGTATTATAATAGGTTTACAATCATCTAGAGTCGCTAAAACCTCCCTAAGTAACAGACGTAGGTGTTCAAGCTTAAATTTAAATGACATAACGTCCGAATCTGTCTGAGGTAATATATTTCCTGGGTCTGAAAGTTCACCCTCAGACAGCAATTCCCTAACCCCCAACTCAGAACATTGTGAGTGAACATCGGAAAAAGCTAATAAAGCACGAGAGGATTCATTATTTACATTAATACCTGACCTACTGCGTTTACCCTGGAACACTGGTAATTTGGATAACACCTCTGTAAGAGTAGTTGACATAACTGCAGCCATATCCTGCAGAGTAAAAGCATTAGACGCACTAGAAGTACTTGGCATTGCTTGTGTGGCTGTTAAAGGTTGTGACACTTGGGGAGAATTAAATGGCATATCCTGATTTCCTTCAAACTGAGAATCAGCCTTAGGCATACTTTTATTACTTAGGAAACCTTACAATGTAAGTAGCATATTTTTTCAGTACAAGAGGTACACAATGTAAGTGGGGGTTCCACAATGGCTTCTAAACACATAGAACAATTGGCATCCTCAATGTCAGACATGTTGAAAATAGACTAACAGTATTTTAAACACTTTGAACAATGTTCCAAAAAAATGTACTGCGCCTTTAAAAAATAAAAAAAGCATACAATTTTTCCAAAACTGCAAAAAAATCTAAATAAATAAATCTGTTTAGCAACACATATTTGATGTGCCCAAAAATTATTGCACTTAAAAGCAATAGGCAAAAATAACCTTATCAGGACATTTATAGTGAAAAAAAATACAATTTATTAAAAAAAATGACCCCTGCACCTACCTGCCCTTAAAGTGCTTAAAAATGATTATACCACGATCCAATCATCAGAGCATAAGTTAAGCCCTAACCGGAGCTCATGTCCGATGCCTAATGAGCAAAAATGTACTGCGCGTCGGAGCGCTCGAAAAATAGGCCCCGCCCATTGAGGGCAATCACATACAAATCCAAAATACCGCATAGGAAGCAGTTAGAACAAAAAAACAAGTGGTCCCCAAAAACCTTATAATACTGCAGCCCTTAATAATAAAATAATGAGCTGACATCTCACTTCACCTCTTCCTAGTATAACACAGGCAAAGAGAATGACGGAGGGGAAGGGAGGGGCTATATATATACAGCTCTGCTGTGGTGCTCTTTGCCACTTCCTGTTAGCAGGAGGTTAATATCCCACAAGGATGAAATCTGTGGACTCGTCATATCTTTGTAAAAGAAATACAAAGAGGTGAAATCCAAAAGCCATGCAGTACAGTTGAGCTGATCCGTTTCATTAAACCATACAGAGAAGTTTTCTTTTAACTCTTTAGACTGTGCAAGATTGCCGTTACACTTCCAGTAACATTCTGCCTCTTGTGAATGCAGTTTCTCCACTTTGAAACTGATAAAAACCTTCCTCCACCACGACTGGTTGAGAGACTCTGTGATATTGGTATCCTGAGTATAGAATCCAGAAGGGCCAAGGCCCTGGATCTTAATGTATTTGTGGACTATTTTGCCAGACAGCACAACTGCTGTGTCCTGTTGCTGTAGTGCTAGAGTTCTGAATAGCAGGAAACCAAATATATCACTATGGCAATATTTGCCAAGAATGACAGCAATTTATGTATCCATATTTGATTAACATTCAATTGATCCAGGATTCCGCCAATTCAAATAATCAAGTAATCACATTCAACTGTCCACAGTAGCACTGGCTTCCATAAATAGAAATGACACATTGTTGTACCCGTTTATTTGGTCAAAATACTGTTTTTGTTATATGTGATTGGTTTCTTTCAAATGTTACTTATGTTACACATTTCAGTATTGGCTCTGATAGCCCCAATAGCTGATGTGGAGTTTTGTTCGTTAAAATAAATTGATGTTATTTTTTGGCACTTATGTTAAATGCGGATTACCAGCAACGTTTCATGCTGAAGGCCTCCATAATTTCATGTCAGAAGGTTATAAAGGTGTGGGGAAATTACATTATTTTTATGACTTTTCAGTGGCTCATCAGTTAAATATTATCTGTGGTGACATTTTTTTCATTGGTCCATGCCCACATTTTGCAGCATTGTCCTACTGTATTTAATTTCTAATTTTTGATGGCCCTACCTCATTGTTTCAATTGATGCACTCTTTATGTACAAAATAAACGTTTGTATGATTTTAATATAAAGCACAATTAAAGTATTTAATGTTTAAATATCATTTGTTTCCATTTTTTAATGTGCCCCTCTGATTAAACACTGGCCCCACCTTGCCCCCCCCCCCCCCCAAGTAAAATTTGTCTAGAACCACCACTGGTGACAGATTCTAAAATACTACACAAGAGGCACAATGAATATACTACTTCAGAGCACTTCATAAGTGAAATAATATGGCTAATTGACAGTCATGGTACAGTAGAAGCTTTTAACATGATCTGGAGAAACCTACATGCTTGTCTAAGGCCTGGCTGTTGTGCCACTCAGGGTGCAGTCTCTTTTAGCTCATCATGACTTCCACAGCGAAGACATATCCTGTAGCATATAAGCCTGATCCTGCCAAAAACGGCAGTATAGCCCAAAATACTAAAGACTTCTCCTCTGGACAAAGCAAAGCAACAAACCCCAGACACATTTCAGCCTCTCTGGGCTTTGTCACTGAGGTGCACTTTCATATTTCTAACACATATGAGGCACTTCTGGATTCCCCTTCTTACTCTTAGGGAAGCCCCAGAGTAATCTGCATAAACACAAATGAAAATGAACACACAAAGAATAATGAACATGAGCGGTGAAAAGTCTCTTGCTTGTTTGCAAGACCAGTACTTTGAGGTGGACACAGATATTCTCTGTAGAAAACATGAGTTAAAGTGGCACTGGCCTTTTCAATAAGCAAGATAGTTTTTTTAGCTCATTCTCTTTATCTTTTTATTTTTCCAGTAGGAGCTTTATCATGTTCCATTCAATCCATCTTAAGGGGAGTGTCAAACTTTTGGATGATGCAAAAATGGGACATGAAACCCCAAAATGTTTGTCATGATTCAGATAGAACATGCAATTTTAGAAAAACGCCCACTCCAGGTCTGGTATCAAATTTACTTCATTCTCTTGGTGTACTTTGTACTACTGAGAACTAGCTGAACACATTGTCTGAGCCAATGACAAGAGATTGCAGCCACAAATCAGCAGCTAGCCCTAGGTATGCTTTTCAATGAAGGATACCAAGAGAACAAAGATTAGAAAAATTAGAAATGTGTTTAAAATTGCAGCCAATAACCAGATAAACCCGATTTTCTTCACTTACAAGACTTCCCAACCATTTTGCAAATTTCATAAAAGACCAAACACAAAAAGGTATTCAAATTAATTGCATCTTTATTAATATAAAAATATATTTTTCTTATGGAGTGCTATTAGAGCAATAAACAAGACCTATATAATTATTATAGCAAATATTAAACATAATTTAATAAGAGTAAGAAATATATATATATGTTATTATTCTTTAGACTTGTCCAGTACTAATCCATTCATTCTACTTATATTACAGTACAAATAACAATATGTATACAAAGACTGTGGTCTGATCTGCAGACAGTGTTACTTACAAAATTTGAATATTTTCTATGGTTTAGCTAGTCATTCGTTGGTTTGAAGTGGAGACTTATTTTCTCCACATTCAAAATTTGAAACTTTATTGTGTCTGCAATCAAAAAGGTGCTACCAGAAATGTAAGTTATTTACAACAAAGTGGTATAAACCTGAGCAGTTTCTAAGAATCTTATACATGAAGCAGCAGTCTCTTCTATGGACTTTGACCAGCCTGTGAGATTCTCTTCCACATAAGGCATTATCCCAGACGTCAGCTGGTTTAAGTAACACACCTGTTAAATAAAATAGAGGAATATTACAATACAGTGTGAAAGTGGGTAATTAAAATGAACAATGCCAGTAAGCACACATACAATCAGTATCACTGTTCATAGTTCCAAAATATAACATTTCTGAATTAGTTATAAAAATAAAAAAAACATATGGACTTTCTGTGAAGAATTATGCATTAAAAAAAAAAAAATTCTTTCCTTTTTCATATATCTTGTTTTTAAACTTAAAAAAATAGTGTACACCTACCTCGTCACCATCAGCAATGGGTTTTCCTGCTGACCAGTTTAGAATTACTCCATTAAATGGAGACAGACATTCTGCATTCTTTCAATGCAAAAACAGAATTTATGCTTACCTGAAATGTATTTATTTCCGGTTATGGTGAGTCCACGGCATCATCAATTACGAGTGGCAATATCACTCCTGACCAGCAGGAGGAGGCAAAGAGCACCACAGCAAAGCTGTTAAATGTCACTTCCCTTACCCATAACCCACAGTCATTCAGCCGAAGGGAAATTGAAAAAGAAAATAACACAAAAAGTGTAGAGGTGCATGAGGTGTTAGTAAAAAAAATAATGGTCTTAAAATAAAGGGCAGGGCCGTGGACTCACCATATCTGGAAATAAATGTTCAGATCCCCTTTTGGGATTGTTTTTAATGCAGTCTGTGTTTAACCTTTTACACGAGGCTTAGAATACGGCGTCTTTGCCGAAACAGGTCAGCCTTTGCACTTGTTCCCTCTACCCTTTATGTCAGTTTTACCAGGGTTGCTGAAAACTCGCTGTTTTTTTTTTAACGATTATTAAATAAAAAATGTTTTGCGTTTTAACCCTTAAGCTCGTTTGGTGCTCCTCAATTCCTTTTTTGATTATATCTACCGGACCACTAGAGCTTGCTGTTGGCTAGACAGAAGACTGCAGACCGAGGAAAATAAATAAAATCTTTGATTATATGACCTCTAATAGATTCTCTATCTAAGAGGATTTCTAACAAGGTCCCCAAATAAAATCACCCTTGTAGATGGAACAAGGAACTCTTCTCCAGATTCATTTCCCAACCATGGGAAGTAGACTGGACAAGATCTCTTAAGAGTTTGCTCGAAGGAAGGATGACAGCTGAACCATATACTGTCCAGAAAATCACCTTTGCATTACCCCAAGACCTAAAAATCTTTCTAGGGTGATGACACTCAGAAACTAGAGAAGATCTTGAATCATGGGAACAATAAATACACATCCTTCGGGTCTATATTCATTATGAACAGGCCCTCTTGAACCAAAGAGAATGGATACTACTTAGAAGGTCAGAACCTGAGAAACTTAAAAGGGACATGAAACCCACATTTTTTCTTTCATGATTTAGAAGGAGCATGCAGTTTTAAACAACTTTCTAATTTATTTCTATTATCTAACTTGCTTCGTTCTCTTGATATACTTTGCTGAAAAGCATATCTAGATAGGCTCAGTAGCTGCTGATTGGTTGCTGCACATAGATGCCTCGTGTTATTGGCTCACCCATGTGCTTTACAATTTCTTCAATAAAGGATATCTAAAGAATGAAGCAAATTAGATAATAGAAGTAAATTGGAATGTTGTTTATAATTGTATTCTCTACTTCAATCGTGAAATATTTTTTTGGGGTTTAGTGTCCTTTTAAGGTAAATCCTAGATCCCGTTCCCAGCCTGGGACTGGAACTATCACTCCCAGAGAGGAAGATCCTGAACCCAATTTAAGGAATGTCCCGCATCATACCTGGATTGCAGATACTCTAGAAGGAGAAATCTGCCCCTGGGAGAAAATCTTAGATTGGACTGCAAAAGACATGACTGACCTTGCAGAAAGAGGAAAAAAAACTTTTCCCTTAGTCTTAATCTCTTGATGTGTGGTAAAAAAAAAAAAAAAACTTTTTTCACCCGTAAAGTCAGGAGGATAATTCTGCCAGACCAAGTCCAAACAAGGTCTCATCCTTGAAAAGGAAACACCAGAAGCGTGGATTTGGAGGAAACAAAAACATAATTTATGCTTACCTGATAAATTCCTTTCTCCTGTAGTGTAGTCAGTCCACGGGTCATCCATTACTTATGGGATTATATCTCCTCCCTAACAGGAAGTGCAAGAGGATCACCCAAACAGAGCTGCTATATAGCTCCTCCCCTCTACGTCATACCCAGTCATTCGACCGAAATCAAACGAGAAAGGAGAAACTATAGGGTGCAGTGGTGACTGGAGTTTAATTTAAAATTTAGACCTGCCGTAAAAACAGGGCGGGCCGTGGACTGACTACACTACAGGAGAAAGGAATTTATCAGGTAAGCATAAATTATGTTTTCTCCTGTTAAGTGTAGTCAGTCCACGGGTCATCCATTACTTATGGGATACCAATACCAAAGCTAAAAGTACACGGATGACGGGAGGGACAGGCAGGACCTTTACACGGAAGGAACCACTGCCTGAAGAACATTTCTCCCAAAAACAGCCTCCGAAGAAGCAAAAGTGTCAAATTTGTAAAATTTTGAAAAGGTGTGAAGTGAAGACCAAGTTGCAGCCTTGCAAATCTGTTCAACAGAGGCCTCATTTTTAAAGGCCCAAGTGGAAGCCACAGCTCTGGTAGAATGAGCTGTAATTCTTTCAGGAGGCTGCTGTCCAGCAGTCTCATAGGCTAAACGTATTATGCTACGAAGCCAGAAGGAGAGAGAGGTAGCCGAAGCCTTTTGACCTCTCCTCTGTCCAGAATAAACGACAAACAGGGAAGAGGTTTGTCGAAAATCTTTAGTTGCCTGTAAATAGAATTTCAGGGCACGGACGACGTCCAGATTGTGCAGAAGTTGTTCCTTCTTTGAGGAAGGATTAGGGCACAATGAAGGAACAACAATCTCTTGATTGATATTCTTGTTAGTGACTACCTTAGGTAAGAACCCATGTTTAGTACGCAGAACTACCTTGTCTGAATGAAAAATCAGATAAGGAGAATCACAATGTAAGGCCGATAACTCAGAGACTCTTCGAGCCGAGGAAATAGCCATTAGAAACAGAACTTTCCAAGATAACAGCTTGATATCAATGGAATGAAGGGGTTCAAACGGAACACCCTGTAAAATGTTAAGAACTAAGTTTAAACTCCATGGTGGAGCAACAGATTTAAACACAGGCTTAATCCTGGCCAAAGCCTGACAAAAAGCCTGAACGTCTGGAACTTCTGACAGACGCTTGTGTAAAAGAATGGACAGAGCTGAGATCTGTCCCTTTAACGAACTAGCAGATAAACCCTTTTCTAAGCCTTCTTGTAGAAAAGACAATATCCTAGGAATCCTAACCTTACTCCATGAGTAACTCTTGGATTCGCACCAATGTAAGTATTTACGCCATATTTTATGGTAAATTTTCCTGGTAACAGGTTTCCTAGCCTGTATTAAGGTATCAATCACTGACTCCGAGAATCCACGCTTTGATAGAATCAAGCGTTCAATCTCCATGCAGTCAGCCTCAGAGAAATTAGATTTGGATGTTTGAAAGGACCCTGAACCAGAAGGTCCTGTCTCAGAGGCAGAGACCATGGTGGACAGGACGACATGTCCACTAGATCTGCATACCAGGTCCTGCGTGGCCACGCAGGCGCTATTAGAATCACAGATGCTCTCTCCTGTTTGATCCTGGCAATCAGTCGAGGAAGTATCGGGAAGGGTGGAAACACATAAGCCATGTTGAAGACCCAAGGTGCTGTCAGAGCATCTATCAGAACCGCTCCCGGGTCCCTGGACATTGATCCGTAACAAGGAAGCTTGGCGTTCTGGCGAGACGCCATGAGATCCAGATCTGGTTTGCCCCAACGCCGAAGCAGTTGTGCAAATACCTCCGGGTGAAGTTCCCACTCCCCCGGATGAAAAGTCTGGCGACTTAGGAAATCCGCCTCCCAGTTCTCCACGCCTGGGATGTGGATCGCTGACAGGTGGCAAGAGTGAGACTCTGCCCAGCGAATTATCTTTGAGACTTCCATCATCGCTAGGGAACTCCTTGTCCCTCCCTGATGATTGATGTAAGCCACAGTCGTGATGTTGTCCGACTGAAACCTGATGAACCTCAGAGTTGCTAGCTGAGGCCAAGCCAGAAGAGCATTGAGAACTGCTCTTAATTCCAGAATGTTTATTTGAAGGAGACTCTCCTGAGTCCATGATCCCTGAGCCTTCAGGGAATTCCAGACAGCGCCCCAACCTAGTAGGCTGGCGTCTGTTGTTACAATCGTCCAGTCTGGCCTGCTGAAGGGCATCCCCCTGGACAGATGTGGCCGAGAAAGCCACGATAGAAGAGAATCTCTGGTCTCTTGATCTAGATTCAGCATAGGGGACAAATCTGAATAATCCCCATTCCACTGACTTGGCATGCACAATTGTAGTGGTCTGAGATGCAGGCGTGCAAAAGGTACTATGTCCATTGCCGCTACCATTAAGCCGATTACCTCCATGCATTGAGCCACTGACGGGTGTTGAATGGAATGAAGGACACGGCAAGCATTTAGAAGTTTTGTTAACCTGTCTTCTGTCAGGTAAATTTTCATTTCTACAGAATCTATAAGAGTCCCCAAGAAGGGAACTCTTGTGAGTGGCAATAGAGAACTCTTTTCTACGTTCACCTTCCACCCATGCGACCTTAGGAATGCCAGAGCCAACTCTGTATGAGACTTGGCAGTCTGGAAACTTGACGCTTGTATCAGAATGTCGTCTAGGTACGGAGCTACCGAAATTCCTCGCGGTCTTAGTACCGCCAGAAGAGAGCCCAGAACCTTTGTAAAGATTCTTGGAGCCGTGGCTAACCCGAAGGGAAGAGCTACAAATTGGTAATGCCTGTTTAGGAAGGCAAACCTTAGGTACCGATAATGATCCTTGTGAATCGGTATGTGAAGGTAGGCATCCTTTAAATCCACTGTGGTCATGTATTGACCCCTTTGGATCATCGGTAAGATTGTCCGAATAGTTTCCATTTTGAACGATGGAACTCTTAGGAATTTGTTTAGAATCTTTAAGTCCAAAATTGGTCTGAAGGTTCCCTCTTTTTTGGGAACCACAAACAGATTTGAGTAAAACCCTTGTCCGTGTTCCGACCGCGGAACTGGATGGATCACTCCCATTAATAAAAGGTCTTGTACACAGCGTAGAAACGCTTCTCTCTTTAACTGGTTTGCTGACAGCCTTGAAAGATGAAATCTCCCTTTTGGAGGAGAAGCTTTGAAGTCCAGAAGATATCCCTGAGATATGATCTCTAACGCCCAGGGATCCTGGACATCTCTTGCCCAAGCCTGGGCGAAGAGAGAGAGTCTGCCCCCCACTAGATCCGTTTCCGGATCGGGGGCCCTCACTTCATGCTGTCTTAGGGGCAGCAGCAGGTTTTCTGGCCTGCTTGCCCTTGTTCCAGGACTGGTTAGGTTTCCAGCCCTGTCTGTAGCGAGCAACAGTTCCTTCCTGCTTTTGAGCTGAGGAAGTTGATGCTGCTCCTGCCTTGAAGTTACGAAAGGCACGAAAATTAGACTGTCTAGCCCTTGGTTTGGCTCTGTCTTGAGGCAGGGCATGACCCTTACCTCCAGTAATGTCAGCGATAATTTCTTTCAAACCGGGCCTGAATAATGTCTGCCCTTTGAAAGGTATGTTAAGCAATTTAGATTTAGAAGTCACATCGGCTGACCAAGATTTAAGCCACAGCGCTCTGCGCGCTTGAATGGCGAATCCTGAATTCTTAGCCGTAAGTTTAATTAAGTGTACTACGGCATCGGAAATAAATGAATTAGCTAGCTTAAGGATTCTAAGCTTGTCTGTAATCTCATCCAATGTAACTGAGTTAATGGTCTCTTCCAGAGACTCAAACCAGAATGCCGCCGCAGCCGTGACAGGCGCAATGCATGCAAGGGGTTGTAATATAAAACCTTGTTGAACAAACATTTTCTTAAGGTAACCCTCTAACTTTTTATCCATTGGATCTGAAAAAGCACAACTATCCTCCACCGGGATAGTGGTGCGCTTAGCCAGAGTAGAAACTGCTCCCTCCACCTTAGGGACCGTCTGCCATAAGTCCCGTGTGGTGGCGTCTATTGGAAACATTTTTATAAATATAGGAGGGGGAGAAAAGGGCACACCAGGTCTATCCCACTCCTTGTTAATAATTTCTGTAAGCCTTTTAGGAATAGGAAAAAAGTCAGTACACGTCGGTACCGCAAAATATTTATCCAGCCTACACATTTTCTCTGGAATTGCAACCGTGTTACAATCATTCAGAGCCGCTAATACCTCCCCTAGCAATACACGGAGGTTCTCAAGCTTAAATTTAAAATTTGAAATGTCTGAGTCCAGTTTACTTGGATCAGATCCGTCACCCACAGAATGAAGCTCTCCGTCCTCATGTTCTGCAAATTGTGACGCAGTATCAGACATGGCTCTATTATTATCAGCGCACTCTGTTCTCACCCCAGAGTGGTCGCGTTTACCCCTAATTTCTGGCAATTTAGATAATACTTCAGTCATAACATTAGCCATGTCTTGCAAATTGATTTGTATGGGCCGCCCTGATGTACTTGGCGCCACAATATCACGCACCTCCTGAGCGGGAGACGAAGGTACTGACACGTGAGGAGAGTTAGTCGGCATAACTTCCCCCTCGTTGTCTGGTGAAATTTTCTTTACATGTACACTTTTATTTAAAGTAGCATCAATGCAATTAGTACACAAATTTCTATTGGGCTCCACATTGGCATTTAAACATATTGCACAAAGAGTTTCCTCTGTGTCAGACATGTTTAACAGACTAGTAATGAAACTAGCAAGCTTGGAAAATACTTTTGAAATAAATTTACAAGCAATATAAAAAACGTTACTGTGCCTTTAAGAAGCACCAATAAACTGTCACAGTTGAAATTACAATGAACCAAATTTGTTATAGCAACCAAATTTTCACAGTAAATGCAATAAGTTAGCAAAGGATTGCACCCACCAGCAAATGGATGATTAACCCCTTAATACCCAGAAAACGGATAACAGAATATAAACGTTTTATCACAGTCAAAAGCACAGTCTCACAGGTCTGCTGTGAGTGATTACCTCCCTCAAAACTAGTTTTGGAGACCCCTGGGCTCTGTAGAGACGTCCTGGATCATGGAGGAAGGAATAGGAAAACTGTGACTGAATTCTTACTGCGCAAGAAAGCGCCAAAATAGGCCCCTCCCACTCATATTATAACAGTGGGGAAGCTCAGTAAACTGAATTTATTCATAAATAAACGACAGCCATGTGGAAAAATAATGCCCAAAAAATTTATCACCAAGTACCTCAGAAAAAAACGATTAACATGCCAGTAAAACGTTTTAAAATAAAATTATGAAATGATACTAATAAGCCTGCTGCTAGTCGCTTTCACTGCAGTGGGGGCTCAAATAAAAGTTAAATGTATACAGTATTTTCTTAGTGAAGTTCCATTCCCCAGAAATACCTCAGTGTAACATACATACATATCAGCCTGATACCAGTCGCTACTACTGCATTTAAGGCTGCACTTACATTACATCGGTATTAGCAGTATTTTCTCAGTCAATTCCATTCCTTAGAAAATAATATACTGCAACATACCTCCTTGCAGGTGAACCCTGCCCGCTGTCCCCTGTTCTGAAGTTACCTCACTCCTCAGAATGGCCGAGAACAGCAAATGGATCTTAGTTACGACCGCTAAGATCATACACAAACTCAGGTAGATTCTTCTTCTAATGCTGCCTGAGAAAAAACAACACACTCCGGTGCTGTTTAAAATAAACTTTTGATTGAAGATATAAAAACTAATTTTAATAACCACAGTCCTCTCACACGTCCTATCTATTAGTTAGGTGCAAGAGAATGACTGGGTATGACGTAGAGGGGAGGAGCTATATAGCAGCTCTGCTTGGGTGATCCTCTTGCACTTCCTGTTAGGGAGGAGATATAATCCCATAAGTAATGGATGACCCGTGGACTGACTACACTTAACAGGAGAAATATTGAACCTGCAACTGCAGAACTATAAAAGCCTAGGCTGTACCACTAAGCCACCGGTAGGCTTCTCAGCTGACCAAGATTTCAGCCACAATGCTGAAGTCTAATAGGACAAATCATTGTTCTAAATTAGCAATTAAACCTCCAGCTTCTTATCCATGGATCCGTAAAGGAGACATGAGGCTCAGAGGGCAACAACCTATCTGTACTTTCAATAAAAAGGAGAAACATGCAGCACAGAATTGCATATGCAAATACTCTGTCTAAATAAGTCCTGAGAGACCTGAGGCTCAAACAAGAATATCTTTATTTCTATTCTTTAGTTTTAATTCTAAAATGAGGGACAGATATGTAGAAATACAATTTGGTCCTCGCAAGCCAACAAACCATAAACCCTGAACATATGCTCAATGACAAAAAACTTAACATATCTTAGACTGGATCTACATCCTGAAAGATAACCACTAAACTACAGTGGTTCTTAGACCTGAAATATAAAACCTTACCTTAAAAGGGACACTGAACCCACATTTTTTCTTTTGTAATTCATAAAGAGCATGCAATTTTAAGCAAATTTCTAATTTACTCCTATTATCAATTTTTCTTCGTTCTCTTGCTATCATTATTTGAAAAATAAGGCATCTAAGCTTTGTTTTGGTTTCAGTACTCTGGACAGCACTTTTTTACTGGTGGATGAATTTATCCACCAATCAGCAGGGACAACCCAGGTTGTTCACCAAAAATGGGCCGGCATCTAAACTTACATTCTTGCATTTCAAATAAAGATACCAAGATAATGAAGAAAATTTGATAATAGGAGTAAATTCAAAATTTGCTTAAAATTTCATGCTCAATCTGAATCACGAAATTAAAATTTTTGGGTACAGTATCCCTTTAAGGATTTGATAATGTACACATAAGTTAATAAACAGACACATTGATTTTTTTTTTTTTTACATGCATCTGTGCTTAACATATAGAATGAGAATGCCGCTCAGCTCTCAACCAGAGAAAGAGGCGGATCCCACAGCAGAATACAACAAGAACTAAAAATGGCGCTACTCCGCTTCTTATAAAAGGAGGCGGGGTATTGTGGTAAATTGAATTTCTAAGTTCTAATTTTAAACACATTTGTTGACCCCTGGATTACATATAATCTACAACATTCCATGTTTTCCTTTGAGAGCAACATCATATGATATTTATATTTCAGAACAAAATAAATGCAACATCTGTGTGTATTTGTACCAAAAATATCAGAGTTTACAAGATTTTTTTTCATGTAGTGGAAAAAAATACCTACATTTTATATTTTCTTCCACTGGCTGCACAGGTTGTTGATGGTGATGAGCTTGCATGCTGCTAGTTTTAATATTGCTATTGTTTACACAAAACTGTGTTTAACTCCAACAAAGTGTTAAGCACATAGTCAAAGTCATCTCCAGTAAAGCAATACACTAATGGCTTGTCAATAAACATGTCCTATGAGCCCATCTGGGTCTGCACAGATGTGTATTGCTGTCTCAGAACTGACATTGACTATGTGTTTAATTCTTTTGCAAGAGGCTAACACACTTCTGTGCAAGCACTAGTGCAATAATAAAATGCCCAGCAAACTGTCACATTTTATGTCCCTTTAAATAGGGTTTTCTTTAGAATATTTTGCATTAAAAGTTTAACATGATTTGTTTTTGTTATACATAATAGAAATTGTATGGCCATTTGAGTCAAGTGAATATTGATTTTTGGTGTAGCTTCCATTACAACAAATATTTTTAGTTGTCCTAAATAATAATAATAAAAAAGTCCTCATATTTTCCACTTTTTTTCTGGGGGGTGGGGGGGGGGGGGCGCTTCAGGTTTTTGTGCCTACAGCCACCTGAGATGTAAATCCGGCCCTGTGGGTATCCCTTCTTAAAAAGGACAGTCTACACTTGGTCATCTGAAACTCGTACCTCAGATTAAGCTGCAAATAGTCTCCTGCACCTTTTCTATATCATATGCAGCAGGAACAGAAAAAAAAATTGAAATGGCTGCCAAGCTCTGCCCACTGATGACGACATGCTCTGGGTTAAATATTTAGTTCAATCACAAAAGGCTCACTAGTTGGATTCAACAGACAGTTAATGCTATTCAGCAGAGTACTTAGATGCAGCTCACACCGTGATGTCATCAGTGGGCAAAGCTTGTCAGTAATTTCAAAGTGGCCAGAAACAATATTCATTCTAAACTAACTTTTTTACAGTTCCTGGCTGCATGATATAGAAAGGGGTACAAGAAGCTATTTACATCTTAATCTAAGGTAAGACTTTAAGATGACTAAGGTGTAGACTGTCCCTTTAAATAGACCAACAACTCCAGCAACTGAAGACACCGTTTACTGGTGGACTGGTACTTTAGCTCCCTTTTTTCCTTTTGTGGAGACTCACCTATCTTGTGTGATCAGCAGATAAAGATCACATTGTTAGTGGAGGTCTAGGAGAGAGGGTGTAAAACAGGATAGAATTCTGTACATGCTCTTTTAGTAATGGAGAAAATCTCAATTTTTGGGGTTTCTTGTAAGGCCTATGTTGCAAGATGTACCCAAATTTAGGAAATTACATGGCAAAGCTGGATTCTATGTTATGAATTAACACATTTAGATGATCCGTAGGAAACCAGAAAGGATGTAAATCGATTCATATTAGACAGAAGCTAGTTCTATAACAAAAACAAAACTAAAAAAATAAATGCGAAAAAAACAACACACCTGACATGAATCTTTCTCCTGGCTGTAGATCAAGAATCCTGCACACTGCACCTCACTCCTCAAGTACTCAGCTGTTGGCGGACATGATGCAAGAGTCACCGATCTCATTGCTATAACATATGGCTCCCTGTGGTGACAAAATAGATGTTTGCACAGCCATTACAATAGAGATCATTTATCTTTAATTCCAAATTTTTATTGCTTGGAACATTTGCACCTGTACATCAAGTAAGGTAACATTTTCTCCACAGAATAAATCAATGCAGAGTGCTTACACCAAAGCATGTGTTTCTGGGTAATACTTGGTAAATTATCAAAAGTTTCACCTTTTTAAAAATTTGTTTAAAGGCTGCTTTTGGAGACTTGATCATTTAATAAAAACACATTTTAATAGCCATTTAAAAGCCAGAGGTTAACAATAAAAAGGAAATTTATGCTTCCCTGATAAATTGATTTCTTCTACGATACGACGAGTCCACGGATTTCATCCTTACTTGTGGGATATTAACCTCCTGCTAACAGGAAGTGGCAAAGAGCACCACAGCAGAGCTGTATATATAGCTCCTCCCTTCCCTCCACCCCCAGTCTTTCGACCGAAGGTTTAGGAAGAGAAAGGAAAAGCTAAAGGTGCAGAGGTGACTGAAGTTGTAAAAATAAAATATAATCTGTCTGAAAATGACAGGGAGGGCCGTGGACTCGTCGTATCGTAGAATAAATCAATTTATCAGGCAAGCATAAATTTCCTTTTCTTCTACAAGATACGACGAGTCCACGGATTTCATCCTTACTTGTGGGATACAATACCAAAGCCACAGGACACGGATGAAAGGGAGGGACAAGACAGATACCTAAACGGAAGGCACCACTGCTTGAAGAACTTTTCTCCCAAAAACAGCCTCAGAAGAAGCAAAAGTATCAAATTTGGAAAATTTGGAAAAAGAATGAAGGGACGACCAAGTCGCAGCCTTACAAATCTGTTCAACAGAAGCATTGTTTTTAAAGGCCCATGTGGAAGCCACAGCCTTAGTAGAATGAGCCGTAATTCTTTCAGGAGGCTGCTGTCCAGCAGTCTCATATGCCAGGTGGATGATACTTCTCAGCCAAAAAGAAAGATAGATAGCCGTAGCTTTCTGACCCCTACGCTTTCCAGAATAAACAATGAATAATGAAGATGATTGACGGAAATCCTTGGTTGCCTGTAAGTAAAACTTCATGGCATGGACCATGTCCAGGTTATGTAACAGACGCTCTTTCTTAGAAGAAGGATTAGGACACAAGGAAGGAACAACAATTTCCTGATTAATATTCTTATTTGAAACAACCTTAGGAAGAAATCCAGGTTTGGTACGTAAAACCACCTTATCAGAATGAAATATAAGATAAGGCGAATCACATTGTAACGCTGAAAGCTCAGAAACTCTTCGAGCAGAAGAAATAGCAACTAAAAACAGAACTTTCCAAGATAACAATTTAATATCTATGGAATGCATGGGTTCAAACAGAACCCCTTGAAGAACTAAATTCAAACTCCAGGGAGTAGTAATTGGTCTAAATACAGGCTTAATTCTAGTTAGAGCCTGACAAAAAGACTTAACATCTGCCAAACATTTGTGAAGCAAAATTGACAAAGCAGAAATCTGACCCTTTAAGGAACTTGCCGATAACCCTTTCTCCAATCCTTCTTGGAGAAAAGACAGAATCCTGGGAATCCTAACTTTACTCCATGAGTATCCCTTGGATTCACACCAATAAAGATATTTACGCCATATCTTATGATAGATTTTTCTAGTGACAGGCTTTCAAGCCTGTATCAAAGTATCAATGATCGAATCAGAGAATCCTCGCTTAGATAAAATCAAGCGTTCAATCTCCAAGCAGTCAGCTGCAGAGAATTTAGATATGGATGTTGGAAAGGTCCTTGAATGAGAAGGTCGTGTCTCAAAGGAAGTTTCCATGGTGGCAGAGAGGACATGTCCACTAGATCCGCATACCAAGTCCTGCAAGGCCACGCAGGCGCTATCAGGATTACTGAAGCTCTCTTCTGTTTGATCCGAGCAATCACGCTTGGAAGGAGCGGAAATAGTGGAAACACATAAGCTAGGATGAACGACCAAGGCACTGCCAAGGCATCTATTAGTTCGGCCTGAGGATCCCTCGACCTGGATCCATAACGTGGAAGCTTGGCATTCTGATGAGATGCCATCAGATCTAATTCCGGTCTGCCCCATTGGCGAATCAATGAGGCAAACACCTTGGGATGGAGTTCCCACTCCGCCGTATGAAAAGTCTGATGACTTCCCAGTTCTCTACCCCTGGGATGTAGATTGCCGATAGACAGCAAGAGTGGGCCTCCGCCCATCAGATTATCTTTGATACTTCTATCATCGCCAAGGAACTTCTTGTTCCCCCCTGATGATTGATATACGCCACAGTCGTGATATTGTCCGACTGGAATCTGATGAATTTGGCCGAAGCCAACTGAGGCCACACCTGAAGCGCATTGAATAATGCTCTCAGTTCCAGAATATTGATAGGAAATAGAGACTCCACCTGAGTCCATACACCCTGAGCCTTCAGGGAATTCCAGACTGCACCCCAGCCCAGAAGACTGGCATCCGTTGTCACCATCACCCACGAGGGTCTGCGGAAACATGTCCCCTGGGACAGATGATCCGACGACAACCACCAAAGAAGAGAGTCTCTGGTCTCTTGATCCAGATTTATCTGAGGAGATAAATTTGCATAGTCCCCATTCCACTGTCTGAGCATGCACAGCTGCAGTGGTCTGAGATGAAAGCGAGCAAACGGAATAATGTCCATTGTCGCTACCATTAATCCAATGACTTCCATACACTGAGCCACTGATGGCCGAGGAATGGACTGAAGTGCTTGGCAAGTATTAAGAATCTTTGCTTTTCTGACCCCCGTCAGAAATATTTTCATGTCTATCGAGTCTATCAGAGTTCCCAAGAAGGGTACCCTTGTCCGTGGAACTAGTGAACTCTTTTCTATGTTCACCAACCGTGAGTTCTCAGGAAAGACAACACTATGTCCATATGAGATTTTGTCAGATGATAACTTGACGCCTGAATCAGAATATTGTCCAGATAAGGCGCCACTTCTATGCCCCGTGGTCTGAGAACCGCTAGAAGAGACCCTAGAACCTTTGTGAAGATTCTGGGTGCTGTGGCCAACCCGAAGGGAAGCGCCATGAACTGATAATGTTTGTCCAGGAAGACAAACCTTAGGAACTGATTATGATCCTTGTGGATAGGGATATGAAGGTATGCATCCTTCAAGTACACGGTAGTCATATATTGACCCTACTGGATCATTGGTAAGATTGTTCGTATAGTCTCCATCTTGAACGATGGGACTCTGAGAAACTTGTTTAGACACTTGAGATCTAAAATGAGTCTGAAAGTTCCCTCTTTTTTGGGAACCACGAAAAGATTTGATTAAAACCCCCTGTCCCTATTCCAGTATTGAAACGGGACAAATTACTCCCATGGTAGAGAGGTCTTTTACACAGCGTAAGAACGCCTCTTTATCTGGTCTACAGATAATCATGAAAGATGAAATCTCCCTCTTGGGAGAAAATCCTTGAATTCCAGTTGATACCCATGGGTCACGATTTCCAATGCCCAGGGGTCCTGAACATCTCTTGCCCAAGCCTGGGCAAAGAAAAAGTCTGCCCCCTACTAGATCCGGTCCCGGATCGGGGGTCGCCCCTTCATGCTGTCTTTTTAGCAGCAGCGGGTTTCTTGGATTGTTTACCTTTATTCCAAGCCTGGTTGGGTCTCCAGACGGACTTGGATTGAGCAAAATTCCCTTTCTGCTTTGTGGAGGAATAGGAAGCAGAGGGTATTCCGTTAAAATTTTGAAAGGAACGAAAATTATTTTGTTTACCCCTCATCTTAACAGACTTATCCTGAGGTAGGGCATGGCCTTTACCTCCAGTAATGTCAGAAATGATTTCCTTCAGTTCACGTCCGAATAGGGTCTTACCCTTGAAGGGAAAAGCTAAAAGTTTAGACTTTGAGGACACATCAGCAGACCACGATTTGAGCCATAACGCTCTACGTGCTAAAATGGCAAATCCTGCATTTTTCGCCGCTAATTTAGCAATTTGAAAGGCGGCATCTGTGATAAAAGAATTAGCTAGCTTGAGAGCCTTAATTCTATCTAAAATATCCTCTAATGGGGTCTCAACCTTCTGAGACTCTTCTAGAGCATCAAACCAAAAAGCTGCTGCAGTAGTAACTGGAACAATGCAGTCTGTAGGTTGTAAAAGAAAACCCTGATGAATAAATAATTTCTTTAGAAGACCCTCTAACTTCTTATCCATAGGGTCTTTGAAAGCACAACTGTCCTCAATAGGTATAGTTGTACGCTTAGCCAGGGTAGATATAGCTACCTCCACCTTAGGGACCAACTGCCAAGAGTCCCGAATGGTGTCTGATATGGGCAACATTTTCTTAAAATTAGAAGGAGGAGAGAACGGTATACCTGGTCTATCCCATTCCTTTTTTACAATTTCCGAAATTCTTTTAGGAACCGGAAAAACATCAGTGTAAGTAGGCACTTCTAGGTATTTGTCCATCTTACACAATTTCTCTGGTGGTATCACAATAGAGTCACAATCATCCAGAGTTGC
Organism: Bombina bombina; assembly: GCF_027579735.1. Taxonomy (NCBI): domain Eukaryota; kingdom Metazoa; phylum Chordata; class Amphibia; order Anura; family Bombinatoridae; genus Bombina; species Bombina bombina. The sequence continues at coordinate 208,654,390 of NC_069500.1, forward strand.
TAAAACCTCCCGAAGTAACAGGCGGAGGTGTTCCAGCTTAAATTTAATTTAAAGAACATGACGACCGAATCTGTCTGAGATAATATCTTTCCTGAATCTGAAAGTTCTCCCTTAGACAGCAATTCCCTGACCCTTAACTCAGAGCACTGTGAGGGTACGTCGGAAATAGCCAATAAAGCATCAGAGGATTCAGTACTCACATTAATACCTGACCTACTGTGTTTACCCTGTAACACTGGTAATTTAGATAATACCTCTGTAAGGGTAGTTGACATAACTGCAGCCATATCCTGCAGAGTGAAAGAATTAGATGCACATGAGGTACTTGGCGTCGCTTGTGTGGGCGTTAAAGGTTATGACACTTGGGGAGAATTGGATGGCATATCCTGATTCTCTTCAGACTGAGAATCATCCTTAGACACACTTTCTTTACTTAAAATATGCTTTTTACATTGTAAGGCCCTTTCAGTACAAGAGGTACACAACGTAAGAGGGGGTTCCACAATGGCTTCTAAACACATAGAGCAATTAGTATCCTCAATGTCAGACATGTTGAACAGACTAGCAATAACCACAATAGTCGTTAAACACTTTATTTATTGATTTAATTTTTTTTTTAAAAACGTGTACTGCGCCTTTAAGATATAAAAAAAGCGCACAATTTTTCCCAAACTGCTTCAAAAACGTTAACGCTTTAAAATTAACTACACATAATCAATAGTGCCAAAAATGATTGCACCCCAAGAGCAAGGGGAGAAATTAACCTCTAAAAGATATTTATAGTCAAAAATATGTTTGATTTGAAAAAATAACCCCTGCACCTCGCCACAGCTCTGCTGTGGTGCCTACCTGCCCCCAGGGTACTGCAAAATGACTCGACAATGATCCAGCTAACAGAACACCAGTCTAGGCTCAACCGGAGCTAATGCCTGCTGCCTTCTCAGCCAGAGTGAAGTGCGCGTCTGAGCGCGTGAAAATAGGCCCCGCCCATCATGGACGACAATCGCATAAGACTGTACAACCGCATGGGAAGCGGTTTAGTAATAGCCATGTGGATTTGTTTTACCCCTAAGCACACATGAAATACAGCCATACTGTTTATATGAACACACAAAAACCGTTAAGCTGCCTCTCCCAGTGTCCCTTTATTTGCTGCTTTTAAGCCCATTATAAATGCTTAGCACATTATGTCAATAAAATGAAATAAACACAGGTTTTTCAGTAATACCCTTTGTTTACAGGTCTACTGCTTACCCCTTCCCTTGCAGGGAGAAAATATCAGCCAGTTCTGATATACCAAGTCTCCTCAGAAATAAAGGACCGCACATACCTCAATGCTGCTTGTAGCACGAAACCGTTCTCCACACTGAAGATTTATCTTGTACTACCTTCAGAAGCTCTGTGGGAACCAATATGGATCTTAGTTACATCTGCTAAGATCATCAACCTCAGGGCAGAAATCTTCTTCCATATCTCCCTGAGGAAAATAGTACTCACTGGTACCATTTGAAAATAAAAAACTTCTTGATTGAAGAAACTAAAACTAACACCTCACTTTACCTCTTCCTATTACTAACACAGGCAAAGAGAATGACTGGGGTTGGAGGGAAGGGAGGAGCTATATATACAGCTCTGCTGTGGTGCTCTTTGCCACTTCCTGTTAGCAGGAGGTTAATATCCCACAAGTAAGGATGAAATCCGTGGACTTGTCGTATCTTGTAGAAGAAAACCATATAGAAAGATATATGATAGAACAACAATTACTAGCATCATCTGCTGTCAAATCGCAACTAAGCATGTTTACACTTAATTTGAATTTGGTTACTAGAAATGGTGAAAAATAAAAGAAAATCTTAAAAAGGAACAGCAAATAGCTTTAGATTTTAATATAAATTGTTTAGTTATGGATAATAAAAATAAGCTTGCATTATACTTTATTTATTTGGCCCTCTTTCCATATAGTTTGTGTATGTATTTTTATTCCACGGCTACCAGGATCCTACCTCAGCAAAATGTACATCTGATGCTTGTGGACTTCAGACAAGTTATCACTAAAGGTGCAGATCTCTTAAGCAATATCGTCTTGATGTGCACTGTTTGCTAGTCGGTTATTGTTTGCTTTTGAACTACACCCAGTTCTGTGTATTTGTCCTATTGTTTCTAATAAAGATTCCAGTGTATATACGATTACCTATTTTTCCCCCCTATGATTTTTAGGTGTATATTACTTCTTAAAAGGGACAGTCTACACCTTAGTCATCTTAAAGTCATACTGCAAATATCCTCATTCATCCCTTTCTATATCATGCAGCAGTAACTGTAAAAAAAGCTATTTTAAAATAAATATGGTTTCTGGTCACTTTGAAATGGCTGCCAAGCTCCATCCACTGAGGACATCACGATCTGGGCTGCATCTAGGCACTCTGCTGAAGAGCATTGACAGTCTGTTGCATCCAACTAGTGAGTCTTTTGTGACGAGTAAAGCCTTTAATAGAGCCCAGATCATGATATCATCATTGGGCAGAGCTTGGCAGTCATTTCAAAACAGCCAGAAACCAGTTATAATTATTTTTTTACAGTTACTTCTGCATGATATAGAAAGGGACACAGGACGATATTTGCAGTTTAATCTAAGGTAAGACTTTAAGATGACTAAGGTGTAGACTGTCTCTTTAAGTGTAAACCTTATTAAGTTTTTAAAAGTGATGTTAAAGTATATAAAAAAATTATTATTTAACTATTTTGCACATGACTATGGCTAGAAAAAGAAGCAAAAAACACATTACAATAATTGATATAGGATTAAAACAAGTAGATCTCACCCGTTTTTACATGGATATCTACGAGACATCAGTGCTACAAAATCTCTGGACTTGCTTTGCTTCACAGGTGGGCATGTGATGTAAAATATTTTATCATCTTCTCCAGCAGTTTCAATTACTTTACAGCTCCTGAAATTGATAAATGTACATACAACTCAGTACAGTAACCCCATGTTTTACTGCAAACTGCAAAGGGACAGTGAAGTATTTTCTAAAAAAACATGTAGTTTTATTTCACTTAAAAGGGAATTTAACAGCACTAAAAATAAAGGACACCTTCATTTCCGAATTTTTTTTAATTTTTTTTTTTTTAAATGTGGCAGGTAACTATTTTGCTGCGACTTCAATGCTAACTTAAGTGGCTCTTAACTGTCCGTTTAAGTGTCACTCCCCTACCCATAAACCCCAGTCATTCGACCAAAGGGAAATAGAAAAAGGAATAACATAAAGGTGTAGAGGTGCCTGAGGTTTAGTCAGAAATAACTGTCTAAGGGTGGGGTCATGGACTTTCCATGTCCGGAAAGAAAGAAATTTATCATCAGGTAAGCATAAATTTTGTTTTCTTTCCTAAGACATGGAGAGTCCACAACGTCATTCCAATTACTAGTGGGAATCAATACCCAAGCTAGAGGACACAAAATTAATAGGGAGGGAGAACAAGACAGGCAGACCTAAACAGAAGGCGCCACCGCTTGAAGAACCTTTCTCCAAAGAGAGGCCTCAGCCGAGGCAAAAGTATCAAATTTGGAAAAATTATGCAGAGAGGACCAAGTTGCAGCCTTGCAAATTTGTTCCACAGAAGCTTCATTTTTGAAAGCCCAAGAAGGAGACAGACCTAGTGGAATGAGCTGTAATTCTCTCAGGAGGCTGCTGACCAGCAGTCTCATAAGCAAAACAAATAATACTTCTCAACCAGAGGGAAAGAGAAGTAGCAGTAGCCTTCTGACCCTTACGTATTCCGGAGAAACAAACAAACAGGGCAAAAGACTGGTGAAAATCCTAAGTCGTCTGTAGGTAGAATTTTAGAGCCCGCACAACATCCAAGTTGTGCAACAGACGTTCCTTATGAGAAGAAGTATTGGGACAGAGAGAAGGAACAACAATTTCCAGATTAATATTTCTATCCGAAACCACTTTAGGAAGAAACCCCAATTTAGTACGAAGAACCGCCCTATCTGCATGAAAGATAAGGTAAGGCGAATCATACTGCATAGCCAAGAGTTTTGAAACTCTCCAAGCAGAAGAGATAGCAATAAGAAACAAAACATTCCAAGATAGCAACTTAATATCTATGGAATGCATTGGCTCAAACGGAGCCTGCTGCAAAACTTTAAGAACAAGATTAAAGCTCCAAGGAGGAGCAACAGGTTTAAAGACAAGCGTGATTCTGACCAGGGCCTGACAAAAAGATTGAACATCTGGCACATTCGCCAGATGCTTGTGTAACAAAATAGATAATGCAGAAATCTGACCTTTCAGAAAACTGACTGACAACCCTTTCTCCAGACCTTTCTGGGGAAAAGACAAAATTCTAGAGATCCTGACCTTACTCCAAGAGTAGCCCTTTGATTCACACCAATAAAAGGTATTTACGCCATACCTTATGGTAAATTGTTTGAGTAACAGGCTTGTGAGCCTGGATCATGGTCTCAATGACTGACTCGGAAAACCCACGCTTAGCCAGAACTAATCATTCAATCTTCAAGCAGTCAGCTTCAGAGAAACGAGATTTGGATGGAGGAATGGACCCCGAGTTAGAAGGTCCTTCCTCAGAGGCAACCTCCAAGGTGGCCGAGATGACATCTTCACTAGGTCTTCATACCAGATCCTACAAAGCCATGCAAGAGCTATAATTATTACTGATGCTCTCTCCTGTTTGATATGAGCAATAACTCGTGGAAGGAGCGCAAACTGAGGAAACCGGTATGCTAGACAAATCCCAGAGCATTTATCAGAGCGGCCTGAGGATCTCTTGACCTTGAACCGTACCTTGGAAGCTTGGCGTTCTGCAGAGACGCCATCAGATCCAACTCTGGCACCCCCCATTTGGGGGTTAACCTGGGGAACACCTCCGGATGGAGAGCCCACTCCCTGGGATGAAATGTCTGTCATCTCAGGAAATCCACTTCCCAGTTGTCCACTCCAGGAATGTGGATGGCAGAAAGACAACAATTGTGAGCTTCCGCCCACTGAATAATCTGTGCCATCTCCTTCATGGCTAAGGAACTCCGAGTTCCTCCCTAGTGGTTAATGTAAGCTACTGAGGTGATGACCGACTGAAACCTAATTAACCAGGCTAAGGACAATTGAGGCCAAGCCATCAGAGCATTGTAAATCGCTCTCAATTCCAAGATGTTTATGGGGAGAGCAGACTCCTCCCAAGTCCATAGTCCCTGTGCCTTTAACGAGTCCCAGACTGCTCCCCAGCCTAGCAGGCTGGCACCGTGGTCACAATCACCCAGGAAGGTCTCTGGAAGCATGTGCCCTGAGACAGATGGTCCTGAGAAAGCCACCATGGGAGAGTCTCTTAACTGGTCTAGATCTATCGAATGGTCTCCTTTCCATTGTCTGAGCATGCATAATTGCAGAGCTCTCAAATGGAATCAAGCAAATTGAATGATGTCCATGGAAGCGACCATCAGACCAATTTCCTCCATACATTGAGCCACTGATGACCGAACAGTAGACTGTAGAGAGAGGCAAGAGGAGAGAATTCTGAGGTCAAAAAATCCAGAAACATTTTCATAGATAGGGAATCTATTATGGACCCTAAGAAAACCACCCTTGTAGCTGGAACAAGGGAACTCTTATCCAGATTCACTTTCCAACCATGGGAACGTAGAAAAGACAACAACAAGATCTCTGTATGAGAGTTTGCTTGTTGAAAAGATGGCACCTGAACCAATATGTCATCCAGGAATGGCGCCACTGCAATTCCCCGAGACATGATCACTGCCAAGAGAGCCCCCAGAACCTTTGAGAAAATTCTGTGAGCTGTGGCAAGGCCAAAAATGGAAGAACCACAAACTGAAAGTGTTTGTCTAGAAAGGCGAATCTCAGGAATTTGCAATGATCCCTGTGGATGGGAACATGAAGATATGCGTCCTTCAGGTCTATGGTCGTCATGAACTGACCCTCTGGGACCAAACGAAGAATGAAACAAATGGTTTCCATTTTGAAGGACGGTACCCTGAGAAACGTGTTGAGGCACTTTAGGTCTAAAATGGGTCGAAAAGTTGCCTCTTTTTTTGGGCACCACAAACAGATTTGAATAGAATCCTAGACCCTGTTCTTTTACTGGAACAATCACTGCCAGGGAGGAAAGATCCTGAACGCAGTTCAAGAATGCATCTCTTTTTACCTGGTCTGCAGATAATCTTAAGGAGGTGGAATCTGCCCCTGGGAGGGAAAGTTTTGAATTCTGTTTTGTAACCCTGAGATACTATGTCCACACCCCAAGGATCTGGGAACTCTAGTCTCCACGCTTGACAAAACAGGGAAAGTCTGTCCCCCACTTGATCCAATCCCAAACCAGGGGCCGACCCTTTATGCTGACTTAGACTCAGCTGAGGGTTTCTTTGATTGCTTCCCCTTATTCCAAGACTGATTGGGCTTCCAAGAAGACTTGGACTGCTCCTGCTTGGAAGAGGGAGAGGAAGAATTTTGACCTTTGAAGTTACGAAAGGAACGAAAATTACTTTAACGTATTTTAAGTCCGTTGTTCTTGTCTTGCGGTAAAAAAAAAAAAAAAAAAAGACCCTTTTCCACCCGTAATATCAGAAATTATTTCTGCCGGACCAGGTCCGAACAAGGTCTTACCCTTGTAAAGAAGCGGCAGAAGCTTAGAGGTAACATTAGCCGACTAAGATTTTAGCCACAATGCCCTGCGGGCTAGGACAGTGAAGCCAGACATCTTGGCTCCCAGTCTAATAACTTGCATGTTAGCATCAGAAATAAAGGAATTGGCTAGTTTTAGAGCCTTAATCCTATCTTGTATCTCCTCCAATGCAGTCTCTACTAAAATTGATTCAGACAAGGCATTGCACCAATAAGATGCTGCACTTGCTACTGTGGCAACATAAACTGCAGGTTGCCATTGAAGACCTTGATGAACATATATCTTCAAATAAGCTTCCAGCATTTTGTCCATGGGATCCTTAAAGAAACAGCTATCTTCTATAGGGATCGTAGTTCTCTTAGCCAGAGTAGAAATAGCCCCTTCTACTTTAGGCATCATGCGCCAAGAATCTTTAATGGAGTCAGCAACAGGAAACATCTTTTTAAATGCGGGAGACGGGGAGAAAGGAATCCCTGGCTTATCCCATTCCTGTGAAATAATCTGTCACATGGTCTGGGACAGGAAAAACTTCCACAGAGGAAGGATCATCATAATATTTAAAAAGTTTACTAGACTTCTTAGGGTTGACAACGACAGAAGTATCAGAGTCGTCCAAAGTAGCCAATACCTCCTTTAACAGTACACAAAGGTTTTCAAGCTTAAATCTGAAGTTTACTTCTTCAGTATTAGATGAAGGAATAATACTATCCAAATCTGAGCTTTCACCCTCACAGGCTACCGGCGTATCCTCATCAGACTTATGAGGGAGGGCAACCTGCATAGCAGTAGGTGGAACAGAAACCTTACTATCTGAATGTCTAATTTTCCTCTTGCATTTTCCCAGCATAGGAAAAGCAGATAATGCCACAGATACTGCAAAAGATACCTGTGCAGCAAAATCTGCAGGCAAATAATCTCCTCCAAAAGGCTGAAAGGAACTGCAGGGCACTGTATGTGATGCCATAGAGGCTTGGGACGTTTGAGTAGAAAGCTGTGGCATTGCCTGAACAGCATTATCCTGAGAGACTTTGGGCTCAGCGGGCAACAATTTAGCTTTAAATTGAAGTGTTTTAGCTAAGCATGCAGCACAGAATTGCATAGGCAAAACAACGTGTGCCTCTAGGCATAACAAGCATTTGTCAAGACACACAGTCTTCCATGTCCATAATTCCCCAAATTGTAGAAATTTTAAAAATACACTGTCACTTTAAGACTTTTTAATACCACAGCCGCTTAATGTTATCCAAAAATTCTTTTAAATAATAAACCAATCAGACCCCCTACACCTCAGACAGCCTGAGGTGCCTTACCGTAACACACATACATTTTGGCTGCCAGAAGTCTCTAAAATGATTGTATAGTAGATCGACACTGAAGAGACTGAAATTCAATGACGCCGCTCCGCGAATATCCGACAGCAGAGAAAAGTCACACGACTGGCAGAGAGAGGAAACTATGCAGCAAGCAAACGGCGCGCGTTTCCTTCTGCCTACAACATAAGATGCAAGTAGCTGCAGCTGGATTCAAACTCAAGCAGTCAGTTAGCCTGTTCTAGCTAAGCAAGCAAAGAAAACCAACTGCCAAATTTTAAGTTTATACATAAGTCCCTGTATAAAACATAAGCCCCACACAAATACTAAGAAAGTATTTCAACAAAATTAGCCCAAAGAGGAAAAAGGTCCCGATAAAGGGAAGGTTAACCCCTAGTCTCAACATATATAATCTGCCTGCCCACTGCCAAAGATAATCCTGTATAAAGAATTTAAAAAAATGTCCCCATCTACTGCATATGACATTCTTCTGAAGTGCAAGTCTCCAAGACCTAGAAGACAAAAGCACTTACCTGCAGACTAGCTGTCCGGCAGGAAGACGGCTCACAAGGCGTGAAAGGACACATACTCCTTACAGAGACCTGTAGAAAAAGAAAGAACAGAGTAACCAACTCTGGCTTTCTGTACCATGGGCAGCAATTTGTTGGGAAACAAAGCAAGGACTACCTCACAACTTCCTAACTGCTTAAAAGCCACCACTACTCTACTGAAGAGATTGACGTGGACTTAGCTAAACCCAAATCCTTGCTTGCAGGGAAAAGTACCCGAAAAAGGAATTAATTTCTTCAGACACCAAACTTCACCTCCTCCATTGACAGAGGCAAAGAGAATGACTGGGGACTATGGGTATGGCAGTGACACTTAACAGCTTTGCCTCCTCCTGCTGGCCAGGAGTGATATTCCCAATAGTAATTGGAATAACGTGGACTTTCCATGTCTTAGGAAAGAAATAAAGGTACCTTCTACACAGTGAATGAAGGTCACCTTTAATTTTAGTGCTGGTAAATTCACTTTAAGTGAATTAAAACTACATATTTTTATACAAAATAGCACTTTAGTTTTTAAAATTTCCACACCTAAAAAAAAAATACTTTAGTATTTAATGAAAAGCTAGGATTTGCCATCATTTTTTTTTTTTTGTAAAGGTAATGGTACATGTATATTTATGGATATATAATGTTCGAGCACGTGTAATCAATTAACACACATATGTATATTTATTGCATAAACATCACCCTTCATTGAAACTCCTCATTCAGAGCTAAGTTTGATGTTCTATGGAAAACAACAATTTTCTGAGTGAAAATTCAAAGTCAAGTCTTTTCTTTCAAAGCAAGAAGGCAAGAATTAATTTAAACATTTTGGTATCCTTAAAATTAACAGAAGGAAAAGCTTTGGAAGCGTTCTTACAAGTAGTGCATATCCCAGTTTGGTCGTAAACCCAGGTCGGACAATAGTACGTAAGCTTGCTGAGCTTGTAATTGCACTTGCATCTCCACCTTTATGGACAGCATATCATTTTCTTCATACGTAAATATTTTAATCTGGGAAAACAGCAAGGAAAATAAGAATTTACATTTTATTTAGAGTATGTCAGAAATACTGAAAATGCTTATGACACGGCTGTTTATTATTCCATCACTAACTTGTATTCTGCATTTAATGGTTCCCTCACAGAACTTTTAATAAAGATCAGGACATGAAACCCACCACCTCAAACCCCTATCTCCTCTCAGTTAAAAACCATTTTACACTTTAGATGACTATTTTTGCATGCCCTGCCAATGGGTTGGACAGATTTTTCCAATTAATCTTACTTCAGAATTACAGCACAGATGAGGAGGCCATTAGACCACATTGGCACATATTACAAGGAGGGAAAGAGACAGATAAAAAAATCTATTTTTTTTTTTATTTTTTTTTTAAATCTAAGTGAAGAAGATAGGTATTTCAAGTATTCCCAATGTACCTTCAGCTTTAGCCCAGTTGGTCTAGCGTACCTTTGGGTTAGAGCGTGAACCATATAAAGAAAAGACTTTTTAAGCGCCCCAATGGGGAAAGGTTGCATTATCCAACCTCCAGATGTTATACTCAGGCGTGCTTTCGCTTTTAATACCAGCACAAACATGGAAGTGCTATTGATTTACCTTGAGCCCACTTACCGCTCAACAGCTGTAAAAAATATACCCTAGGCTACTGTAATTTAAATACCATTAAATATTCTACCGATCGAGCTGCCAAATTACCATTTTGCTAAATGGCTCTTTATTTGTACATTTGCATATACCAAATCACCAATTCTTTATTATAGCTTTTGGAGAGTGTTGGCCTTTCCTGTAGAGATGTGGATACAGAATACAAATACTGCAAATAGCAGTGCAATATTTGGTATAAGCCTCATGTATCTTTTTTTTTTAAAGTACCTTGCAAGATACAACTTCATAGGATAATGGTCAACACAGTGATCTTGGGTAAGTAACCAAAGCTATACTTTGGTTACGTTTACGAATCTCTCTCTCTCTCTATATATATATATATATACAGTATATCTATATATCTTCTGCAAATTGGTTATACACTAGCTTAAATTAACCTTATTTAAAAGGAACTATTTACCCTAAAACTTGATCCCCTCTAATTTGTTTTCAATGATCCATTTAATCTGCTGGAGTGTGTTAAATTGCTTACAAAAAGCTCCTTTACCTGTGGTATCCCTACATATACCGAAAGTTTCTAAACTTAAAGGACCAGTCAACACAGTAGATTTGCATAATCAACAAATGTAAGATAAGACAATGCAATAGCAATTAGTCTGAACTTCAAATGAATAGTAGATTTTTTTTCCTGACAATTTTAAAAGTTATGTCTATTTCCACTCCCCATGTACCATGTGACAGCCATCAGCCAATCACAAATGCATATACGCTTATTCTGTGAATTCTTGCACATGCTCAGTAGGAGCTGGTGACTCAAAAAGTTTAAATATAAAAAGACTGCACTTTTTTTAATGGAAGTAAATTGGAAAGTTGTTTAAAATTGCATGCTCTAGCTGAATAATGAAAGTTTAATTTTGACTTGAGTGTCCCTTTAAGTCAAGGCTACAAAAAAGCCATGTAAACATAGCCATCAGAAGAGATTACACTCCCAGTGGGAGATGGGCGATATAATTAATAATATGTTAATTTCCAATTGTTTTCGCCAAGTATTGGGATTTGGGATCCAAATAGAGATAAGCATTTGTATGCAGAGAAAGTGATAATATAAAGAGATCTGTAAGCTCAACCAATTTTTAATGCGCTGTGGTTTTAATGAAGAAAGCAAGCTATTTCCTATACAAAATTAAACCTAAAGAAGCAATTTCTCATATGTGTTATGCTACACTGCTGGTATAACAAGTAATTGGAAGCACAATAAGGGAAACGATTTTTACAGTATATTTCCCCTTTAAGCCAATTAACAGTTTTAGTAGGGATGGGTGAATGTGGTGAAAGTGCAATTCACTTGGTAGAATGATAGCCCTATGGACATTTGTTTTGGACATTCGAATGTTAAGAACGAAAATCCATTAAAATTCAGTAATCAAATGTTATTTCTGTTTTTTTATACGAATGTTACTTGCGTTTTGAATATTCATAATTAGATAGAATATTCAAATTTTCGAATGCAACATTCAATTGAGCAAATACTATTCAGAAGTGCAATAGTTCATGTGGCAGGGAATTTAGTAAATTGACATAATAGAAAAATTTTAATCAATATATTTGTATCTATTTTGAAAATTGCTTAATTCGAATCTTAAAAAATAATAAATAGGGGGCGCCATTGAACCAAAGAATCAGTATATCAAAAGGTCTCAATAGTAGGTTATATAAAACAATTAAATAATATACTGTGGTATGATAAATCTGATACAAAGTGATATCAGTATATATAGACACTTTACAGATTTAGCTCTATGGATATATAGTGACTATATGGGAAATTGTGATACAAAAGTGTATTAAAAAACAAAAAAAAAAACTATAAAACAACAATAAAACAATAGAGATATATACAAGATGTAAGTCCCATTAACCTGGTAAAAATATATTATGTTATCTCAATAACTCCTGTGGAGTCATGTCATGACTAGGTCCAGGCAGCTATCTGTGGTGGAAACCAAAGCCAGGATCCAGAATCAGCAGTCTGTGGAAGATATAAAGGAACAGAATGCCACATGGCCTAACACTGTATGTACTCCTGTGAGAAGGTATAAAGGTTGTTTTACACTCACATTTGGTGGAGCACCCCTGTGGTGCAAATGAAGAAGGCTGGGATCAAATAGTCACCCGGCAGACTGACCTCCGGTGAGACTCCAAATCCAGTGCCACAGGATAAGGTACAGGATACAATAACCCAGCAAAGGGTAGCTAGATGAGACACATGGTCCAAACATCCCAGGAAGAGTATCCACAGCAGATGGAACACCAAACAGCAGGTGTGCAGCAAATAAAGATGGTAGGCAGGCAAGGCGTAACAAACTTTTATTTCAAAACAGGATAAAAACAAGCAACGCGTTTCTCAGTCAACAGGTGACTGTTTCATCAGGCATCAATCATTAAGCCTGATAAAATACAGTCACCGGTTGACTGAGAAACGCGTTGCTTGTTTTTATCCTGTTTTGAAATAAAAGTTTGTTACGCCTTGCCTGCCTACCATATTTATTTGATGCACACCTGCTGTTTGGTGTTCCATCTGCTGTGGAGACTCTTCCTGGGATGTTTGGACCATGTGTCTCATCTAGCTCCCCTTTGCTGGGATATTGTATCCTGTGGCACTGGATTTGGAGTCTCACCGGCTTCATTTGCACCCCAGGGGTGCTCCACCAAATGTGAGTGTAAAACATCCTTTATACTTAAAGTACATAAAGTGCTAGGCTATGTGGCGCTTCTGTTCCCTTATATCTTCCACAGACTGCTAATTTGAATATTACATTTAAAGAGAGCATTAGAAATACTATTACTAACATATAATCTCTAATTTTTCAGATATAGCATAATTTGATTAAAATTATGCAATATACAAATAGGAAAAATTCAAATAGAATATTACATTTAAAGATAGCATTAGAAATACTTTTTATATAAACACTTTAAGATGGTAATATAAAATTATAAATCCTATATAAAAATACAAAAAAAAACTCTGCAATATGTTTTCATTATTTATTTTGTCCCCTTTTCCATTCTGAAATTGTCAGCTTTTTAATTCCTTTTATAAATGGAAGTGCAGAACACGGTTATATTCCACACATCCATTGGCTGCACACATTGATTTATAGACACTAAAACTTTGCACTTATTTTGTCAATATTTAAACAGCTAATTACACTTTAAAAAAATACATCTACATGTTATTCTCAGACTAATATTTTCTTTGGATGCATCATTCTATCTAGCATTTATTTATTGTTTAATGTATCTTTAATTGAATGTTAGAATGTTGTACAAACGTAAGTTCAAAACAAAAACAAAAAAAGTGTTAAAATAAGTTTAATTTTCAGAGTGAGAGAGTGTGTATTGTGTATACCAGTGCTTTCCAAACTGTGTGTCGGGACACACTAGTGTGTCGGCAGCAGTGTGTAGGTGTGTCCCTGCTTCAGCACAAATTTTTTAAAAATTTTGTTTCTTGGTTTCTGACTTTCCGCCTGCCTGCTACTCATATCACGTGGTTGACTCGTGATTGATACCTAGGGGGACACAGATCATCTTAACCTATTGGCGCAGCTCAGTGGGAGCTGAAACTATTCCCATTGGCGGCTTTGGCGGCACATTGGCTCGTGACTGCACGTGTAGTCTCCTTAATTGGCTCGTGACTGCATGTGTAGTCAGTGAGTGGGACAGCAGTGTGTTTGCACCGCGGGCAGTAGTCAGTCAGACTCAACGAGCTCTGAGGGCAGCAGCTTAAATGCTGAGCTGAAGTCAGTGGGGGGGGTTTTTTGCAACTAGCTCCCAGTAGTGCATTGCTGCTCCTGCTCTTGATATATGGATAGGAAGTGGAAGCTTAAAAATGCTTGATGATGAAATGCGAGTGTCTTTATCTAATATTCCACCAAATATTCAGAAATTGTGTTCAATCCATCAACCTCATACATCCCATTAAAATAGTAAGTAGCTATTGGTGTTAAACTTTTTTTTAACTCTTGCACATACATACATACTGTTACTTGTAAATATATTTCATTATTATATAATTTATGTATGTGTCCGTATCTCTTAAAACAAGTTAGTTTAACCTTCTGTTTGCTAGTACAACTGAATTACTGTGTCGCAAAATGATGTAGGTCTAAAAAGTGTGTCACCAACATAACAAGTTTGGAAAGCTCTGGTGTATACAGTTATGCTCATAAGTTTACATACCCTGGCAGAATTTATGATTTCTTGGCCATTTTTCAGAGAATATGAATTGATACCACAAAAACTTTTCTTTCACTCATGGTTAGTGTTTGGCTGAAGCCATTTATTATCAATTAACTGTGTTTACTCTTTTTAAATCATAATGACAACAGAAACTACCCAAATGACCCTGATCAAAAGTTTACATACCCTGGTGATTTTGGCCTGATAACATACACACAATTTGACACAAAGGGGTTTGAATGGATATTAAAGGGCACCTGTGATCTGTTTGCTTGTAATTAGTGTGTGTGTATAAAAGGTCAATGAGTTTGACTCCTGACAGACCCTTGCATCTTTCATCCAGTGCTGCACTGACATTTATGGATTCTGAGTCATGGGGAAAGCAAAAGAATTGTCAAAGGATCTGCGGGAAAAGGTAGTTGAACTGTATAAAACAGGAAAGGGATATAAAAGGATATCCAAGGAATTGAGAATGCAAATCAGCAGTGTTCAAACTCTAATCAAGAAGTGGAAAATGAGGGGTTCTGTTGAAACCAAACCACGGTCAGGTAGACCAACTAAAATTTCAGCCACAACTGCCAGGAAAATTGTGGGTTTGTCTTTGCATCCTGAACAAATAACTTCAGGTGAAATACAGGACTCTCTGAAAACATGTGGTGTGGCTGTTTCAAGATACACAATAAGGAGGCACTTGAAGAAAAATGGGCAGCATGGTTGACTCGCCAGAAGAAAGCCATTACTACGCAAATGCCACAAAGTATCCCGCTTACAATACGCCAAACAGCACAGAGACAAGCCTCAAACCTTCTGGCACAAAGTCATTTGGAGTGATGAGACCAAAATTGAGCTTTTTGGTCACAACCATAGACGCTACATTTGGAGAGGAGTCAACAAGGCCTATGATGAAAGGTACACCATTCCTACTGTGAAACACAGAGCTGGATCACTGATGTTTTGGGGATGTGTGAGCTGCAAAGGCACAGGAAATTTGGTCAGAATTGATGGCAAGATGAATGCAGTATGTTATCAAACAGAACCCCTTATTTTCCACTTCTTGATTAGAGTTTGAACACTGTCGATTTGCATTCTCAATTCCTTGGATATCTTTTTACATCCCTTTCCTGTTTTATACAGTTCAACTACCTTTTCCCCCAGATCTTTTGACAATTCTTTTGCTTTCCCCATGACTCAGAATCCAGAAACGTCAGTGCAGCACTGGATGAAAGATGCAAGGGTCTGTCAGGAGTCCAGAAACTCATTGACCTTTTATACACACACACACACACACTAATTACAAGCAAACAGATCACAGGTGAGGATGGTTACCTTTAATAGCCATTCAAACCCCTTTGTGTCAACTTGTGTGCATGTTATCAGGCCAAAATCACCAGGGTATGTAAACTTTTATTCAGGGTCATTTGGGTAGTTTCTGTTGTCATTATGATTTAAAAAGAGTAAACTCTGTTGATTGATAATAAATGGCTTCAGCTAAACACTAACCATGAGTGAACGAAAAGTTTTTGTGTTATCATTCATATTCTCTGAAAAATGGCTAAGAAATCAAATTCTGCCAGGGTATGTAAACTTATGAGCACAACTGTATATTTCATATCATAGGGTCTGAGATTTAAAAGAATATGGTAACTCATTTGTCCTGAAAATGGCATCTGGCAAATGTGTATTAAAGTGGTGAAAAAAGTGTAATGCTTCAGTTGTACGGTATTTCAATTTGGAAATCAATAACCATAATCTGAATGATCAAATATACCCTTACTTCTCAACCTGTTTTTTAATTGGACTTTAAAGGGACACTAAACCCAAATGTTTTCTCTCGTGATTCATATAGAGCAGCAACTTTTAAGCAACTTTCTAATTTACTACTATTATCAATTTTTCTTCGTTCTCTTGCTTTCTTTATTTAAAAAGCAGGAATGTAACCTAAGGAGCCGGACCATTTTTGGTTGAGAACCTGGGTTATGCTTACTTATTGGTTGGCTAAATGTCAGCAACAAATAAGCAAGCACTATCCATGGTGCTGAACCTAAAATGGGCTGGCACTAAGCTTTACATTACTTTTTAAAATAAAGATGGCAAGAGAACAAAGAAAAATTATTAGAAGTAAATTAGAATGAAGATGTGCTGTAACTTTTTAATCTAGCAGTGCCATTCTAATACCCCACGTTCTGGCCGCCCACTTCACAACTCTAGCTACAAAAAAAGTGCCATACAGCTATAATGCTGATTAAAGAACAGTTCAAACTGTTGCCTCACAAAGAAAAAATTATTGTTTTTAAGTGGGCGGCCAGAGCACGGGGGTATTAGAATGGCATGGATAGATTAAAAATTAAGTTACAGCGCATCTTTATTAGAAGTCATCAATTAAAGTCCATCTAAAATATTGCTTAGATTCCAGACCTGATTTTAAAACAGGTCAAGTTAACCATCACTTTAGAGCATTGGAAAAAAGGTACTCAGGGGCTTGCCCTTCTGTACTTTACCCATGATGCAGCTCAGGTGATATATGCAGTAAATCACAAAGAAGCGTATTCATAGTTTGGGATGAAATTGGATTCCACCATTGCTAGAAAGTCATGTTTTACCTCCAAATTGTAAAACAAGCTTGTGCATGTGAGTTACCTTTGTTTTCTTTACTTTTTGCATTAGTAATCTTGTAAAAGCTGCCATTGAATTTGTAAAGTTTTGTACCCTTCCTACCACAGCTTAACCACCTTAAAAGGGACATAAAACCCAAATTTTTCTTTCATGATTCAGAAAGAGCATGCAATTTTAGAAAGAAATTTCCAATTTACTTCTATTTCATTTGCTTCCTTTTCTTGTTATCCATTGCCGAAATGTTTATCTAGGTAAGGTCAGGAGCAGCAAAGAACCTAGGATCTAGCTGCTGATTGGTGGATATATATAGATTATATATAGATAGATAGATAGATAGATAGTAGTTTTCTCTGTGTGTTGTATTAATTTGTTTTGTAATTTTCCCTATGGTTCTTGCACCCAGACCTGACTGGGGTTAACTGCCTGTGACTCTGGGGACAGCACAGCTTCCTGTAAGTGCCAGTGGCACCCAGGGCTGAGCATGTTGCAGGGTCATGGGATGTGTACCAGGTCCGGTATGAGAGTGCAGTTCCCTTCCGTGTTTTGTATATGTCTAGGGTGCTTACATATGCCTGTGCACCCTTCCCTTGTTCCCAGTTTGTTTGAATTTGAAAGCTTGCATTGTGTGGCTGTTTTAGGGTCTCAGGTATTGGAAAGGACCTTGACGAGGTACCTGGGCTTGTCCCATTTGGCCAGATGCGGTAACTAACCTTTCCATTTTTGCTTTTAAATCTTAGCTGAGAGCTTGTAAGTGAGTGCTGGGTTTTCTCTGTGTGATTATATATATATATATATATATATATATATATATATATATATATATATATATATATATATATATATATATATATATATATATATATATATATATATATATATATATATATATATATATACATACACACATACATACACATACATACACACACACACACATATATATATATATATACACACACACACACGTATGTGTGTGTATATGTATATGCGTTTATGCGCACATACATACACATATATACACACACACACACACATATTGTTGTCATTGGCTCACCCAATTAGTTAGAAACCAGTAGTGCATTGCTGCTCCTTTAACAAATGATACCAAGACAATGAAGCAAATTTGATAATAGAAGTAAACTGAAACATTGTTTAAAAATTGTATGTTCTACCTAAATCATGAACAATTTTTTTTAGGTTTTATGTCCCTTTAAGTGTGGTATTGTGTAATTTAGTAAATTTATTGTATTGGGCAAGAGGAAAAAGGCATAAAAACTCTTACATTGTATCTTGGAATATCTGTACATTTGATAGCACCAACATGTTTCCCTCTAGCTTATAAAATATTTAAATCCCCGTATTGTGACATATGAATGAAGAGTGCTTTAGAACGTACTTACATTCTGCATTGTGCTGCTGAGTTCCCATCCACTGCTGGCAGCTAGAAAGGTCAAAGTAGCTATATTATCATAGCTGAGATAGGCCTAAAGGTGCAAAACAGTTGTCAAGAATAGATTACGCCTCTAGGGTTATTCAACATTTGCAAATCTATATTGCAGTTCAGAATAGAACTGTAAAACATACATTGACATTTGCTTTTAGCCAGAAGTTATTTTATCACTTTTGGTTGTTGTCTTGAGTGAATCCCATTTGGCACTGCGGAGTATATATGTGTAAAAAAAAAAAAAAGTTATTTTATGTAGTACTAGGTTTGAGGGAATTTTAGTGATTGCTTATTAATATAACCAGCTTTAAGGGGACAGGAAAGCAAAACTATTTGTAACAAATACAGCATGTCATTTTAGACAACATTCCAATTTGTCTCCATTTTCTAATTTGCTTTCTCTTTGTATCCTTTGTTTAAAAGCATACATAGGTAGGCTCAGGAGCAGAAACACACTACTGGGAGCTACTTGCTGAGTGGTGACTGCATCTATTTGCCTCTTGTTATAGGTTCACCAGTTTTGCTCAGCTAACTCCCAGTAATGCATTGCTGCTCCTTCAACAAAGGATACCAATAAAAAGAAGAATAAAAGTTAATGGAAAAGGTGTTTAAAACGGTATGCTCTATCTGAAAAATGAAAGAAAAAAAAATATATCTTTGGGTTTCAAAAAAATTAATAGAAAACACACAAAAGTGCAGATATTTTACCTTGTACCCCACATTACATGCTCCAAATTCTGTGATCCTAGAAAAACCCTGTAAGGACTTATCCCCCTTATTATGATAATATATTTTTTGGTTTTTCAAATGTCAATTAATAACAGTAAGACATAACTAAACTATTTAGAAATAAGTAAAATCAATATACAGTTTGAGCTGTTCCTACAACACAAAACGATCAAACTAATGTTCAAAGGGACAAAATACCTTTATGCTAAATCACTTGAAAGTGATGCAGCATAGCTGTAAAAAGCTGAAAAGAAAATATCACCTGAACATCTCTATGCAAAAAAAGATATTTTACCTCAAAATTTCTTCAGCTCACAATAGTAAGTGATCTGTGAATAGTTCTCATTCAGCTACTGTCCAGCAGCAAGTTGGAAAAAAAATAGCCAGCCAATCAGCATCAGCAGTGCTGAGGTCATGCTTTGCTTTACTGTGATCAGATTTCATAGTAAACTTCCTTAAACTGAGGAGGGAAATAACATGACAGTACCTGCACATGCTAGATGCACACATCCTTGCAAGTCCTGGAACTAGCATCCTGATTGGCTGCTTAAAGTTCCTTTACAATGGAATGTGGGGCAACTGAGGGAATTTTGAGGTAAAATATCTTCCCATTTTACAAAGAACCGTTCAGGTGATTATCTCTAGTCAGATTTTTACAGCTATGCTCCATTGCTTTCAAGTGCATCAACATTTGGGTATTAATGTCACTTTAAAGGAAAAGTAAACTTTGACACACAGCCAGGCAGCATTCGCAAGTATTAATAAAAACATAATTTATGTAAGAACTTACCTGATAAATTCATTTCTTTCATATTAGCAAGAGTCCATGAGCTAGTGACGTATGGGATATACATTCCTACCAGGAGGGGCAAAGTTTCCCAAACCTCAAAATGCCTATAAATACACCCCTCACCACACCCACAAATCAGTTTAACGAATAGCCAAGAAGTGGGGTGATAAGAAAAAAGTGCGAAAGCATAAAAAATAAGGAATTGGAATAATTGTGCTTTATACAAAAAAATCATAACCACCACAAAAAGGGTGGGCCTCATGGACTCTTGCTAATATGAAAGAAATGAATTTATCAGGTAAGTTCTTACATAAATTATGTTTTCTTTCATGTAATTAGCAAGAGTCCATGAGCTAGTGACGTATGGGATAATGAATACCCAAGATGTGGATCTTCCACGCAAGAGTCACTAGAGAGGGAGGGATAAAATAAAGACAGCCAATTCCGCTGAAAAATAATCCAGCAGAAGAATCAAACTGAAACAGCTGCCTGAAGTACTTTTCTACCAAAAACTGCTTCAGAAGAAGAAAACACATCAAAATGGTAGAATTTAGTAAAAGCATGCAAAGAAGACCAAGTTGCTGCTTTGCAAATCTGATCAACCGAAGCTTCATTCATAAATGCCCAGGAAGTAGAGACTGACCTAGTCGAATGAGCTGTAATCCTTTGAGGCGGAGTTCTACCCGACTCAACATAAGCATGATGAATCAAAGACTTTAACCAAGACGCCAAAGAAATGGCAGAGGCCTTCCGACCTTTCCTAGAACCAGAAAACATAACAAATAGAGTAGAAGTCTTTCGGAAATCTTTAGTAGCTTCAACATAATATTTCAAAGCTCTAACTACATCCAAAGAATGCAACAATCTTTCCTTAGAGTTCTTAGGATTAGGACACAATGAAGGAACCACAATTTCTCTACTAATGTTGTTAGAATTCACAACCTTAGGTAAAAATTTAAATGAAGTTTGCAACACCGCCTTATCCTGATGAAAAATCAGAAAAGGAGACTCACAAGAAAGAGCAGATAATTCAGAAACTCTTCTAGCAGAAGAGATGGCCAAAAGAAACAAAAAACTTTCCAAGAAAGTAATTTAATATCCAGTGAATGCATAGGTTCAAACGGAGGAGCTTGAAGAGCCCCCAGAACCAAATTCAAACTCCAAGGAGGAGAAATTGACTTAATAACAGGTTTTATACGAACCAAAGCCTGTACAAAACAATGAATATCAGGAAGACTAGCAATCTTTCTGTGAAAAAGAACAGAAAGAGCAGAGATTTGTCCTTTCAAGGAACTTGCAGACAAACCTTTATCCAAACCATCCTGAAGAAACTGTAAAATTCTAGGAATTCTAAAAGAATGCCAAGAAAAATGATTAGAAGAACACCAAGAAATGTAAGTCTTCCAGACTCGATAATATATCTTCCTAGATACAGATTTACGAGCCTGTAACATAGTATTAATTACGGAGTCAGAGAAACCTCTATGACTGAGAATCAAGCGTTCAATATCCATACCTTCAAATTTAAGGATTTGAGATCCTGATGGAAAAAAGAGCCTTGAGACAGAAGGTCTGGCCTTAACGGAAGAGTCCACGGTTGGCAAGTAGCCATCTGGACAAGATCCGCATACCAAAACCTGTGAGGCCATGCTGGAGCCACCAGCAGAACAAACGAACGCTCCTTTAGAATCTTGGAAATCACTCTTGGAAGAAGAACTAGAGGCGGAAAGATATAAGCAGGATGATACTTCCAAGGAAGTGACAATGCATCCACTGCTTCCGCCTGAGGATCCCTGGATCTGGACAGATACCTGGGAAGCTTCTTGTTTAGATGAGAAGCCATCAGATCTATTTCTGGAAGACCCCACATTTGAGCAATCTGAAGAAATACCTCTGGGTGAAGAGACCATTCGCCCGGATGTAACGTTTGGCGACTGAGATAATCCGCTTCCCAATTGTCTATACCTGGGATATGAACCGCAGAAATTAGACAGGAGCTGGATTCCGCCAATACAAGTATTCGAGATACTTCTTTCATAGCCAGAGGACTGTGAGTCCCTCCTTGATGATTGACATATGCCACGGTTGTGACATTGTCCGTCTGGAAACAAATGAACGACTCTCTCTTTAGAAGAGGCCACGACTGAAGAGCTCTGAAAATTGCACAGAGTTCCAAAATGTTGATTGGTAATCTCGCCTCCTGAGATTCCCAAACCCCTTGTGCTGTCAGAGACCCCCATCTTAATAGATTTAGAAACAAAATCTCTTACGTGAACAGGAACACCCTGAATATTAGATTTTGATGGAACAGCAACAGGTAATGGAACATTACTAAAGGAAATATTATCTGCATTAACAAGTTTGTCATGACATTCATTACAAACAATAGCCCGAGGAACAGTTACCACAAGTTTACAACAAATATACTTAACTTTGGTAGATCCAGCATCAGGCAGCAATTTTCCAGAAGTATCTTCTGATTCAGGGTCAATCTGAGACATCTTGCAATATGCAATTGATCAATTTTGCTTTATATGTTGTTTTTTTCTAATTCCTTAAAAGACAGTTTCAGGAATTGGAAAAAAAGCCAATGAACAAGCTTCTAGCAACCAGAAGCAAATAAACAATGAGACTTAAATAATGTGGAGACAATAATGACGCCCATATTTTTTAGCGCCAAAAAAGACGCCCACATTATTTGGCGCCTAAATGCTTTAAGCGCCAAAAATGACGCCACATCCGGTGACGCCGACATTTTTGGCGCGAAAACGTCAAAAAAATGACGCAACTTCCGGCGACAAGTATGACGCCGGAAATGACAAAGAAAATTTTTGCGCCAAAAAAGTCTGCGCCAAGAATGACGCAATAAAATGAAGCATTTTCAGCCCCCGCGAGCCTAACAGCCCACAGGAAAAAGAGTCAAATTTTAAGGTAAGAAAAATTGATTATTCAAATGCATTATCCCAAATAATGAAACTGACTGTCTGAAATAAGGAATGTTGAATATCCTGAATCAAGGCAAATAAATGTTTAAACACATATATTTAGAACTTTAACATAAAAGTGCCCAACCATAGCTTAGAGTGTCACAAAAATAAGACTTACTTACCCCAGGACACTCATCTACATGTAGTAGAAAGCCAAACCAGTACTGAAACGAGAATCAGTAGAGGTAATGGTATATATAAGAGTATATCGTCGATCTGAAAAGGGAGGTAAGAGATGAATCTCCACGACCAATAACAGAGAACCTATGAAATAGACCCCGTAGAAGGAGATCATTGAATTCAAATAGGCAATACTCTCTTCACATCCCTCTGATATTCACTGCACACTGAGAGGAAAACCGGGCTCCAGCCTGCTGCAAAGCGCATATCAACGAAGAATCTAGCACAAACTTTCTGCACCACCTCCAAGGGAGGCAAAGTTTGTAAAACTGATTTGTGGGTGTGGTGAGGGGTGTATTTATAGGCATTTTGAGGTTTGGGAAACTTTGCCCCTCCTGGTAGGAATGTATATCCCATACGTCACTAGCTCATGGACTCTTGCTAATTACATGAAAGAAATAAGTATGAGTTTCAGTCATTTAAAAAAAATAAATAAAAAAAAAAATCTATATCATAATGTTCTTGCACCTTTCTAAACGAGCACTCCTATCGCCGTAACTGCCTGTATTTTTTTTTTTTTTGTGATGACGATTTGCAACGAGACCTTTTCAATTGGTCCCCCACTGGCATCCCAACATACCTATTTACCGCCCACCATTCTAAATACACATGCGCGACTTTGGAATTATTACGGCCGCATCATATGCACGTCCATGTAAACCGCAGACGCATTAGCGATTTTGAAGGCATCGTTGTTCCCGCAAGGCTAATTCACAATCGTAGCAATGATTTGATTGAATATTTAATATTTTGTAAGTATATGCCATGTTTTATTGATCGATTAGAATACAACATGAATCGATCGGTGAAAACTCTATTTAAATGAATAAACTGATTCATTCTTACTATATGTATCCAGGATGATATTTGCGCATGCGCAAAATATGACTAGTAAAGAGTTATGTGCATGCGCGATATGCGTAGACAGACGAGAATGGGCACTAATGTACACATAAGAGCGGGTGGGACCGATCTTACGTGTAATATACAGAAATACGGAAATGGTCAGGTGGGAGAAGTAGCAACAGAATCTGGTAGGCAATTTATGATATAAATAACTTTAAAATAATAATTGTTAGAAAAAAAAAAAAAAACATAGCGACTATAAATATCACATATACGGTAATCGATAACATTATTGCGGAGGCTGTAAATTTACTTTTCCTTTAAGCAAGATGACAAAGGTTGTCACTGACAGGACACTAGTTTAAAGCTATTTACATAACCTACTTATATTTGTCCACATAACTTCATTGTCTTTCTTCAAAACAACTTATTTTAGGTTTCAGCTGAATTATCTTAAATAAGTAAAAAATATCTTTAGGCACCTGACAAGTGGAATGTTTTTCAACTTAGCAGGCTTGTGACGTAATGCATAACAGGTTATTGTAAAATGCATTAACTTTATTCAGGACAGTAGTATTCACATCAAATTTAATTTTTTCATTTTCTTGCGCTCTGATGTCCTCTAATATAGCGCTTGTCTTAATCTTACCAGCTAGTTAGGTTGGAGTATCAGTTTGGAATAAACTTACATTTCTTGTGAGATTTCAGTATAAACTTAAAACATCTCTAGCAATATTTTGTGGCACACCAAAAAATAAATAAATTTAAACATGCTTAAATGCTGCTGTCAAATGCATAATCATTTTTGTTTTTTGATTAATGTCCTCAAAAATGACATAAAACCCAACTTTCTCTTTCATGATTCAGACAAAAAAACAAAAAAACCAAACAAGTTTCCAATCTTTATTTCTATAAATGTATTTTATTCTCATGGTATTACTTGTTGATGAGCATAGCTAGGTAGGTAGTGTGTACCTGTGTGGAACACATATGGCAGCAAACCTCTAGTGCTCTTGAAAATGTGAAACATCATTGAAAGTATTCATGTAAAACTGCTACCATATAGACCTCTAGACACGAGCATGCTCCTAAGCTTATTACACACCTGCTTTTCAACAAAGGATACCAAGAAAATAAAGATTTGATAACAGAAGTGAACTGTAAATGTTTTTTTTCAAAATTGTGTTCTCTATCTGAATCATCATCAGCAATAATAGTTTGAAAGCAAGTTGCAAGAATCCTTACTAATCTCTTTTACAGGAGCAAGTCAGATTATTAATAAATATAAATATTTTTTTTTACTGTATAAATAATATTATGAGTGAGGAAGATTATTTTCTAAAACTGTACCTGGTTGCATTTGTCCCATGGATGGGAGATGGGTTTCTCTTGTTTGCCTGAGAAGATGTACTTTCTGGTATGGGGAATAAAAACAAATTAGCAGGAAAATTGCCAAAATTCAGTTTACTTTAGCTATGAATGTGATCCCCCTGAAGATGCTTTAAAAATATAGTCCTTGTTAGAATACCTTGTGTTTGTACAAAATATAGTTAATGCGCAGGGGGAAGTCAAAAATGAAATGTGCATGGGTGCATTTAAATTTGAAATAGAAGCATTTTTTTCAATATACTTCCATTAGCAAAAATGCTTCTAGTAAAAGCCATTACTTTTTTTCTGCGGCATATGCACATATGCTGTGATGGACCGTGCACCAGTATTCATACACCACACATTCAAAGAGAGTCAGTGGTGGCTTGTTTGACACAAATTTTTTCACAGAAGAAATACACACCGCTGCCAGCTTTTTTAGCAGGCATGGTGTTTCAATACTGGTGCATGGGCACTCACAGGATATGCAAGTATGCTGCAGAAAAACAGTCATAACTTTTACTAGTAGTGTTTAGTGTCCCTTTAAAACAAGCCCCAACAACAGTGACTGAACAAAAGGGCCTCAGCTTACGGAAACTACGGACATAAAAGTTCTAATCTGTAAAACTTCATGAAGGTATCATTGTTTGATTAAAAAGCCAAAGCAAGGCACACAGTGCAATGTGATGGTTTCCTTCTGTGAGCCTTATAAAAACAAAAACATGTATTCTTATCCTGATATCTACTTTTGTGAACAACATCCAACTAGGCCCCTGAAGCTTTTTTTTACTAGGAATACATTTTAAAGGTAAGTTATTGTACATATATGCATACTATATAAATCAGAAATTAAGCACTATTTTACCAAAAAATCAATAAAATAAACCTGTCATAATGTTGGTTTGCACCGTTTTGCACTCTAGGGACACATCCCTTGGAAATCCTCAAGTATTGGAAAGTGAAAATTAAAATGGTGAGTCTAGGCATACAGAAACTACCTTTAAAATATGGTTTCTGGTTGCGTTATGTCCTTATCCATTTACTTATTTAGCAAACTGGCTATTTTATTGGATTAATAATTTCTGCCGATTAACAACAAACTTCCTCCAACCACATTTCTATAAGTTTTCATGTGACCGACATGCACTTTTTACACCTATAAATGAGGTGTTTTTAAATACTAGAGTTTAATTCAATAATGAATCTGCTGCACCCTAGCTAATATTTGATAATAGGTTTTATAGGAGGAGAGGCAAGTTTGAGTCAACAAATCTTTTTTTACTTTAAAAAGACAGTGAAAAGTTCATTCGAATTCAAGACCCAAAATTTGTACAAGTCCTTTTTAAAGGCAATAAAAGAAACTAAAGAATAATGGAATCAAAACTTGATATTCTAGAACATTATCATAAACCAAGTAACAACAAAGCGTGTGGGCAAGTTTACTAAAACTGATAAAGAATGGGTTCTTTGTGTTGCATTCATGTGATGCAGTAGCCTGCCAAATTCCAATAGGGTTAGAAAGGAGAATTTCTTTCTATTGCTAAAGTTGTCGATTGTATGGTTACGTTACCTAATCAGTTGCACACAAACACTCCTTGCTTTTTGTACTAATCACATCCCAATTCCTCTTTAGCAAAAATTTAAATCATAAACTTATTAAAAATTATGTTAAAGTGTTATATGGATTTTAAAGCCATTTTTATACAGTTCCAGGCAAAACCAAGAGTTATGTTTTTCACACTATATTCTTGTCATATGAATAAAAATAGTCAACTAAATGTGGAAACATTTTCAAGTGAGAAACAAATGAGCATTAATTGTTACTTTTGATATCATCTTATAAAAGCTAAATATCTGTTTTATAAATCTCAGTTCAATTATTCTCTCTTAAAATGCCACACTAAACACATTGTATTAAAGGAATACTAAAGCCATCTTTTTTCTTTCATTATTCAGATAGAGCATGCAATTTTAAGCAACTTTCTAATTTATTCCTTTTATCATTTTTTCTTTGTTCTTACTATTTTTATTTGTAAAAGCAGGAATGTAAACTTAAAAGCCGGCCCATTTTTGGTTCAGCACCTGGGTAGCTCTTGGTGATTTGTGGCTAAATGTAGCAAGCGTTACCCAGGTGCTGAACCAAAAATGGGCCAGCTCCTACATTCCTGCTTTTTCAAATAAAGATAACAAGAGAACAAAGAAAAATTTATAATAGGAGTAAATTAGAAAGTTGCTTAAAATTGCATGCTCTACATGAATCATGAAAGGAAAAAAAAAAATTGGGTTTAGTATTCCTTTAACCTAGGTTATTCCCCACCTCCCTCTAGTCATTGTAGCTTTCACTGCATTCTAGTGCTGACATGTTTGCATATATGCAGCAACTCTTCTAGATATACCGGCAGTGTAACCTAGGTTCTAATATGGCAGTGCCCACGATTAAACAGAGGTTCATGAAATGCTTTTAGTGTTTAGTGTCCCTTAAATAAATGTCTAATAGTGTTCCAATGAACCTTGTGTCTACTTTTTGTCTAGTAGGGGATTTTATAAAAAAAAAATCTGCCACAAGATACCATTTTGGACTGGTTAATGCCAAGACAAATCATATAATGGACTGAGGGTTACGAATAGAATGACAGTCTACCTTGCTACACGAATTTTTCTCCTAGCAATGGCGCCACAGAACCGTCTGATGTTATCCTGTAAAAAGTGACAAGTCATTAACCTTATGAAAAACACATTAATAACAGACAAATGATGTCATACAGTATCCAAAAGGGTTAGTTTGGATCACAAACTGAAGTATAGACACTTAAAAATTGCAGAAAAAAAAAATAATGAAAGTCATTAGACAGTGTGTATATACAGGGCTTTATTTGTGGAGGTACTTACCGGTACCGAGTATCCCCACCTCTGCCAACTCATAACAGGTAATATTAGTAATCATCATGTAAATACTCTACTCTAGATTTCACAAGAGAGGCTGCATTGCAAATAATACTATCCCTTTTCTCAGTTACCGAGCAGAATACATCAAACAATGGAGTACCGGCACCTCTTTAATAAATCAAACAATGGAGTACCGGCACCTCTTTTTTTTTTTTTTTTTTTTTTTTTTTAAAAACTACGTACATACATATAATATAATAATATAAATAAATAAAGTAAGGTCCCGTTAATCTTTGAGGCTACCCAGATTGTGATATGAAACATTAAAATCAGATTTACTATTAATTATTTTTTTGGTAGTCGTTTGGTAGTAATTAATTAGAATATTAATGCTGACTGGTAACTACAAGAATTGCAGCTGTGGATAGAGGTCAGAAAAAATGGTAAGTTTAAGACAAAAGCCTACAAATATTTCATTATTTATTTTTTTTTTAAACGTTATATTAATCAACATTCACACTTCTGTGATGTAACTCATCTTCAAGAAAAAAACAACACAACACCCCATCTATAATTATCTATTAAAATTGGACTAACCGGTGTAGAAGCTTTGACACGCGGAATGACCTCTTCCTCATTGTTGTTGTTTATAACTTGATAAATCAGGAAAGCACTATTAATATGGCGTGGTTTGCCCTCTGTCCACTCCTTACAGTTATAGGCTTCCACACGGACTCCAACCTCAACACTACAACAAATATATAGTTATTGTACAAAGTATCTTAGATTGTGGTCATCCCTGCTGCTTGTGCACCTTTTTCTTCCACACTTTTCCCTTCCACATAACCTTCTATTAATGTGGTTTGATACAGCACTTTGGGAACATGCAACTTATTTTGCAATTACCTTTTGAGGCTTTCCCTCCTTATGGAGGGTGTTAATGATGGTTTTCTGCACAACTGTCAGGTCAGCAATCTTTCCCATGATTGTGATTCCTACTGAACCAGACTGAGAGACAATTTAAAGGCTCAGGAACCCTTTGCAGGTGTTATGGCTTAATTAGCTGATTAGAGTGGGACACTGAGCCTAGAATATTGCACCTTTTCACAATATTCAAATTTTGTGAGAGTGTGGATTTGGGGTTTTTATGAGCTTTAAGACCTAATCATCACACTTATGACAAATCATGGCTTGAACTATCTTGCTTTGCATGTAATGAGTCTATCTCATATTAGTTTCACCTTTTAAGTTGCATTAGTGAAATAAATGAACTTTTGCACGATATTCTAATTTTTCGAGTTTCACCTGTAAATTTAAATATATATTTTGTTGTTAGAGGGTGAAAAGGTCTGTTTAACACGTAGTCCTCATCCACACATTGTATTTAGAGTGGATGATCACCAGTTGCCGTCATCCAGGGGGGGGGGGGGCTTAAAAGAGCTGGATAATGGGGTTGGTATTCAAAAACCTTGATCTCAGCTCCCTTAATACCAAGAAACCATATGTAACACTGTATACTGAAAGGTATTTTTCTCACTGTTTATATTTGCACCCAGGTGAATGTCTGTTGGTGGGTATAAAACAACTGAGCAGATACATATAAAATCTATCTTCATAGATCACCCCAAGACCTCTTTATTTAGAAGTGCCTAAGCACCTCTTGAAAATAAAACCAATATATAGAAGTGTTAATAGCTAGGTGATCACTGTGGTAATAGTGATCACCTGGCATGAATAAATGTACATCTATTTGCAAAGTGGCTAATGGGAACCCTATGTGCAGATCAAAGTTACATAACTATACCGAAAGTCCCTTAGGGAGCACCACACACTATTGTTTATAACCTTACAGCGGGCCAGAAAATGGGGAAAAGATTAATTTGAATTTCAAATAAGCAGTCGTTCCCCCCCCCCCCCCCCCCCGAGTGTTATTACAGTGTCTTTATATTATGCACTTGTTTATTATGCAATTCTACTGTACTTATTGGTCCTGGCTTACAGTTGGGCCTAAATGTGAACATAATATAAAAACTCAAAAAACAGCTCAGTACAGGGGTGGAAATGGCTCAACAGTTAAAGGGTTAAAAGATGCATATTTGCATATCCCTCAAGTTTAATCTGTGTTAGTGGATGAACAAGATTATTCAATTATCACTGCAGATTCCTGCAGAAACTTCTAGTTAATGTCCCTCTCAAGACTATCATTTTTGCTGTGAGAAGAATCTAGAGAACACCAATATCAAGGTGATAACACATAACATATCAACAATGTTCTCTGTATAGAGACAAATCATAATTTTGAAAAAAGACAATGGTGTTCTCTTTTCTTTCACTTTCTGAAAGTCCTTAAAAGGGATAGTCTAGTCAAAATTGAGATGTCGCCACCAATCAAGCAAGCGCTACTCAGGTGCTTAATCAAAAATGGGCTGGCTCCTAAGCTTACATTTGTGCTTTTTCAAATAAAAAGATACCAAGAGAATGAAGAACAATTGATAATAGAGCATGCAATTTTAAACAACTTTCTAATTTACTCCTAATTGAATCATGAAGTTTAATTTTGACTAGACTATTCCTTTAAACGCTCATGGAAAAACATATAAACATCAAGAAGAGAAGGAAACAGTCAGAGAGGTCTATCAAAAGGTTTGTAAAGGAAAAAAATTAAATTTTAAAAAAAAAATTACATTACTATACCCAGCTAAATTAAAAATAAAGGGAATATGGTACCATTTTTTTGATCCTCAGAAGAAGCTACACAGTTTTAAAATTAAAATCAGAGAGATTTTGTTTATTACTATATTGTGCTAAAACTTCCCCAAATAATTAATCTGTTTTAATAACTGTTTTCACAATTTACACGGTTGTAGTATTGGCACTAGTGTACTATAAAAAAGGTATTTTAAGATAAATTTTAAAAATAGTTGAAATTAAAGATTTAGGAGTATGCGGTTTATGAGAAATGTTTAGTACATGGTGAAATTAAATCATGTTTGCACATTTACTATATACTGATATATGTAAATGGTTAAAATCACAACTTGGAATCTAAGAGTGATTAGTTCACCTATTCAAAGAAAAGCAATATTAAATCACTTAAATTAATTCAGATATCACATGTTTTCAAGAGACTCAACAGATATAGAACAAAAATTAAAAAAGGATTGGGTACAAGAAATGTTTTTCATCTAGAGGAGTAGCGATTTTATTCCATAAAAGGTTATTATGTAGATACATTTTATTGGTATACTCATTGGATGATGACGAATAATGTATGTAGTGTATATGGTCCAAGCATGATATTAAGTACATTTTCTTTTGTAAGAAGAAAAAAAAAGAAATTACATAAACATGCTGATATAAATTTAAATGAATTGATTTACATCAAATTGATGTCATCACTTAACCATCCTTCTGAAAGTGTATCTCTAAGTGTTTGCAGTTTCTTTGCTAGTTAGTGTATCAATATGTATGGAACCAAAAAAAAAAAAAAAAAAAAGGAGAGTGTTTGGTTCCAGGGGGAAGGTTAATATGTTACACTGCAGTTCAGCAGGAAATAGTTGATGAGTAAGGCAGTTACACAGACATTAACTGTAACAAGAACTGAAGTTTATGCATTCTGTTATAAGATGTTCTTTTAATAAATTTGTTAAAACTGCAACTCGAGTCCGAGTCTCTTATAACCAGCAGCTTTATACATGGTGGCAGCAGAAGTTATTTGAGAAATACACCAAAAGAGGATATGGAATGTTTAAAACCACCAGGTCTGCTGGATTTTCAGGCAAGGAATCTGTCTCAGGCATGGAAGAGATGGAAAGTCATTCTTCTATACACAAACCTAATCATGGCTGACAAACCAGAGGAGATGAAGGTAAAGTTGTTTCTGTACTTAATTGGAGAAAAAAGGCAGAGAGATAAAACACACCCTTCTCCCAGAAGCAGCAGCTCCTACACTGGCTCTGCTAATTAAAGCATTTGATGATTGTGAGCCAAAGCAAAATGAGACTGTGGAAAGATATAATTTTTTTTTTCAAGAAGTCAGAGAGAAGATGAAGGAATAGATGCTTATGTCACAGATCTACGTACACTGGCAGCCACTTGCAACTTTGGTAATATAAGAGATTCATTAATCAGGGACAGGATTTTATGTGGCACAAGAGACTCTAAACTTAGGAAATGCCTACTGAATGAAGTGGATTTAAAGGGACACACAATCAAAATTAAACTTTCATTATTCAGATAGAGCATGTCATTTTAAACAACTTTCCAATTTACTTCCATTAAAAAAAATGTGCACAGTATTTTTATATTTTAACTTTTTGAGTCACCAGGTCCTACTGAGCATGTGCAAGAATAAGTGTGTATGCATTTGTGAATGGCTGATGGCTGTCACATGGTACGTGTATGCATTTGTGATTGGCTGATGCCTGTCACATGGTACAGGGGGAGTAAAAAAAGACATAACTTAAAATTGTCAGAAAACAAATCTACTACTCATTTGAAATTGAGACTAAGTGCTATTGCATTGTTTTGTTACCTTGCATTTGTTGATTATGCAAATCTACTGTGTTGACTGGTCCTTTAACACTGGAAAAATGTATTCAAATAGGTAGAGCTGCTGAGCATTCTAAAGAGAGGGTGAAGATCATTGAGAGTTCCTGCACCAGTGCAGTGTCAGTCCATGGGATGGACACAAGTTACACCTTTACGAAGGGTCATAACAGAATGACAATGACTCCAGACAAGACAATACAGTACAGTAGTGAAATAAAAATGCCCTGCATTTGGAAAGCAATGTAAAGGGTGTGGTAAAGCAAATAATTTCATTAGCCAGTGCCGTGCCAATACACAACAAAGAAAGCCAACAGTACAAGCTGTCTATAGAGAGACCGAAGACTTAGAGGAATATTTAGACATTCTGGGTCTGACCTTGGAACCAGCGTTTTTTAGATTTGAAAACAGTAAGCAAATTTCCATCAGCTTTGTTTGCTACCATGCTAATTGACCAATAAGCCATTAGATTCCAAATGGATTGTGGAGCAGACTGTAATGTCATACCAGCAAGGTTGGTGAAAGACAAATCTAAAATTTTACATTGTGATAAAATACTAAGTGCTAAATGCTAAGAAGTTTCATTGACCCTAAGCCTCTGAATAGGGCTTTAAAAAGGAGCCATTATCCTTTGCCAACAATTGATGATATACTTCCTGACCTAGCAAGAGCAAGGATTTTTTTCAGTATGTGATGTCAAGAGTGGATTTTGGCATATTGAATTAGAGGAAGAATCTGGCTATTTGACCACTTTCTCTACTCCTTTTGGCTGATACCGCTGGGTTCGAATGCCTATGGGTATTAGTCCAGCCCCAGAAGTGTTCCAGCAAAAACTAAATCATGCACTGAAAGGGCTACCAGGTATCAGGATTATTGCAGATGATATTCTGATTGTAGGAGAAGGCAATACCGAGGTGGAAGCTATTCAAGACCACAATCAAAAGTTGAGGAAATTGTTCAATCATTGTAGAGAAAGACATCAAACTAAATCCAGAAGAATTTCAGCTAAGGAAAACAGAAGTGCCATATATTGGTCACTTATTAGCCCAGGGACTTCAAACAGATCCAATCAAAGTAAAAGCCATTACTGAAATGCCCAGACCTTCAGAAGTTAAAGGAGTACAGAGATTTTTGGGGATGGTGAACTATCTTTCTAGGTTTTGTGAAAACCTCTCAGATGCAGGTGAACCACTGCGCCAACTAACCCAGAAAGGTACAGTGTGGGAATGGACAGAGGTGCAGGAAGAGGCATTTCAGCAGATCAAAAAAAAAAAAAAAAAAATCAGCAGTGCACCAGTGCTTAAATATTATAACCCAGATGAACCATTAGAACTTCAATGTGATGCATCAGAGAAAGGTCTGGGAGCAGCACTGATGTAAGGTAAACAACCAGAGCAATGACAGAGCAAGGTTATGTACAAATAGAGAAGGAGCAATTAGCAGTCCTATTTGGAATGGAAAAATGTCACCAATTCACATTTGGGCAGACAGTAGCTGTACTATCAGACCATAAGCCCCTTGAAATAATCATGAAGGAACCCTTACTTAAAGCACCCAGACGTCTTCAGCGTATGATGTTACGGCTTCAGATATATGATACATGTATCAGATACTGCCCAGGGAAGTCTCTAGTGGTGGCAGACACATAAGTAGAGCTTATTTAGAAGAAGGTTCCATGGAGGGTTCTGTGGAGCACCAGATTCAAACTATAAACATGCTCCAATATCTACCCATCTCAAACAGGAGACTTGTTGCTATACAACAGAGCAAAGAAAAAAAGACTTTACAAGCAGTAAAGCGAATTGTGATGAGTGGATGGCCTCATGTTAAGGAAAAAGTACCCCTAGAGGCTTCACCATTCTACCACATACGTGATGATCCGAGTGTACAGGATGGTGTTCTATTCAATGGTGAGCGAGTAGATATTCCATCTGATCTCCAAACAGATATTATGTCTCGAATACATTCTTCACATTTTGGTGTGGAAGGATGTCTACGCAGAGCCAGGGAGAGTATTCACTGGCCAGGAATGAACGCACAGCTAAAAGAATATATTGACCAATGTGACATATGCCATTCATTTGATACTAAACAACAGAAAGAGAAATTTGTTCCTCATGAGATCACAACAAGACTGTGGGAAAAGCTTGGCATTGATTTGTTCACATTCCAAGGAAAGGAGTATTTAATAACAGTGGACTATGACTAATTTCTGGGAGATAGACCATCTTCAGGATACAAGATCTACTACAGTAATAAGAAAATTAAAGGCCCATTTTGCCAGATATGGAATCCCAGACACTGTATGTTCTGATAATGGAACACAGTTTATTTCAATGGAGTTTAAAGACTTCAGTATGGGTTGGGACATTGACCACATTGCCTCGTCACCAGGATACCCGCAAAGCAATGGGAAAGTAGAGTTGGCAGTAAAGACAGCCAAAAGACTACTGCAAAATGATGTGACTTCTCGAAATGATCCTTATCTAGCATTTTTGGATCATCGCAACACACCAACACAAGGCATGGAGTGCAGTCCTGCTCAAAGACTGATGGGTCAATGGACCAAATCGTTACTTCCAATGAGAGGGAGTCTGTTAATACAGGATCAAGTGATGAAGGACAGGCACCAAATCCTGTGCAGGATGCAGCGCTCATTGCAAGCTGCTCAATATAACAAGGGAGTCAAAGACCTGCTGCCTCTAAATGTTGGTGAACAGGTGTGGGTACAACCGCAAACAAACCAGGGTAAAGAGTGGCGGAAGGCTTGCCTAAGAGCTCCTGTAGGAATTAGGTCATATGAAGTGGTGACAGAGTCCTGAGGAGAAATAGGAGGCATCTGAGAGGCACTGGATGCTACAGGCCTCCAGTAAGGACCCAAACTAGCACCCAAGAGGAATCTCACATTGAGAATACAAACCATCCATTAATGACAAATAACTCAGAAGAAGAAGGACAAGAAGAAATAAACAGTGAAATATCAGACACTGACAGACATGATAACAGAGGATAACAGAGTCCTGTCAGAACAATCACAGTGATCCAGAAACACCCAGACTAGAAGTGGGAGATGTATCCGAAAACCAGAATATCTAAATGACTATGTGGACAAATATTTAGCACCAATGAAAGAGTGCATCTCAGGATCCATATTCCTACAATAATTAAAAGAGATAGCTTTTGCCATTTCCCCAAAAAGGGAAAAGATGCATTAATATGTATGGAACCAAAAAAAGATAGTGTTTGGTTCCAGGGGAAAGTGTAATATATGTTACACTGCAGTTCAGCAGGAAATAGTTGATGAGTAAGGCAGTTAGACTTTAACTGTAACAAGAACTGAAGTTTATGCATTCTGTTATAAGATGTTCTTTTAATAAATTTGTTAAAACTG
Source organism: Bombina bombina (assembly GCF_027579735.1). Classification (NCBI taxonomy): domain Eukaryota; kingdom Metazoa; phylum Chordata; class Amphibia; order Anura; family Bombinatoridae; genus Bombina; species Bombina bombina. The sequence continues at coordinate 208,690,561 of NC_069500.1, forward strand.
CAACTGGAGTCCGAGAGACTATCTTATAAACAGCAGCTTTATACCGTTAGGTGTACCTTAGATTTAATATTTCAATGTTTCAATGTTAGATTGATATTATTTAAGCCTACACAACTAAAGTCGTGGTTATAAGTCTCTAGTTTTGTATTAAAACAATTTATGCTTTATAATCCCAACTATGAGAAAAAGTGAAGGTGTGACTCCTCACATAGCTCAACCCACTCAAAGGGAATGTTCTATAATTCTGTCTTCATAGCATGCAACAAAGGAGTTTCAGTTTGGTATTTATTGGTTGAGTTTCCATGAATTTGTGGCAATTACATAAAAATGTAATATCCAATTACAAGTATGTGTAAAAAATAAATAAAGCTGTGCATTTTATTTACCTTTTCTGAAATGTGGTATTTACCATAGCCCGAAACACAAGTCTGTCGCCAACAATGGAAGGTCCTCTGAACTTGAACATATCCACAGACTTCAATGTTGCATGGGAACGACAGAGACGGCTATAAAAGACAAAAAAACACAAACAACTGTCTCAAACACATTCCTAGATGAATAAAGACTAGATTTGAAGAAAGCAATGCATGTGGTCACAACTAATTAATTATAAAAACAGAAGAAACCTTGCTGAAATATTAGCTACAGTTTCCATCCAAGCCATGATTTGTCCTCCAAATGTGTTTCCTTGATGATTTGCGTGAGGTGGAAGAACCAGTTCAATGCTCTCTACTCTTGTGCAGTCTGTGGATACAGTGTCTTTGTCTGTTTCACAGTCTGGGTCTAAAAAATAAAAATAAAAAATTATCTAAAAATGAGCAGTTATCTTCTGGAATTTTCTCCAAAAAATGTAATTCCAACAGTCTACAAAAGAAAGTATAGTATTCAATCCAAACTATAGCTAGATATTTATTTTGCAGTATGGAAAGTCAATTTTATTTGTAGGTTTTTTTTCTATTGATCACTGATAGCATTAGATATAACCTTTATACAACATGGTGATTAAGTACGTTATTTAAGGTGATTGTTTTAAATTGTGTTTATATCAACCTGGTTAAATTGCAGAGAAATGTGTTATTTTGATTGTCAATGCAGATTAATCCAGTGTGCTACATTTGTGGATGAGGCTATTTTGTCTTCTGTATTTATAGTTTATTATCCTAGATTATGCATCATAGCAGCACCACTTCATGTGAACATTTTTTAATAGATTTTGCTGGAGCAAATATCATTAATAAGGAGGTGACTGGGGTTTCCATTTTAATATGCACTGGGCAGAAGTTTGCCTGTACATTTTACAGTCAAATTGTAACCAGGACTGAGTCACCTCCTTATTTGTCATATAAAAACAGGTATTAAAATATTTTGCATGACAATTTATAATTTGTGCATATCATCCCCAGGAACAGCATGCTCACTGGCTGATAAGGCCTCACATAGTGGTAGTAAGGACAGAGATTGTAAGAGTACACCTGACTATTGGTTTAGTTTTATTCCATGATTCATGTAGCCTTTCTGTAGAGAAGTGTTCACACAAATTACTCCTGAAACTACTTGAGATCATGACCCCGTGCTCTGGACTGGTGCTGACCTTGTAAAACATATCTTTAGCCTCTGTTTTATTAAATAAACTTGAAGATTACCATCACATTTTATTCTTTTAAACCATTTATTTTAGTAACTTTGAACAGTTATTAGTTTATTTATATCCTGCTGGAGAACTATATAGACAATCATGTGGCCTATCTACTCGTCTATAAAACAGTATAAGAACCTTACTTTTTCTGATGCCAATACCACTTCCTATACAAACAAGCATCCATTGGCCTTAGCTGCTATACTACGGTCTTGGTTACCAAATTTCGACAGACATAAAAATATTTTTTTTAAATGCAGATTTTAGGAATAGGTTATTTACCGGTGTTGTAGCAAATTAGTAACATGTGAAGGTGTAAACTTTTATGATGGGCTTTCATGGTCTTATTAAATGTGCTATTTTGATAATGTATTTGAGCAAATATTTTGTTTTAATAAAATTGTATTTAAATATCCCTATGAGCATTGTGACTGTGATACAAATGTGATATGGCAGGCTATAAAGTGTGTGATGAATGTGAACTAGTCTTCTTGGCCTATATGAGATATATAAACAGAGAAATCCTGAGTTGCTGACATGGCATAGACTTGAAGCTTATATATAAAACTTGTTTTGATTGAAAAAAAAAATGCTGAACAAAACAATATGTAATCTAAAAGAACAAAAAATGACTCATCCTTAGTGGAGACATTTGTTGGACCGGATACATCTTGACAGGAACAAGAGACACAGTTTCATAACCTCTTTTGCAAAAACTCATTTAAGAGCTATTATTAAAAGTTTATATAGAGGGCATAGCTACCCACTAAAGCAGCAGGACGCACACATCAGGAGCTCCCGGCTATACATTTAATTTTAGAGGCCAATATATAGATTTTACTATTGTTTGGACCTACTATCTATATTTCACCCATATATATTATCTTCATAGTTGTATTATAGTGGTTTGGAGCCGGGACTGTGCGGTATTCCTGATTAGAGAGTTTCTCACTAAGGCCACAAGGCTATCTACAGATCACCATCATGGAGGATCTCTCGCAGATGCTGGAGACAATCTTTCTGGATTTAGAAAAGGCTGTAATGAGATCCTTTGACAGTCTGATATGGATTACCAGGCAGGGGAAGATGTGGCACTTCGATCATACAATATCACCCTCAGAAGTGCCAATACTTTTGGAACCACAGAGGCAATTTGATACAAGGGCTGAGGGCCCGACCACGTGGGATACGGCCGATCCCTGGGAGCGGGTTCCAGCGTATACACCCCAAAGACTAGTGGATCTACAAGACGATGTGCGAGATGACCTAGAGTTGGTATCTAAAAAGATGAGTTTGGGAGTTAAGGGCCCTGACTACCCGATCCTTATTCAGCACTTATCCGTCTCGCTGGTGGCCATATGGGAGGCTTCTGAGCACTTACCTAAGGTGGAGAGAGGAGTTGTGTCGGCTCTGCTGTTGGAGTTCTGCATCCAGGAGGCTGATGGCATGAAGACTGTAATTATGGGAAGGACCCATGGTATTCATCCAGGGCAGGTGTTTGACGGCACCGGTGTGGGCCAAGATGTGGTGCCTCACATGGGGTTGTCTATCTGCCTGTGTGATGTCTGTCTGTGCCCACACAAACAGTTCCAATGGGAACATATTGGCATCACACAGTCCCAGAGGTTACTAGACATGAGTCCCCTGATACCTACTACTACCACCACCACCAACAGACCAGGGGGAGGTGTCCCCTAGCCAATAAACGGCCTAACATTAAGCTTATGCGCCCACCTCACCTTGAAGCTATATCTGCACCTAATAGTAGGAGAGGAATTGGTTTACTATCTTGCATGCAACGGACCTTGTCTCTCTAGATTAGCAGACAAATGATGTGTAATATTGACTGTTGATCTCGCCTTGCCCCACACTAACCAGAAAAATATGAAGGCTATTCGCTAGATCCACAGGTGGACTCAACAAGTCTGAACTTTTTTTAGAACACCCTTCTTACTATATAGTTTAGTTGGTTAGAGGTTATCTGTTGGAAAGTATTTTATGGTACAGATTAGTATGTTATTGTTATTCAGCTCCCTAGGGACTCAGATATGCACTTTGATAGTTGGATTTTTCATGTTAATAGGTCCAATACTATTATATACGGAATATGTATATGCATTCAGTCTACATATGCTCTTATTTTTATAGGATGCCTTAGGAAAATTCGATCTAGCATTGCATATCTTGCCTTAAAGTTGCTATGTAGAGCAGCACGCTGTCTGACTATTAGTATGTAGTAAGGAGGTTGGGCACTTTTTCGCTATACTTTAGGATTTCATGTTACCACTACTTGAAGAAAATTTGAGTTAGCGTTAAAAGGTCTGAGGGATGACCAAATGAGTCATTGCTTTTATTTGCGACTATAGACCCCTATAGACTCTACAGAATCCCATAGCGACACATCTACTAATAGACTCCTATTTATATAAAGCACCTAATTAATGCCTAGATATTGTTTCTACTAACGACCTTCTACATATTCTTACACCTACCTGTACTCTACCAATTTCTTCAGAGACCTCTTACTAGCTTCTAGTTTGATTTGAGGAAAGGAGTTCCACCTGAAAGCTCACCACAAAAGAAAGGCCATTATTATAGTTGTTTAGGACAATCTCACCATGTTGTATTTAGCTCAAATAGGTTTTCCTTTCTTAAAACTTTTATTTATCCTCAATTCTGCATTATTAGTCTCACCTCTCCCCCGCCTCCACACTCATATAGTTTACTTTGTAAACTAAGGAAATTATATTCCAAGAACTACCCCTCTGAAACTATAAATGTTGAAACTTTTTACTAGTTTCTTTCATAGCCCCCTCCCTATCCGGTTTGTATAAACATATGTGCAAACACATATGTGCAAACACAGGGTCCAAAAGAGGACTTATTGGATTTACGTTTTAGTTTCCCTCTCTCTAGAGATATACACTTTGTCTGGTCCAAAAGAGGCCACTTGAGACTTCAGAGGATTTTTTCAACAGAGGAAAATGAGGTTCCATTTATGTATACACAAAGCTGTAGTGGATTTATATGCTTCTTAATATAAATGTTTGTTTATATTTGAATGGTGTAAAATTGTTTAATATCAGCAAATTGTCCACATATTTTTGTATATCTATATCACCTATATTATGCCACTTTATCCTTCATACTATTGTAAGTGTACATTGCAACTGTTATTACATATAACCTCAATTTAAAAAAAAAAAAAAAAAAAAAAAAAAAAAAGTCTAAATAAAAGGATTTAGGACTTTCTCTCCATGGGCTTCTCAATTCAAGGGCAGACGTGTCATTTGGATATGATACTGAAACTCCCAGATCTTCTATATTGTTCGGGCTGAAGTTGACAGGAATCCCCAGACAAGGTGGAACATATATGATGCACTATCTGGTGATGTAGTAATTCATTTTACTTTAATATAAACAAGTTATTATACATTGTTTAGGTTTGTTCTTTTCTTTTGTGAATAAACTATTATACCTATTAAGGATAGCAAAGAGTTCAATTATTGCTTTTAGCATATGTATGAACTACATTTTATTAGGCAATACAGCGACAAAGAAACAAAGAAGATTAAGATCTTTAAATATTGTGCATAGGGCATATGTTTATTTTATGGTCTCCTTTACATTTGGACCTTGATAAAGAATGGCCACTAATGAAAGAAATGTGTACATCTTATATAGGGCTAAGGTCCCTCATCTTGCTCCTCAATTTTTTTTTAGAATGGACGCAACAAATCTTTAGTCTTTTCTCGGTCATCAAAATGGACAAAGCAGGATTTCAGTACTAAGGTTTTTCATCCACATTATGTGCAATTACTTAGCACTTGGTAACTGGCCTAACAGACAAGATTATCCCACTAACCATAAAGAGAAAAGCTGTCTTCCATGAGATTGTTATATGCATCTTCGTGATAAAGTCGAATCCGTCTTCGTTCAGCAGCAAGACTGTATTCCAGGTGATCCTGAGAAGAATGAAGCCTAACTGGTTTTAGAATGACCTGCAGAAAGATGATAGTTACAATTATTATTATTATTTATTATGGTATGAGACAGACATTTTGTAAAAATAAAACTCCTTACAAAGGGGCAGTAAAGTCAAAAGTAATCTTGCACTGTTTGGACAGAGCAGCAATTTCAAACAACTTTCCAATTTACTTATATGATCTATTTGCTTAGCTCTCTTGGTATCTTACGTTGAAGAATAATCCTAGGTAAACTCCTTGTCTTTAGCCATCTGGAAGCAGTGTTTATAGCAAGGTTATACATTTTTGCATACACTGCCTTCATAGAATGCCGACGACACATGGATGCTCCTAAACTATTAGCCTACTTAGATTTACTCTTTAAAAAAGGATACCCACAGAACAAAGAAAATGTTATAATAGAAGTAAAGTTGTTTTGCTCTATCTGAATCAATAACATTTAATTTTACTGTCCTTTAAACACAGGATTGTAAATCGCCTACAAACAAATTCTTAACTAATATTTACCAATCTTTCTCACCTTGTAAAATACAGTTTACTGCACTGAGAAAACAAGGGACACAAATCCGTATCATATAATGAAGTAACATTGAAGAAGAAAAAGAAAAAAAAATAATTGAATTGGGACAAAGGTCACATCTGAAAATACAGCTGTACATTTAAAATGCATTTGGAAGCTTTGTGACTATTGGCAGTTTGTGAGCCTGTTAATTACTCAGTCATAAAACATATTTGTAAATTCATTTCTAGTGCAATTTACCTAAATCACTGGTTTTCAAACCTGTCCGGAGGATAACTGAAATGGAGCAATGGTGAAATAATCAGCCGATTAGTAAACATGGTTATTTTACCTGCTCTCATTCAAGGTAATCCTGAACCGTTAGAGGCGCCAGTGGTCTAAAGTTATCTTTTTAATCAAATTTAAAAATGAACCACTATCATTAAACTCTGATATTGTAATAGAAAACTTAATATTGCATAGTAAAAAATGCTACAATACACTTTTAAAATGTATTTGTTTGCAAGCCTACACAGAAGTCTTGTAATTACAAGGTGTTGTGTCCCTTTACCTGCCTGACAATGAGACTAAAACAAAAAAACTTGACAGTTAAACCAACTGATTAAAGGATTACTTTCTGTTATAATTTTTAAGCTAAACAACTAACATATTAAAGTTAATAAACATTAATTAAAACCTACTGACCTACTGTATATTTTCTCCAAAACGAAGTTTCATAACGTTCTAAAAGTTATATCTTTTATTCGCCTATGATGTCACATTATCCTGCCCACTATTTTCAGCACTGCATGTTCAAAATACTTAAACCAATAACTTTGTGTTTAAAGCGCCATTTTGAAACCTAGGTATTGTAAACGGATTGGTACAGAGCAAAGGATACCCACGGAGTGGGTTTGGAAAACAATTAAATTTGCAGACAAGATTTCTGATATACGGTTAATGAAATGCTATTGATAAAAAGTGTATTTGGGGTAGTTAGTTAGTAACAGGCATAGAAAATATTTACTTACAGTGGCCCTTTAATAAAAAATAATCATGTACTTTATTATAAAGGCATTAAAGTTACTCTAGGAATTCTCATTTTTATATTCCTCACATACTAACAAGTTGTGCTACTAGTTTACAAAGATACTAGTCCTAAAGCCCGTGTACACGGGCCATTATCAGCAGTACAGTAGTCGCATCCGCCAGTGCTAACGCCTGGCCATGCCCACCCACACGCTCTCTGCTGTCTGATCCTTCGTTACGGCCAGGTATGTTTGTCCTCGCATGACAGCTTCAGAAAAAAAAAAAAAAAAAATACCTGGCCTTTTATTTTTATAGGATGAAAAAATAATTTTACAGAAACATAACCGAAGTTAATTTAGCAAATAAATAATGCTACTTCAATATCCAAAGGTGTATGAAAGAAACAGTAAAATATTATGTAAAAAAATGGATTTTTAAATCTAATTGAAACATGTTCATGAGTTTTTTTTTTGTTGTTTTTTTTTTATAAGTGAGTCCACATTGCTATTAAAGCCACTTGTAATCGCTGGTTAATTGTCGTGCTCACGCAAACTGGCAAATTTGCCAGTTTACGGGTGTGCGATAATTTAGCTCTCCACTTGTAATCTAAACCTTAATCTCTAAAGAAAATACTGGTGTCAAGGTGTCAGTAGGAAATAAATTCATTTTCAAGAAACAAATACTCATGTTAGTTAACTGTTATGTTCTCCTTCCAGTCTTCTATTTATCGATTCATGTTTCACAACATTCAAAGTTTAATAAGAAGTTTGTCAATGTTTATTTCACTGCCATAAAAAGCTTGCATCTTCCTTTAGAAGTGAAAAGGATAAAGTATTAAACGGGATAATTGTTTTTTATATTATGAAATCTTGTCAAAATGCCCAGAAGACTTCCTAAAAATTGTATTATAACCGTTTAAAAGGGACAGTCTAGTAAAAATGTATATATTTCATGATTCAGATAGGGCATGTAAGTTTAAAGGGCCATAATACCCAAATGTTTAAACACTTGAAAGTGATGCAGCATAGCTGTAAAAAGCGGACTAGAAAATATCACCTGAACATCTCTATGTAAAAAAGAAAGATATTTTACCTCAAAAGTTTCTCAGTAGCCATATCCCATTGTAAAGGACTTCTAAGCAACAAATCAGTATGTCTGTCCCGGGACAGCGGAAGGAGCAAGCTTACGCGCACTCTCATCTTATGGAAGTTTACAATGAAATCTCATGAGAGTTAAGTCAAATCTCATGAGATCACAGTAAGAGTTCATGACCTCAGCACTGTTGATGCTGATTGGCTGCTGTTCATTTCTTCATTTGTTTTATTTTTTTTAACCTGCAGCTGAGCAGCAGTTGAGTATAACTTTTTACACAGAACTTATTCTGCTGAGCGGAGGAAATTGTGAGGTAAAATATCTTCCTTTTTTACATAGAGATGCTCAGGTGATATTTTCCGGTCAGGTTTTTACATTTATACTGCATCAGTTTCAAGTGATTTAGCAAAGGAGTATTATGTCCCTTTAAAACAACTTTCCAATTTACTTTTATAATCAAATTTGCTTTGTTCTCTTGGTATTGTTTGTAGAAATCTAAACCTAGGTAAGCTCATATGCCAATTTCTAAGCCCTTGAAGGCTGCCTCTTATCTCAGTGCATTTTTAAAGTTTTTTACAGCTAGACCAGTGTTTCTCAACCGTGGTCCTCAAGTACCCCCAACAGGCCAGGATTTCATCATAGCTGAACCAGTGCACAGGTAAAGTAATCAGCTACACCATGGATACTAACCTGCTCTCACCCATACGCTGATTATTTCACCTGCGCACTGGTTCAGCTATAATGAAAACCTGGCCCGTTGGGGGAACTTGAGGACCATGGTTGAGAAACAATGAGCTAGATAGTGCTAGTTCATGTGTGATATATATATATATATTTAAAAAAAAGTGCTCACTGCCATGGAGTTATTTATGAGTCGGCACTGATCGGCTAAAATGCAAGTCTGTCAAAATAACGGGGCAGTCTGCAGAGGCTTAGATACAAGGTAATCGCAGAGGTAAAAAAGTATATTAATAAAACAGTGTTGGTTATGCAAAACTGGGGAATGGGTAATAAAAGGGATTATCTATCTTTTTAAAGAATACAAATTCTGGAGTAGACGGTCCCTTTAAAAAGGAATTAAATGTAGCTTTGATATCTTATCAGGGATATATAATGGTTTATCCCATTCAGACTTAAATAGTGCCAATAATGTAGGTCATACACAAAACTATTTGTAAACTATTTAATATGATAAAAGGGCAAAAATTGACTCAAAAGGTTTTTTATTGTTTTTTTTTAATTTTTTATTTGAAGTTAAATTTTGGCATACATAATAAGCTTTACAGCAGTATACATGTACACTCCAAAAGTGTTTATAACAAGGTACATCTTATGAATCACATATTCAGAAAAAAGGAACACATACAATGAGTAATAACTGTTGTCACAAAAATGCAAAACCCAGAGGGCATCTTATAAGTATTTAAATAGTGAGCGATATCTTCTCTATGAATTAAAAGTTTGCTGTAAAGGAGAAAACAGTTTAAGGAAATATATGCCAGAACAAAGAACTAAGCCCTCAAAACTATTCAGGAGGCCTCTCTTGGACCCCACATCTAATAGAATGATAATATGTGGAGAGAGCTATCTGGTTTAGAGGAGACCACTTGTGGATCTCATTGACCTCAGAAATTTTTTATTTTTTATTATTTTGCTATACTGTTGGGGTACAGTAAATCTGATCATTCAAGAAATAGTAATAATATATTCAAATGGGTAAAATGCTAGCAAGCTACCTATATACCTGGAAATAGTAATACGATAACCTGCGGGGAGCTCAGGATATGGGTAAGAGCCAGCCTAAGTCATTGCCTGAATGTAGGGTCTTATTGAGCCGAAAGAGGTGTGCTCAGTCAAAATTATTATAGCTGGGAATATTTAAAGATTACCCTGCGGAAGCTGATAAAAGTGGGTAGGAAACGTATTCCTCGGATTGACCTATTATCCAATCTCACCGGAGGAACCCTGACACAAGATAAAAGTTAAAATAAAAGAAGGGTCCCCTGGTTATGTTCTAATGCTCCACAAGATACATTCGTCACTGCAAGTGCACCAATGCTAAACAATAAAGAAGCCATAAACCCACACAGTACCCTCTAGGTCTGAACATTCACGCTGTGCCATCTCGGCCGCAGACAGCACAAAGCAAAGACGAGAAAGGGGTTAAGGGGTAGGCTTGCAAAAGTAACACTAACATACAACCTAATCATATTACATGTGGATACAGTAGGGTATATGTTGTCATAACTAATACTGCATTCCTTATTAAAACAATTAAACAAGGTTATATAGAAACTTTCAGCTATGGCTAAGGTGTATGGATGAGACCAGGGAAAGTCTGTATAGAGCCACCTGATCATGACTTGACAGATTAAAGACATATTGTGCTTAACAAATTCTAAACAGGCAACCTACATTAACATATACAGGAAGTGCAGAATTATTAGGCAAATTAGTATTTTGACCACATCATCCTCTTTATGCATGTTGTCTTACTCCAAGCTGTATAGGCTCGAAAACCTACTACCAATTAAGCATATTAGGTGATGTGCATCTCTGTAATGAGAAGGGGTGTGGTCTAATGACATCAACACCCTATATCAGGTGTGCATAATTTTTAGGCAACTTCCTTTCCTTTGGCAAAATGGGTCAAAAGAAGGACTTGACAGGCTCAGAAAAGTCAAAAATAGTGAGATATCTTGCAGAGGGATGCAGCACTCTTAAAATTGCAAAGCTTCTGAAGCGTGATCATCGAACAATCAAGCGTTTCATTCAAAATAGTCAACAAGAAGCGTGTGGAAAAACCAAGGCACAAAATAACTGCCCATGAACTGAGAAAAGTCAAGCGTGCTGCTGCCAAGATGCCACTTGCCACCAGTTTGGCCATATTTCAGAGCTGCAACATCACTGGAGTGCCCAAAAGCACAAGGTGTGCAATACTCAGAGACATGGCCAAGGTAAGAAAGGCTGAAAGACGACCACCACTGAACAAGACACACAAGCTGAAACGTCAAGACTGGGCCAAGAAATATCTCAAGACTGATTTTTCTAAGGTTTTATGGACTGATGAAATGAGAGTGAGTCTTGATGGGCCAGATGGATGGGCCCGTGGCTGGATTGGTAAAGGGCAGAGAGCTCCAGTCCGACTCAGACGCCAGCAAGGTGGAGGTGGAGTACTGGTTTGGGCTGGTATCATCAAAGATGAGCTTGTGGGGCCTTTTCGGGTTGAGGATGGAGTCAAGCTCAACTCCCAGTCCTACTGCCAGTTTCTGGAAGACACCTTCTTCAAGCAGTGGTACAGGAAGAAGTCTGCATCCTTCAAGAAAAACATAATTTTCATGCAGGACAATGCTCCATCACACGCGTCCAAGTACTCCACAGCGTGGCTGGCAAGAAAGGGTATAAAAGAAGAAAATCTAATGACATGGACTCCTTGTTCATCTGATCTGAACCCCATTGAGAACCTGTGGTCCATCATCAAATGTGAGATTTACAAGGAGGGAAAACAGTACACCTCTCTGAACAGTGTCTGGGAGGCTGTGGTTGCTGCTGCGCGCAATGTTGATGGTGAACAGATCAAAACACTGACAGAATCCATGGATGGCAGGCTTTTGAGTGTCCTTGCAAAGAAAGGTGGCTATATTGGTCACTGATTTGTTTTTGTTTTGTTTTTGAATGTCAGAAATGTATATTTGTGAATGTTGAGATGTTATATTGGTTTCACTGGTAAAAATAAATCATTGAAATGGGTATATATTTGTTTTTTGTTAAGTTGCCTAATAATTATGCACAGTAATAGTTACCTGCACACACAGATATCCCCCTAAATAGCTAAAACTAAAAACAAACTAAAAACTACTTCCAAAACTATTCAGCTTTGATATTAATGAGTTTTTTGGGTTCATTGAGAACATGGTTGTTGTTCAATAATAAAATTAATCCTCAAAAATACAACTTGCCTAATAATTCTGCACTCCCTGTATGGATTGACATTAGAAGCTGTGGCAATTAGAAAAGAAAAAGTCAACAGTATAAATTTCTAAGTCCCCATATTATAGTTTGTTATGGCCACCAGGAGCCAGTATGTTCTTAACCTTCAAGTGAGGGGGATAATGCTTGGGGATGTGTTACTATGTAGTTTTACCCCACTCCGGTTTTACAAAAAAGTTCTCTGGTTGCCTGCTGTGTAAAGATTAGGAGAAACATCTCTTTGTAGGCAAAGACCCAGTAGGTGTCATGGAAGTAGTGCCGTGGCAGACAGAATAGGTCTGCGCTCATCGCGGTCTCCCTGAGACCAGAAGGTTTGACACACAGATCACAAAGGTCAGCACCGGCATCAACAAAGACCCATATGGACTAAAGTGATGCAGCAACTCCACAGGCAGTAGGTAAAACTTGAACTCTGAGGTGTGGAGTACCATTCTGAAATGTCCCAAATAAAGAGGCATTCAGCTTGGGGTCGGTTATAGTATCAGTAGGTATAATTTCCCCTGGCAATATCGACAATCCTAAGGGTTCCGGCATCCTCTCAGCTGTGTTCTCTATAGGTGTAGCCCCCATATTTAGAGTCTCACTATCTGTGACCAAGACGTTCTCCTCGAGCGGAGTGTTGGGCAGTTGGTATCGTGATCTCACAGCGGCACGATCGCTAGAGCATGGTAAGGGGACGGATGTATCCTGTGGGCTGGGGAAGCCAAAGGCAGCCTGCAAAGACTCATCTAGCGCGGCATGGTGAGCCGCCAGCAGCTCCCGAATCACTTGTACGATACACTCTTCCATCCCCACAGGTTGCTATATCGCCTGTAGCTTGCGTCTTAGTTTAAGTTGCGCCCTGCTGGGAGGTAAGCTGTAGGCCGAGGTCTTGTAACGGCTCCAGGCGCCGATGCCAGCAGTAAAATGTTGAAACACTAGTTGAAATAGGTGCAGTGTCCAAAATAGAAGTCAGCTCCAGTCAAAAAATTAGGTAGATCGATCTGTTATATAGTGGATTTCTGCATTTATTAGAAAGAAACTGCAGCAGCACACAGCTTGCGACCGATCATGGCCGCTGCCCAGAAGTTCCCCCTCAAAAGGGTTTTTTACCTTCAAGTCTAATAAAAAAAATAAAATAGTGAAAATCCCTCTCTACGAACAATAGAAATGTTTGTCAGCTCTTCACAAATCCCCTGATTAAAACAAGTATGCCTCTGCAACAAAGAAAAGGGGGCCCAAAAGGTAAGGTATAGCAAAGCAAAATTTTGAAATGTTTAACAAACAAGAATCTCACATGAGAGTTTAAATCTTAACAAAACACCTTCTGGGAGAGAGAGCAATTCTGCTATACCATATAGATGTATAGGTGATAGGGACTGTCTAGATGGAAACTCTTAGAGAGTTGAGACACGAATACTAGCCAGATTTCTAAAACAATCTCAAACCACAACAGTTAACATAAAAGGTTTAAGAACATATACATGATATGCACAATGGTCTAGATCAGCAATTTTCAACCTTTTTTTTCATTAAAAAATCCTGCGGCACACCACCACCCCAAAATTTTACAAAATCACACATTGTAGCCTAATACGTCACACCTGCACGCTTTCGAGTGCACAGCATACACGGAGCTGCATAAGGTAATCGGTTGCTGGGCAACGAAATTAGCCTTATTAGCTCCGATTGATACCTTTGGTGCTCCTTACTTGTATACTTGTATATTTGTATATCTGTGATACTGTTAACTTCTAAAGTTTTAACGGTTGTGGAGCAATTTAGTGTATGCATTTGGAAACAGACCTTTTGTATAAGGATCTTATTACCGGGCAGCACTACGGCTCACTACCATTGTATATATATATGTTTGTTCTACTTGCATCCTAATCAGACAAGTGTGTCTGTTTTATACTATTCAAAATAAATAAATATATGGTTTTATAATCTCTGTTATACTATAGTGTATTGTGTGGTCAATTGAGATATATAGACTATACACACACCGCTATACATATAATATCCCCTTACTCCCCTTATCACTGACAACGGATAACGGTGATCCACTGAAGATACACCTAACACCGGAGGATCGCGGACACACGAGAAGGGAGAAAAGGAACAGAGTACAACCATATAAGTGCACTTCTAGTACCTCACTACTTGAGGGTACACCAGGTGAGCGCGGATAATTCCCCCACTGTTTGCTTTTTATGTTACTGCTGTGAACGTATTACACGAAGTGTGCCCCTGTGCGCCTGTCTCCTTCTATACTTTTCCATATATATATATATATATATATATATATATATATATATATATATATATATATATATATATATATATATACATACATACATACACATATACACACACACTGTACTGTGCTGTCATGTCATGCCTCCTACAAACTATACATGGCATATTGACATTCATTCACAAATAATCATAATTATTGTCTGTGAATGAATGCCATGGTTGTAAATGATGCCTGATGAGCCTGTCACATACCTCCCAATATTTTAAAATTTTAAAGAGGGACACCCCCGCACTGGGAAAATCCCCTCCCCCCACCGGGAAAAGTGTAATCTGTGGAGCACCTCCCTCTTCCTCTCTAGTGAGTCTCCAGTCCTCTAGTCATGTTCCTTGTGCTGAGAAGGAATGTGAGTGACGTGACCTGGCTGGAACTGTTCTGGAGAAGGAGCAAAGCTGTGCCAGCATGCATGGGCGATTGAGTGTAGAGCAAGGCACATGTTGTGGTGGGTAGGGGGTTCCTTCCAAGTGTGAACACGGGTCAGGGAGGCGAGCTGTTGCTGCGCAGTTACCCTCAGTCATCATCTCACCCAAAATAAAAAAAATGGCCCAGAATAAAAAACAAGCAAAATTTAAAAAATGTCACACTGTTGTCAGTATGCCGCGGCACACCTGAGGATCGCTCACGGCACACTGGTTGAAAAACACTGGTCTAGATTCACAGGTAAACATAAATGTCATATTTTTCATCTATATGGAATAATACAGCTAGCTGTGGAGCTGCTATCTATGCCAGAAGCCATATGTTGATACAAATCAAGAAAAAACTTCTGTTGAAGATTATAACCTTGTTTGTTGAGGAGCATATTAGCCATTTTTTTAGATAATTACATGATGATATAGTAGCTTACATGTTTATAATACCAAGGGGCGGAATGGACCAGGAGGCAGGGTGGCAATTGCCCGTCCGGCTTTTATCTATGGACAACATCTGGGCCCATTTGCTTTTTTTAAACATTTTTTTGTCCCCTAGCTGTAATAGGGAACAGCTTAGGCATAGTAATCCTACCCATTAACTTCTTCCAGGAACTGCTCCACGCAGCTCCTCAAGACAATACTCTGTCTGCTCTCTTTCCAGTTCTGGCCCCCTCTTCGCTATATCCATTCTCCCTCCCAAGAAATACAATTAAAGTAATGTTAGAATGTTGTACAAACATTCGAAAAGAACGTGTTTAAATTAGTTTTATTTTTTGAATATTGCGAAACCTTCACCCATCCTTAATATCAACTACAAAAGTAGAATATTTAGTACCTGGGCCACTGTGTGTATTTGTCCCCTGGACCAAAAAAGTTACCAGTACTCCACTGATGATAGCATAATTACAAGAAAAGTTAGTGGCTCTGTAGTTTATGATACACCAATCCTACTCTCTTTTTCCGACATGGCATTAGGAAAGCCTAAACCTTATGCAGAGTGTCTGACACACACTCTTTTTTTTTTTTTTTTTAAACAGTACTGAACCATAAGAAAAAACAAAACAAAAAACCAGACCTGCAGATGAGTTTCAAAGCAGAGCACCAATGACGTCACTTAGTAGAGCTTAAAGAGATATCCTATAATCTATACAGGCTCCTTTTTAAGTGGGAGGTGATTGCTATTTTGACACAGCCATTGATCACTCACTTTTAAAAGGGACAGTCTAGTCCAAAATAAACTTTCATGATTCAGATGGAGAATGTAATTTTAAACAATTTTCTAATTTACTTTTTATTACCAATTTTGCTTTGTTCTTTTGGTATTCATAGTTGAAAGCTAAACCTAGGAGATTCATATGCTAATTTCTAAGCCCTTGAAGTCCCCCTCTTCCCTCAGGGCATTTTGACAGTTTTTCACCACTAGAGGGTGTTAGTTCATGTGTGTCATATAGAATGATAACACTGTGCTCATGCACGTGGAGTTCCAGTGAGCCAGCTCTGATCGGTTAAAATGGATGCCTGTCAAAAGAACTGAAATAAGGGGGCAGTTTGCAAAGGCTTAGATACAAGGTGATCGCAGAGGTAAAAAGTGTATTTATATAACACTGTTGGTTATGCAAAACTAGGGAATGGGTAATAAAGGGATTATTTATCTTTTTAAACAATAAAAATTCTGGTGTAGACTGTCCCTTTAAATAAAAAAAATTAAGATCTGCCCCTTATTGGGATATTGTATAGATAAATTAAACAGATTTCAACATGGCTGCATCCAAAAAAAATATAAAAGGTTACTCAAGTTCTGTTGTAAACTCTCCAATTAGATTTCTCTAAAGCCTACTGTAGTATTTGTTTTAATATCTTAGCAGTTATTCACAGATTACTTTTTATTATTGCCAGAAATAGATTTAGTGTTTACATGTTTTTGTTTCTTTATTCTTCACATGTAAATGTAAAGCTGAATAGGGGTTTGAAATCATTATGCCGAAACTGATACAGATTGACACCTTTTCCTTATAAAAAGTATTGGGTAGGGGTCAGGGTGGAGAGGAAAGAATACCAAACTCATATCGGCAGTCAAGGCGTTTAAGGATCTGCCTTGACCCAAATACCCGACAGAAGCAATAATTGGTTGCTGCCAGTATTAATTAGAATTGTTTGACCTTTTTGAAGGGACAATGAACCCAATTTTTTTCGTTGGCGATTCAGATAGAGCATGACATTTTAAGCAACTTTCTAATTTACTCCTATTATCAAATTTTTTTGGTATCTTTATTTGAAATGCAAGAATGTAAGTTTAGATGCCAGCCCATTTTTGGTGAACAACCTGGGTTGTCCTTGCCGATTGGTGGATAAATTCATCCACCAATAAAAAAAGCTTAGATGCCTTTTTCCAAATAAAGATAGCAAGAGAAAGAAGAAAAAATAATAGGAGTAAATTAGAAAGCTGCTTAAAATTGCATGCTCTATCTGAATCACGAAAGAAAAAAATTTGGGTTCAGTGTCCCTTTAAGCCCAGATTGGCTCATTTAAATAAAGCAAGTTGTAGGTGGAGTCTGGCTATTGAAAAAATGTATTGCAGACAGTGCTCAAGATTTAAAATGGCTTTAAAATGGTTTAAATCTTGACTGATCTGCTATTCTATAGTAAGATAATAAATGTCTTGGATTATTTTATGCTCCCAACACAATGTTTAGCTGTGAATACTTTATTAGTAGTATTATAATAAACACAACAGATTACGTTGCTCACAAAATTACATTTAGAACTATGGGCACTGCTGCTTACAACTGCCCTGTCTTTCCTAGGAAGTGATTTTAAATTTAGATGATTTCTAGACTTTTAAGACAAAAACAAAAAAATATTTTGTGATTCAGGAAGAGCTTACAATACAACAACCACCACCACCAGATCAAATTTGCTTCATTCCCATGTTATTCTATTTGGATAACAAGAAAATTTACTTTAATACTGCATAGATCTAGATTTTGGTGTTAATAAAAACAAAACCATTATCAAATATGAAGTCACATAGGTAAACACAGAAAGACCTGGTTCATTATCAGAGTTTGACCTAAGGATTTAAATACTTGACACAATAACTTGGATTATATTAAATCCCCAGTTAATCATTACAGTTTTTACCCCATAATAACCCTATGTAACTTTGGACATGGACTATAAACTAAGATTGCAGATAGACAAACAGGTCTAATGATCTTTTGCATACATAGATTCCAGCTTAATACCAGGCACAACAAAGCATAATCAGATGGCAAGACGTGACATCAAGTACCTTATTGCTACCTTGTTAAGTGTTTACACCGTACATAATAATAAGGTAGTGTTCCAAAATCCTCTGCACAGTGTACAAATATTGTAACAACTGAACATTTCCTAAAAAGGATTACTGGATTAATGGAATGCACTCAGATGTAAGGACTAAGGGCTAGGGGGTGTATCGCGGGTGTTTGTGCGCATCAGGTTTTACATTCGTTTAACAAATTGAAAGTAAACGTGATCGCTTGAGCACAATAGCAATTTACGCTAGAATGATTACCGCATACTCAGAACTCTGGTTAACTGTTTTGTGAAACAAAAGCAAAAGAAAAAAAAAAAAAAAAAATCACAAAAACACATTACAAAGTACAGTTACACTCATAACACAATCGAAAAAAATAAATAAATACTGCATAAAAAGTTACAAGGTCTCAGAAAATAAAAGGCAGGCAAAGGACTTTTATACACACGTGTGTATATAATATATATATATATATATATATATATATATACACATACACATATATATATATATATATATATATATATATATATATATATATATATATATATATATATATATATATATATATATATATATATATATATATATATATATACATATACACACACTCGTCAGGATAGCGTGAGAGCGATAACAGTTTACTTTTAGCTTGTAATACAAGCGCACCCCGACATGCGCAAAGCGCTTACTTATATAGCGCAGTTAGTGCTTGAGTGAAAGTGTTAAATAACGCTCAACTTGTAATTTGGCCCCAATATTAGGCAGCTTTAGATTTGCATTTTCTTGAGAGGATTCTTCCGCATAATCTTTTACATTTTAAGTTAACCCACTTCAGCAGTGTTTAATAAAGCATATTCAATACCTTTTTGGCGCCGACTGGTTTTACCACATACGTTGAGAAAGCAGTGCAAACGTGCCTCTGGGTATTTGTTATAGGGTCTTCAACTGTAACTTTAATGCCAACCTAAAGAAGAAAAATATAAAATTAGGGTATCATTTGTTCGTTCATTGTTATTTTTTCAATAGTCATAATACACCATTATATTAAAAAGGGACATTAAACATGAGATACAAATTTAAAAGCATAGTATTGAGGTTATGCCTCACCTTCCTCTAATTATAGGTGCCACCATGTTGAAATCTAGCTTTCACTCCATTCGAGTGCATATGAAATAATTTATAAATACAAAGAACATTTTCTTCTAAGTGAAAAAACTAAAAATGTAAAATATTTACAGTAAAAACCATAATTCATATGAATATTCAATACAAATTATATCTATCCATATACCTTTCCATTCAAAACACATTGCCATATACCTTTTAACCCTTAAATAATTTTAAATAAATTAATAATAATAATAATAATAATAATAATAATAATAATAATAATAATAATAACACTACTACAACAGATTCTACAGCGCTATAAACATAGGCGGTATACAAGGTAACATTTATAGGGATCAAATGGGTAGTCAGCTCTTACGAAGGTGATCTGCAAACGGTTGGGCTCTTAGGCTTACATGCTAAGGGGGTTCGTGGCGGATAGCAATGGAGGAGAGGAACTGGTATTAGGAAAGTTTAATGTAGGTTGTATGCATCCCTGAACAGTGGGTCTTTAGGGAGCGCTTAAAGCTTTCAAAACTAGGGGAGAGTCTTGTGGAGCGAGGCAGCCAGAAGATGGGAGCCAGTCTGGAGAAATCCTGTAAACAGGAATGTGAGGTGGTAACAAGGAGGATAGTAGGAGGTCGTGAGCAGAGCGAAAGGGATGGGAGGGAAAGTATCTGGAGACAAGGTCTGAAATATAGGGGGAGCAGTGCGGTTAAAGGCTTTGTATGTCAGAGTTAGACTTTTGTGTTTAATCCTGGAGGCAAGAGGAAGCCAGTGAAGGGATTGGCAGAGAGGAGCAGCAGATAAAGACTGACATGTAAGGAAGATGAGCCTGGCAGAGGCATTCATTATGGATTGTAAAGAGGAGCTAGGGAGACCAGAGAGGACGGAGTTGCAGTAGTCGAGGCGGGAAAGAATGAGAGAGTGGATTAAAATCTTAGTTGTGTCTTTTGTAAGGAAATGTCTAATTTTAGAGATGGTTTTTAAGGTGGAAGCAGGCAGGATTTAGCCAAGGACTGAATGTGAGGAGTGAAAGATCTAAGTCAAATGTGACCCCAAGACATCGGGCATGCAGGGTAGGGGTAATGATGGAGTTGTCGACAGTTATAGAGAGATGGGGAGGAGATTTTAGAAGGAGGGAAAATAAGGAGCTCAGTTTTGGAGAGATTTAGCTTAAGGTAGTGAGAGGACATCCAGGAAGAGATGTGAGAAAGACAGTTAGTGACACGGGTTAGCAAGGAAGAAGATGGTGCAGAGAGGTAGATTTGGGTGTCGTTGGGAGAAAAAAAAAAATTATATTGAAACCCGTGGGACTTTAAAGGAACCCAGTGATGATGTGTAGTTTGAGAAGGGGACCGAGGACAGAGCCTTGCGGTACCCCAATTGAAAGTGGTAACGGGGCAGAGGAAGCCCCAGAGAAGGCTACACTAAAGGTACGGTTAGACAGGTAGCAAGAGTACCACGGCTGAGTCACAAATGCCAAAGAATTGGAGGGTTTGGAACAAAAACGAGTGGTCAACAGT
Source organism: Bombina bombina (assembly GCF_027579735.1). Taxonomy (NCBI): domain Eukaryota; kingdom Metazoa; phylum Chordata; class Amphibia; order Anura; family Bombinatoridae; genus Bombina; species Bombina bombina. Next base: position 208,711,439 of record NC_069500.1, read on the forward strand.
ATTAAAGGCTGCAGATAGATCAAGGAGGATAAGCAGAGAGAAGTAACCTTTGGATTTTGCTGTAAGTAGGTCGTTGGCATCCCTAACAATTGCGGTCTCTGTGGAGTGATGGGGGTGAAATCCAGATTGCAGGGGGGCAAGGAGGGAGTGTAATGTAAGGAACTGGGATAGGCGTGCATGCATTAGCTTTTCAAGAAGCTTTGAGGCAAGAGGGAGTAGGGAAATAGGGCGGTAGCTGGATGGGGAGGTTGGATTGAGGGAAGGTTTTACCAGTGCATGTTTTAGAGATAAGGGAAATATACCGGTGCTGAGGGAGAGCTTGAAAATTTGTGCGAGTATAGGGGTAAGGGTAGGAGAGGGAGGGGAGTAGCTGAGGGGATGGGGTCGAGGGGACAGGTAGTGAGGTAAGAGGACGGTATAAGTGCAGAAACTGGGGTCTTATATAAGATTTATATTTAAAAAGCGTAGATCTAAGTAGATCAAATGTTTCTGCATGCATTTGTGCATGAAATTTTGTGTAAATGTCATAACAGAAGTACCTTGGAAAGTTCTTTTTATAAATTGCACACTGTCTGAATCATGAAAGTTTAAATTTGACTGTGTCCCTTTAAAAAAGTATATAAACACAGTATTAATTTGCAAGGTTTAGATCAAGGAGTTTTTAATGTAAAGAGTGAGAAGAGAGGCAGTTGTATTATATCCTCATGTTTCAGTTAGTTGAACAGGCAAATGTTCAAACAATAACTTGGTAGGCAGACCTACCACTATAGCTGAGTATTAACTAAAGCTCATAATACCTAATCTTTTTACTTCTTTTTAAATCATTGATCACATGAGGAATTCTGCAATATCATCTTGTGATTGCCGGCCAAATAAAAAATAGTTTTTTTTTCCCTAGCAAAGGCCCCTTCTCAATTACCCAGCAGTGCTATAAATCTGCAATGCCCAATAGATGCAACATTCACAGATTTAAGAAACTAAACAAGACACTGAATTAAAACCAAAGATTTTTGCTTAAATCAGTCTGAAAATGCAAATAATTATATGAAACTAATTGTTGTGCAATATACTTAGATAAAAAGAATTATGAGAATTCTTCAATCACTACTAAAAATGTTACCACTACACATAATACTAATAATCAGCTGATCGTAACCATGGTTACTAACCTGCTCTCACATGAAGCGCTAGCGACAAAGCCTAAGCATTATCCGATTGGTTGTGCATCCAGTGACCTCACAGAGACACGAGCCAATCAGATCATGCATTAACGCCTGAGGGCAGATACGCTCCAGAGAGTTCTGTTCTAATCAGAGCCTCGGGGGCCGCAAACACCTCTGGGTCCTATCCCCCACAACGTGCTTTTAAAAGGATCTCGGAGAGAATGTGTGTGCGACGGATAATAATCTGAAAGACAAATATCCGTCAGATAACAGTCCGGTCTGTCGGAGAACCTTTAAAAGTACGTTGGGGGGGCCGTAGTTAGGTTCCTAAAGGCGGTTGTGACGCCCGAGGCTCTGATTAGAACAGAACTAAAGAAACTAGGGCTACAGTCCAGAAACTGGAGCATTAAAGTCCCACATAAAATAGCAAATAGAGAACTAATGGCATCAGGACGGCTATGAGAGACTCCTCTTTGTTAGAATTATGGGGACAGCAACATTGGAAAAGAAATCACCAAGCACAGGTTATCATGAAGAATATAGGAAGTGAACTGGTTCCACTTGCTTTTCTGGCACAGAGGGGCTACATGTGCTTATTGCATTTAAGGGTTAAATATTAACTGTGTGTGCTATGGTGATAAGTGTGGATATCCCTGATTTATATGCGTTTCTAGTGCACAATGTTTAAATTATTACATTATGTGTTTTAATCGCCAAGGGGAGAAAAATTCCTAATTTGTTTGTTTACCTGGGACAAACTTCTTCATTGATGTGTGTGGGAGATTAGACTATGGGTTTTATTTTTATTTTTTTTTGGGGGGGGGGGGGGGGGGGGGGGAGTCCTTATATGTTTCGATGGGCTGAAGGAAAACCATTTTTTTTCTTTAAATTATTTGTAACAAGAAATAAAACCGTCAAAAATGGTAAGTCAACAAATACAGCAGGAAAATTAGATCAATGTTTTAAAAAAAAAAAAAAAAAAAAAAAAAAAAAAAAAAGGGAGGTTATTAATCTACATAAACTAAGCTCATTTAAAGAAAAAAAGTATTAGTAATATGTTGGTTTTATACTGGAACAAAAGCTTGGAAGCAAATTAAAATTGTCAAGATTCGATTTCATACAATTTCTCAGCAGAAAACTGTTAGGGCAGCGTGTTTTACAACAGTTTACACAGCAGTGCACCTTACCTCCATACTTGTATTGAATGCGCGGTTTACTTTTGCTTTTATACAGATATGTTGTCCAACCCTAAACAGAGACATTAGATTAGGAATACATTGCAATGTTGTACCAATTCTATATATTGATGCACTAATGGTATCCAGTATGTGAATAAAATATATAGATTTACATTTTTTACAAATGTTTTGGAGTAGTTTATATGACTGATTTTTTATTGTTTTAGCAATATATTAAATTTGTTTGCAGTTTCTGCTGCCACATAATGCTCATGACAAATGCATGCTCTTAAACCTATCAGGGTATGCTCTTCAACAAAGAATACCAAAATAATAAAGTAAATTTGATAATGGGTGTACATTGGGGGAAAAAAATGGCATGCTCTCTCATCATGAAAGCTTACTTTCATGTTGCTTTAAAGTTTATCCATTTGGATTGATTTCAAGCAGTTATTTACTACGTCTTCCAAAATTACTTGTTTTACCTACTGCAGATTATAAACTGTATGGGAGATTGTTCCTTTCTAATTTATTTTTGTGTTTGAAATAGCTGGTTTTGCTCATTAAAACCATCACCGGTAATCAAGGACATGCCCATAATAATGGACTGAGCCTGCCAATATTATCTATGTCTAAACTAATTATGGCTGGGCCCAGTCAGGTATTTCAGTTACAAAAATCTCTCTCACCTGCCACCCGCTGGGAGATTAATTAGTGCTATTGTCTCCAGTTTACAGAGAATGTTTGTTATTCATATTTTCAGTGTATGTGGTGGTTTCTACAGGCAAAAGCAGCTATTTAACATAACAAAAAGTTTGCAAACAGATAAATACACTCTAGCAGGTAAATTAGGACCATTGGGAACACATTAAAAGGGAAGAAAATTTCCCTTTTAAAATTCTTGCAACATCTCTAATATGTTTATATGTCTATGGTACACTGAGGAGTAAATAAAAATATTACACAATGAAATAATAATTAAAATACTGTAAATTAACATTAGTAGAATTATGTGTGCCCAAAACTTTTAAATGTTAGGAGTAAAAGGGACATCATACGCAAAATGTAAATGACCATAAATTGCTTTAATTCCATAGTTACGGGGGAGGGGGGGGGGGGAATCGAACATTTCAAATTGTCCATTTCAACCTTAAAGGGACATTCTAGCCAAAACTAGAGGCCACATGGATGCACTTCAGTTTTGAATAGAAGCATTTTTGTAATATACATGTACAAGCAAAAAGGTTTCTAATAAAAGCTATAGCTTTTTCAAAAGTGTATTTAAGTATGCACCGTGCACCAGCACTTGCTCAGATAGCTAAAGGTGCTTGTACCATCTGGTACCGACTCAATTTGTTAATTGCTTGCATGATACAATCCCCACTGTCGCTCTGAGCAGCTGCAGTATTTAAAATGCTTGTGCACTGAAAATATCTAGTTATGCTTCCCATGAACCTGCAGAAAAAAAAATCCTAACACTGAAACAGTGATAACTTTTACTAGAAGCATTTTTGCCAATACATGAATATTGCAAATATGTTTCTATTCAAAGATATAAGTTATCTATGTGTATTTAATTTTTCACCGGAATGTCCCTTAAAGAGCAATTAGTCAAATCTTAGTTGTAAAATGACATTCTCTACCTACCTGGCTCTACTGTGTGTTTAACTCCCGCAAAAGGGGTTAAACAACAGTAGAAGTGTCGCTTGAGACCTGCTGGTCCATAGCGGAAACACGCAGTAGAGCAGGTCACGTTTTCAGATATTATGACCCTTATATTCCGTACAACACTATACCAAGTTGTAAGGTTTTCAGCTGTTCTGGTGCAAATGGCACCAACAGGTCAACTGGATTAAACCAAGAACACAGGATTTCTGATCTGATGTTTATCTGGGCAATAGATAGAATTCTAGGTATTAATATCATATGTATTAAAAGGTTAGCTCGTTATACAATAATTCTCTATTTTTTACTTTTTTTTCCCCCATACTATTTATATTGAACCAATAAAAAGAATAAATATGTATAAAAGTCACATGGTTAGCTTGTCACCTGATAAGTAAACACATTTAAACAGGGACATAAGACCTAAGTGGGCCCCCAGGGTAAAGGCCGTTATGCCCCTCTATTTCACCAGTGAGTTGTCTAGATGTTTGCAATGAGCATGAAGTCCGAAAAAAAGAGTCGCAGCTTTTCTGCAACTAGGACTCATCCTTCCCTCTTGGTTAGTCTGAGCCAGAGGACATGCACTTTTGCAGCCTTCCTGTACAGCAACACTGCCGGCCGTTTTGTAAACCCTTCCTCTTATTTTAAAAAGGGACAATCTTACTTCAAAAATGTTTGTTTAAAAAGATAGATAATCCCTTTATTACCAATTCCCGGTTCTGAATAACCATCACTATTATATTAATACACGTTTTACCTCTGTGATTACCTTGTATCTAAGTCTCTGTAGACTGCCCCCTTATCTCAGTTCTTCTAACAGACTTGCATTTTAGCCAATCAGTGCTCACTCATAAGTAACTCCTCCACTGGTGTAAGCACAGCGTTATCTATATGACCCACATGAACTAGCGCCGTCTAGCTGTGAATAACTGTCAAAATGTACTGAGTAAAGAGGCAGCCTTCAAGGTCTTAGAAATTAGCATATGAGCCTACCTAGGTTTAGCTTTCAACAAAGAATACCAAAAAGAGAACAAACCAAATTTGATAAAACTAAATTGGAAAGTGGTTTAAAATTGCTTGCCCCATCTGAATCGTGAACATTTAATTTTGACTAGACTATCCTTTAAAGGCAAATCAATGTACTTTCCTTAAGCTGTGATTCCTATACTGCAGGGGGCAGATAGAGGATCCAGGTCTCTACCAGATCCCCCTGTAAAGACATAACTACTCATTGCAGGGCCAGATGGGCCCCCTAGAGGTGCTGTCTCAATTGAGACCTATGTGCAATTCTTGAAGTTGGCCCTGTACAGGGGAGTAATTATAGGTCTCAGATAATGTGCAGCATGGGTCTGAGAATAAAATGGTGCCCCAAGCTCTCTTTCCATTACAGTCTAAACCAAACCATTGCACTGCTTTCTATAGGCAAAAGAGATATACTGATATCCACAAGTGAATTGGGCACTTTTATATTATTTAAGGCAACCATATTCCCATGTGCAGCCTGGGTCCCATGGTCCCACCAGGACCCACTATACAGCTGGTCCTTCCCATGAATGTAAAACTTGTTGCACACTTTTATCAAGCTCTCTTTATCTCCCAATATAAAGCAATGTTCAGGTTCAAATTTCTTACACTCTAAGGCAGGGGCTGTGACACTAGTGCAGGAGTCAGCACCCTAATGTGCACGTGCCATGTATGGCAATTGAATTGATTTTAACAGCACCTGAGTGGTACAATGAGAGACAACACAGATATAATGTGACTGAGGGGTCTGAAGTGGGTATGTGTTGACAAATGGGATGCAAGGCCAGAGATCATATCTGATGGTTGTCAATTATATTTATTCTTTATAATCATTTTAAGATTAACTACACAATGTTTCAGAAAAGGAGTCTGGCCCACCTGGAACATTTTTATTATAACAAAAAGTTGCCAATCCCTGCTATCACCCTGAATAAGAGCACTCTGATACATTCCTGTCTCTCCAGCTTCAGCAACCTCAGTAACCTGCAGCACTAGGTCCTATGTTAAACAGCTGATTTACTCATGGCTGGAATTTTTTTATTTTTCATTGTCTAACAATATTGCAAGGGACAGGACTTTTTAATGTTAAATTATCACAAAAATGTTTATCGCAATATAGTTACTTATATAATGGGAACCAAGATGTTGCTACTCGTCTCAATATTTTAATGCAATATTATGCCAAGTAATTTAGAGAACATGAAACCCCAAACACAAAAAAAATAATTAAATAAATTATATATATATATATTTATTTATTAATAACGGTGACTAGCCTTGTTGTCTGCAGACTGAAGCCCAGATTGGCTTCTCTGAACAAAGCAAATAGTGGGTGGACTTTGATTATTGAAAGAAAAAAAAAAAAAAAAAAAAAAAAGTTAGTTTTAAAAATGTTTAGGATTTGGTTAATATGTTATTCTATAGCAATACAATAGAAATGCCACACAAAAGGGGTTAAAAGGAAAAGTAAACACATGGTTATACCACTTCCATGTCCCTAGATGACACAGAAGATATAAAATAGCTGTTGTGTTATCAGTTATGCAACATTATTGCTGAACACTAATTAAAGCCAATAAGCACTGATATAAGATGTAAAGACTGAGAAATGATTTTACCTGTCACTAACAGACTGCAGCTGATTACAAGATACCAGTATTCAGCTAGGGTTAAAGTTCAGTGGTACAGTATGAAATGTCTAACATCACAAGGGCTGTGATTAGATATGTCATTTTCCCAGTGTTTATTTATACATGTGCATTCCACCTCAAGCACTAAACGTAAGTAACAAAGCTAAACCTAGACTTGTAGTCATAGATACCATATGTACTGCGCAGCCATGCATGTGCACATTAGCAGAGCTGAGCAACAGGTAGTGTGATTCCACCCCCAGCACTAACATAAGGAACAGTAGATCCAGCTACACAGCTAAACCTAGACTTTTATTCATAGATAACATATGTACTTCCCAGCCATGCACGTGCACACTAGCAGAGCAACAGGTAGTGCAGAAGGTGCACAGGGGAAACCAACTGCTTTGCCTGCTGCTCATAGTGTTTTCTTCCTTATATATTTTTTCTCGTTTTACCAAGTGTCTGAAGCCTTTTTGGGGCATAACGCAGGATTCATGCTACATCTATCTGATCTAAGCATTAATTGTGCATACAGCTTTAATAAAGGGAGCTGCTGAGGTCTCACATACACTTCTATTCAGATAACGAAATCTGCAGAGCCAAGCACCTGAATTCTCACTTAGGGTCAGATGATCTAAAGCTCTCTGGGCTGGCGGGATTACAAAAGAATACTCACCAGTCCTAATTCCATGGTGGAATGTCCCTTTAAGGTGCATCAAAAATCATAATTAAATTGTTCACCAAAAATCTTATTTTAGCAAAAATGTAAAATTTGTATATAAATTATAAAAAGGAATAAAATCATATTTACTATGCACAGTGTAAATTGTAATTTAAGTACACTGGATGTGAAGGAAAAAAAAAAAAAAAAAAAAGTAAAATATTCGTACAAAATCGTAATTGTTGTGTTTTCGTAAAGTGGGCATTATGGGCATTTCATGGGCGCATATGAAATAGTCTCTCTAATCCCAGCACAAGTCTGTAAAGACAAAAAGGTGGCAAGCTTTTCTCAAAAACACTCAAAATACTTATCCTTACAGAAAACAAACAAAAACCACGTAGCCTAAAAGAAACAGCCTAATGCGATTTATATTGGCTGCAAGATTTAATTTTTAAAGTGCGCAATCTTATCACTTCCCTCCTTGGTGTGCAGTGTCCCTTACCAGCAAGCTGCATTACAAGACATCTCACCAGTTGCAGGGACTTCCCCTTTATTTACGATAATTTCACCTGCGACCGGTCGGTGAGAAAAACACAAGGTTTAGCTAATCGAACGCTATGTGGCTGATATACAAAAACTCTCCGCTAAGTTGAGTTGATTTGACATCTCATCAGCATGGAGAGGGTCCCCCCCAAAAAAATAAATATATATAAATAATAATAATAATAAAATATATTTTGGTGATTTTGGCCTGTTAACATGCACACAGAGGGGTTCGAATGGTTATTAAAAAGGTAACCATCCTCACCATTTAAATTTGTGCATTACCTTGTTGTATATAGCGTTTTGTTTTTCTTTTGAAGCATGCAGTGATGAATATTTAAATTCTATACAACTTCTTTTCATCTCTGTCCACCTGCCGTCTTTAAAATCCATTTTTTTTCCGGTCACTGTTATAGCCTATCAGTCGCTGCGTCACACGTCCAGTTCAGTAACATGAATGCATCCTACCAATATGGGTAAGTCAGTGTAAGTGGGAACACACAGGAAAACAGTGAATCAACTAGATAATAGTAATTCTCTGTTTATGATCCATGTACTACAGACATCCTTTACATACTTTCAATAAAAGAGACATGAAACCCAAACTTTTTTTTCTTTCAGGATTCAGCTAGATCATAAAATTACATTTTTAAAACAACTTTTGAATGTACTTCTATTATCTAATTTGCTTCATACTCTTAGTATCCTTTGTTGAAAAAAAGGGTTTGTAAAGCACTACTGGGAGCTAGCTGAAAGTCATTAGCAAGAAGCAAACTGCCAAGGTATACTTTTCAAAGACGGATACAAAAAGAGAATGAAACAGATTTGGGAATAGAAAAGTAATTAAAAATGTCATGCTCTTATCTGAATCACGAAAAACAACAGGTGACATTGTTAGAATCTAGGGTCTTTGGGTAACCAAAAGAAAATAAGATCCACAATGTCCATGAATTTTCCTGATACAAATAGAGTATTATCATATGAAGCATACAGTGAGGGGGGGAAAAAAAAAATTGATCCCCTGACGATTTTGTACGTTTGCCCACTGACAAGAAATGATCATTCTATAATTTTAATGGTAGGTTTATTTGAACAGTGAGAGACAGAACCACCACCAAAAAAATCCAGAAAAACACATTTCAAATCAGCAAGATTTCTGTCTCCCAGGTGTCTTTTTTTACACAAGTAACTAGCTGAGATTAGGAGCACTCTTAAAAAGGGAGTGCTCCTAATCTCAGCTTGTTAAAGGGACAGTCTAGGCCAAAATAAACTTTCATGATTCAGATAGAGCATGTAATTTTAAACAATTTCCCAATTTACTTTTGTCACCAATTTTGCTTTGTTCTCTTGGTAATCTTAGTTGAAAGCTTAACCTAGGAGGTTCATATGCTAATTTCTTAGACCTTGAAGCCCACCTCTTTTCAGATTGCATTTTAACAGTTTTTCACCACTAGAGGGTGTTAGTTCACATATTTCATATAGATAACACTGTGCTCGTGCACGTGAAGTAATCTGGGAGCAAGCACTGATTGGCTAGACTGCAAGTCTGTCAAAAGAAAGAAAAAAGGGGCAGTTTGCAGAGGCTTAGATACAAAATAATCAGAGGTTAAAATTATATTATTATAACTGTGTTAGTTATGCAAAACTGGGGAATGGGTAATAAAGGGATTATCTATCTTTTAAAACAATATAAATTCTGGTGTAGACTGTCCCTTTAACTGGAAAAAAAAACCAAAAAAAAAAAACCACCACACCTGTCCACAGAAGCAATCAGATTCTAAACTCTCCACCATGGTAAAGACCAAAGAGCTGTAGAAGATATCAGGAACAAGATTGTAGACCTACACAAGACTGAAATGGGCTAAAAGACCATCGCCAAGCAGCTTGGTGAGAAGGTGACAACAGTTGGTGAGATTATTCGCTAATGGAAGAAACACAAAATAACTAAATTTCCCTCTGTCTGGGGCTCCATGCAAGATCTCACTTCGTGAAGTTTAAATGATCATGAGAACAATGAGGAATCAGCCCAGAACTACATGGGAGGATCTTGTCAATGATCTCAAGGCAGCTGGGACCATAGTCACCAAGAAAACAATTGGTAACACACTACGCCGTGAAGGACTGAAATACTGCAGTGCCCGCAAGGTTCCCCTGCTAAAAAAAAAAAGCACATGTACAGGCCCATCTGAAGTTTGCCAATGAATGATTCAGAGGAGAACTGGGTGAAAGTGTTGTGGTCCGATGAGACCAAAATCAAGCTCTTTGGCATCAATCTGTAGAGGGAGCTAAAGGTTCGAGTTGTCAAACACAGCCTTAAAACCATAAAGGGACAGTCAAGTCCAAAATAAACTTTCATGATTCACATAGGGCATGTAATTTTAAACAACTTTCCAATTTACTTTTATCACCAATTTTGCTTTGTTCTCTTGGTATTCTTAGTTGAAAGCTAAACCTAGGAGGTTCATATGCTAATTTGTTAGCCCTTGAAGGCCGCCTCTAATCTAAATGCATTTTGACAGTTTTTCACCACTAGAGGGCGTTAGTTCATGTGAATTTACAGAGGAGTGAGCACTGATTATCTAAAATGCAAGTCTGTCAAAAGAACTGAAATAAGGGGGCAGTCTGCATAGACTTAGATACAAGGTAACTACAGAGGTAAAACGTGTATTAGAACTGTGTTGGTTATGCAAAACTGGGGAATTGGTAATTTAGGGATTATCTATCTTTTAAAACAACAAAAATTCTGGTGTTGACTGTCCCTTTAACGACTTGGAGAGGATCTGCAAAGTGGAGTGGGACAAAATCCCTCCTGAGATGTGTGCAAACCTGATGGTCAACTACAAGAAATGTCTGACCTCTGATTGCCAACAAGGGTTTTGCCACCAAGTACTAGGTCAAAGAGGATACAGTAAGAGTATTATTGATAAAACCATTGTTGACTTAAATATGGAGATTTAAAAAAAAAAAAAAAAAAAGTACGAATAACAGATTCTTTTTTTCAACAGAATACAGTGACAGGAGCAAAGATATCTTTAGGGTTGTAAGAAAGCACTGGTATCTACTGCCAAAATACAAGCCTGAAGTAGAATTATTTAAATTGCCACCTATGCCCTCATATCGTAGGGTAAAGAACCTTAGGGATAACTTAGTTAGGGCAGATGTGGCTACAACTAAATTTACCACTATTAACTAGCTAACTACTCCCAATAAAGGATATTACCTTTGCTTGCATTGTGTTCAATGTAATTCTGTCATTAAAAAGTAAATATATTTGGCTCAAAATGACAAAAGAAAGCAACTTAAAATGAAAGGCCTTTATACCTGTCAGACAGATTATGCCATCTATCTCCTAAAATGTCCATGTGGGCTATGTTACATTGGCGAGACCACCCAAGCCATTGTCAACACAAAACCTCAATCAGATCCAAAGATATGACTCTGCCAGTTTCAGCCCATTTTACACAAATGGGTCATACTGTCGGTCAGCTCCGTTTTCAGGTCATTGACCATATTCCCCAATATAGGAGAGAGGGGAATAGAGAACTCATATTAAAACAAAAGGAAGTATGGTGGATCAAATTTTTGAATACACTCCATCCACACGGTCTGAATAGGGACTATGATTTGCATTGGTTTTTATAATTTTGTATTTCTGCTTCTGATACCACTAGATGTCACTATTTTATTGTATAGCTAACCTGTATAGGTAGGGGTTAATATGAATTAATGAGGTTAAGGATAATTAGAGGATTTATGGCATTGAAGCCAAGTGCTGAATTAGACACTATAATAGCTCAAATTAATTAAAAAAGAAAGACACTTTATTTAACATATATACAGACGAACAAGTTACCATAGATAGATCAATAAAGAAATGGGTAAATTACTTCCTTTCCTAATTAGTCATTATGTTTGGATCCAACTAAAAATAAAAACAATAAGGCTAAAAACGGGGCTGTGTGCCCTGGATAGAGTCTTACAAGGATAGGGAGAAATATCAGGAGTAAAAGGTGTAAGCAGTCATGCAGTATACACAGACTATGCGCTCAAAGGTGTCGTCCTGCCTGCATACTGCTGGGATTTAACCCAGTCAGCCGATTTCTAACTGCTTCCCTGTTGCTTTACACACCATACAAGCATACACAGTATCACCAAGTCAACTCTTTAATCATATAATAAAGAGCGTGGCTCTGTAGCAATGGATCCCTATTCCTCAGTCAAATGATGGTTTATTATGTAGTACAATATATCACAATGTATCACACCGTGAGTGGCTGTCTATGCAATGGTCCTCATATATTCCATGCAGATAGAACATAAGGGGTATAACTTTGAACCATCCTTATCTATATTTATGGCCCATCATTTGACTGCGGAATAGGTCCATTGTTACAGAGTCACGCTCTTTATTATATGATAAAAGATAAAGAGGAGATTTTGTGATACTGTGGCCCCTATTTAAGAAAGTCTGGTGGAACTGATCTGACAGTGCGGATCAGGTCCACCAGACCTCGCTGAATAAGGTGAGCAATACGCTCGCTGTATTCAGCATTGCAACGCTGCCCCCTGCAGACTCGATCGGGTTGATTTCCGGCGATGTCTGTTCTGAGCTGTCTGCTCAGAGCAGGCGGACAGGTTATGGAGCAGCGTTTCTGGCGAGCCTGCAGGCTCACCAGAAACACGGGGCATCAAGCTCCATTCGGAGCTTGATAGATAGGCCCCTATGTATGCTTGTATGGTGTGTAAAGCAACAGGGAAGCAGTTAGAAATCGGCTGACTGGGTTAAATCCCAGCAGTACGCAGGCAGGAGGACACCTTGAGCGCATAGTCTGTGTATACTGCATGACTGCTTACACCATTTCCCCCTATCCTTGGACTCTATCCAGGGCACACAGCCCCGTTTTTAGCCTCATTATTTTTAGTTTTTAATTGGATCCAAACATGACAACTAATTAGGAATGGAAGTAATATACCCATTTCTTTATTGATCCATCTATGATAACTTGTTTGTCTGTATATATGTTAAATAAAGTGTCAATTTCTTTTTTTTATTAATTTGAATTAAAAAAGCAATGTGTGATTTGATTGGTTCAGATAGCCTTTTTAAAATGTCTGTGTTCGCCTGTTCTAAATATGCATGATTAAGGATCATGTAGGTCCGAAACATTTTTAAATAAATAAATAAAAAAATCACATTTAACCCTTTAAGTGCTAATGATGGCTCTGAGCCATCACAGAGTTTCCCACTCTGGTACTGACGGCTCAGAGCCGTCACTAGCACTCCCCCATCTTGAGGGAGATCTGGGCGCTCCCACCAGCTCCTACCCCGGCAATCGTGCCTGTAGAGTGACAGGCATCGCCGGGGCTTCCCGTTTTGTGTGGTGACGTCACCGCGCAACTTTATTTATACTTAATGTTAAGTATAGGAGCAGGGGACATGCTGCTTAGACGCCTGTATCTCAGGCATATAAGCAGCTACAGACCCCCAAGACCCACCATTGGAAAGGTAATCGCCTAACCTTTCCAACAGTGTAAATATTGTCGGGTCTGAATTTTTTTAAAAAAAAGTTAAACAAATTGTTCAAAAAATAAAAAAAACTTAAAAAAAAAAAAAAAAAATATCTTAGCATCCAGGTGGGAAAAGTACTTAGCACTTAAAGGGACACTGAACCCAAATTTTGTATTTTGCGATTCAGATGGAGCATGACATTTTAAGCAACTTTCTAATTTATTCCTATAATCACATTTTCTTCATCCTCTTTGTATCTTTATTTGAAATGCAAGAATTTAAGTTTAGATGCCAGCCCATTTTTGGTGAACAACCTGGGTTGTTCTTGCTGATTGGTGGATAAATTAATCCACCAATAAAAAAGTGCTGTCCAGAGATTTAACCAAAAAAAAAAAGCTTAGATGATTTTTTGAAATAAAGATAGCAAGAGAACGAAGAAAAAAATTTATAATAGGAGTAAATTAGAAAGTTCATGCTCTCTGAATCACAAAAGAAAAAAATTTGGGTTCAGTGTCCCTTTAAAGGGTTAAAAAACCGTTTGTGGTGCTGTCATACATACAATTAAAATAATTATTCTGTCCTTTAAAAAACACATCCATGATTCCTCTTTCAGAACCATTCTATTCATATTCTTAAAAGAACTTTTGTTAAAAGAATTCTTTGTTATTTTCTAGTGAGAATTCTACTCTGAAGGACACAGCAGGCAGTGAAAATAGGGCACTGCTCAGGAAGTTTTCCATTCAGCCCTGCCAAGGTACTGCAACCCTCAAAAGGAACCAATTGCAGGATGGGATTTCATCTCCTATTCAAACTCTTGACATCATCTTTAAATATTCCGCTTACAAAACAGTCAGTGCTCAGAAGGAAAGAAAAAAACAAAAACGTAAATGAGAATCATGTTTAATCTTATTTTATTTCTTAATGCTGATACCTATTTGTCAGCTTTAATACATATTTCCTACATGTAAAAATGGTTTTCACAGGCATCAGTTGTAAAAATTTCTTATGCAATGAGCATTAAGATTTGAAGAGGATATGTACCAAAAAAAAAATATTCAGTACTTTAAAATAAAAATTGCAAATGTTTTAATTTAGTTTCTTTCTAAGGGATGAAAATTACGAAACATAATACCCCACCAAATGGATGGGGGGGAGGGGGAATAATTTCTGAATTCTTATGATTAATGTTTGAGAAAGTGAATTGGGATTTTTTTTTACCTTTGAAATTCCTATTTATTTTTTTAAATGTGTATGTGTGTGTAACATATTGTCTAAAACAGTGTCTTTGTAGTGAAACGGCAGCTCAAGAAATGTAAATGTGCATGCGAAAAACCGTGGAATCTGCCTTTTCCACCAACATATATCCAGATACTTGACTGTCCACAGCACAATTCTTTTTAAAATCACAACTTTATTACATGACAATTAAAATCAATGCAACGTTTCGGGAATCAATCCTTTAATCATGCTAGTTGTGATTTTAAAAAGAATTGTGCTGTGGACAGTCAAGTATCTGGATACTGTATATAATGTTACTTCCCCTTAGACATACCTGCCGCAGGACAGTGCCGCTAGTGCCCTCTATTCTACAGTACAATACAGGCTATTTGAGACTACAACTACAAATCTCTGCAGCAAAATCTCTTCTGAAAGTGTCTTTACTTATTGGGGTTTTCCCCAGTCGCTTGCTTCTTCTGAGCATGCAAAAAAAATTAAAAAAAAATATATTATATTATATTAATTATATTATATTAATTATATTATATTATATTTATATATTAACCATAATGGCTTGGCAAACCACTGCATTCCAGATTCCATCAAGATTGTTTTTCTTGCTGTAGGTATGGCTTAAAATGTCCATATCTTTTTACATTGAAGATTATTTTTGGAGCTAATAATGTGAAAGTGTAAACAAATTTACTTTAAAGGGATAGTCTAGTCAAAATTAAAAACTTTCATGATTTAGATAGAGCATGCAATTTCAAGCAACTCTTTAATTTACTCCTATTATCAATTTCTTTGTTTTCTCTGTGTCTTTATTTGAAAAAGCAGGAAGGTAAGCATTAGGAGCCGGCCCATTTTTGGTTCAGCACCTGGTTATCGCTTGCTGATTTGTGTCTGAATGTAGCCACCAATCAGCAAGCGCTAACCAGGTTCTGAACCAAAAATGGGCCGGCTCCTAATGCTTACCTTCCTGCTTTTTCAAATAAAGATAAGGAGAGAAAGAAAAATTGATAATAGGAGTAAATCAGAGAGTTGCTTAAAATTGCATGCTCTATCCGAATCATGAAAGTTTAATTTTGACTAGACTATCCCTTT
Source organism: Bombina bombina (assembly GCF_027579735.1). Lineage (NCBI taxonomy): Eukaryota > Metazoa > Chordata > Amphibia > Anura > Bombinatoridae > Bombina > Bombina bombina. The sequence continues at coordinate 208,727,137 of NC_069500.1, forward strand.
AAAGTTTCACCATATCTAGTCACGGAGGGTGCCCACAAAGCTCCCAAATTTCAAAGAATTTTGTTGATTTAATGCTAAACCCTGTTTTTCAGGTGTTTTTAACTTTCGGTTGCTTGAACCAATTTCTTTACATCTATATACATTACATACATAGAAATAATTTAACCTTATTAACAATGGTCTCCTACAGTCCTAGAAACCCTTGGAACCAGCAAAGGGGTTAAAAGGGAGGTGCACTCTATATCAGAACAACATACTTTACTCAATGAGTGACATTTTGCCTGACGGCAAGCACCCAGGCAGTTATGTAGGCTAAAATGGACAGTCTAGTCAAAATTAAACTTTCATCATCAAATTTGCTTTGATCTATTGGTATTCTTAGTTGAAAGCTAAACTTTAAGAGGCTCATATGCAAATGTCATAGCCCTTCAAGACCACCTCTTATATGAATGCATTTTGACATTTTTTCACAACTAGCGTTAGTTCATGTGTGCCATATAGATAGCATTGTGCTCACGCCCGTGGAGTTACCTATGATTTAGCACTGATTGGCCAAAATGCAAGTCTGTCAAAAGAACTGAACATGGGCAGTCTGCAGAGGCTTAGATACAAGGTAATCACAGAGGGAGAAAACAAATCTTTGTTGATTATGCAAAACTGGGGAATGGGTAATAAAGGGATCTATCTTTTTAAACAAAAACAATTCTGGTATAGACTGTCCCTTTAAGTTAGAGGGAAGCAGATTCAGGAGAAATGTGAGGAAGCATTTTTTTTTACATAAAGGGTAGTGGATTCATGGAACAAACTTCCAATTGAAGTGGTAAACACAAAGACTGTAAAGGAATTACAAAATGCCTGGGACATGCATAAGGCTATCCTAAGAAAAAGTAACATGTAATATGGGTAGACTTGATGGGCCATTTTGGCTCTTATCTACTGTCAAATGCTATATAAATGCAAATAAATAGAAAACATAAACTTGGACACAGATTGCATTCAAAACTGCTCCTCATTACCTCAGGTGAACGTTGCCTATCTCTTGCTTCACATCCTGACAGAAATGTATCTAAATAGTCACTGTAAGTTTGCCATTACACACTTGGCCTCAGTGCTGCAAATAATTGGTTTTAAATGAACTTTGACCCTTAACACAGTAATAAAAGGACTAGTGAAGTTCAGGATCAGTTGCTGTGAGACAGGATAAGGGATCTTTGGTCTTTATTTAGAGAAATAAATAGAAATAAGTGCAGTACCTGGCTGTCTCTTCTATCTGAATGTTATCCACAGATGCAGTAACACAGGCCACGCCAGCGTGTCGTTCAGCTTGAAAAGACGCATTTCATATAAATATAAGGCATATTAAGCATGTAAATGTTGTAACTAAGATGACAGAAAATACAGTAACACTAATCAAAAAAAGTGCATGCAATAAAGAATTAATATTTTATTAAAACATAAGTTTATAGAACCAACATTAAAGGGCCAATAAACACAATAGAATAATCAATAAATGCATAATAAAGACAATGCAAAAGCACTTAGTTTGAATTTCGAGTAGTAGATCTTGTTTCTGATCTGTCAAAGTTTGTTACATTTTCTTTCCTAATGCATCATGTGACAGCCATTAGCCAATCACAATATGCATATACACTGTATCTTGCACATGTTCTGTAACATCTGGTGCCTCAAAAAGTGTGCATATAAGACCACCGTGCACATTTAGATAATGGGAGTGAATTGGAAAGCCGTTTAAAATTGTTTGCTCTATCTGAATCATGAAAGTTTGATTTGACTGTTCCTTTAAGGAATGATTAGTAGGGATTTGTTAGATTGAAATTACTTAATCCACAATAGTCTATGGTGCCGCTATAGCACAGGTTTAAGCAACCTGGAAGTCAAAATTCCAATTTCATGTTTCAGACAATGTAGACAAAAAAAAAAAAAAAAAAAATTATATATATATATATATATATATATATATATATATATATATATATATATATATATATATATATATATATATATATATATATATATATATACACACACACACAAATAATCATAATTTATTAAAGGTTTTTTGGTATCCTGTGTTAAAGATCAGCCCCTTTGCATGAGAGCATACCTAGGTAGGTGCAGGATTTTTGTTGCATACACTGCTGCCTAACTGTGATCAACAATGTATATTAGCGTTCCAAAAACTGCTGCCATATAGTGATAAATGCTTTTAACAATGTTATACATTGTTGAGCACAATTAGGCAGCAGTGTATGCAACAATTTATAAAATAGTTACAATTACAGTTGAACACAATATGGCAGTAGTGTTTGCAACAATGTTTCTAAGGGTTGTATGTTGTTGCAAACACTGCTAATAGTCTCCAACAGCAAAACATTATACTATTGCATACACTATTTACATTAAGTGCTCAAGATATGTGCACAATCCTAAGCCTACAAACATTGTTGCACACAATATGGCAATAACATTTGCAACGTTATAATAGTGTTAGATTCTGTTGCAAATACTACTAAGTGTCCACAAAAACATAACATTACTACATTGTTGCAAACACAGTTTAAATATAGTGTTCAAGATATGTGAACAATCCTAAAGCTACCAAGGCATTCTATCATCAAAAAGAGCTATGTTTTATCAAAGGATGTTTGTTTTGGGGTGTGTATTTTGTTTTAAGTTCAATTGAACGTTTTGATTAACCAAAGTTTAATTTTAAACCCATGTCCCTTTAAAACCAGAAAATAAAAATTACTACTTTTTGTCTGAAATACCAGTTTTACAGCACATCTTGAATTATTTTCATTCTGATTTGTCTGTCGTGGATATTATCAGTTACAAATAGAACAATACAGTTATTTACAGTATGGCACAAATATAGAACATTTTACATATGCATATTAAACAGATATATACACACACTTCATATGATATATATACAATTATATAGTGCACACACCCATTACTTAGATTTGCCATGTCTTCCTTTGTTATATTAACAGTTATATAATATTCTCCACTTTCCCTGAGAGTTAGATGTAAATCTGTACTTGATATTTTATACCCCTTCAATACTGAATATGCTGAAAACAACAGAAATACAAATATATCATATTCCTCTTAGAGCAAAATATACCAAATTGCACTCACTTGTGATTTGTCTTAAGATATCAGTCTCTCTACATATTTACACAAAAGATTAACATATAATAAGCAGAAAATAAGGTGAAAACAGCTGATGTAGCAATGTATAAGCTGTGATTGCCTATACAGACACACCCTTATAAGTAGTATCAGCTGCACATGTCAAAATAATGACTGGTTTTCCAGCCTCTCACTAAATATGTACACAATAGGGTGCTGAAATTAATACATAAGAAAAAAAAAAGGTATTACTTTTGTATTGTTTCCAATTTTATAAAAAAATGTACAACAGCCTGCAGGTGTCATAAATGGGCATCTTACCTGCCAGGCAGGCGGTGGTATCAATCCATGTAAGGAGCTGTCCAGCACTTAACTCCCACCTGTGATTTGAGTGCCAGGGATTGACAGTGTGGCACATTTGCACCTCTCCATTCTCATACCCCGAAGACAAGGCTGAGCGTTCTCTCCAGAGACCCATGGGAGCCCCATATCCATTAGATACCTCAGACAGCAGCATAGGAGCAAAGCAGTAGCAAACGTGTGTGCAGAAGGATGAAAGACGAGGTGTGATGTGAATTCAGATCAGCTGCCTATGAATAGAAGGGAGAGGGGCTGCTGTAGTGATTATACAGTGACGTGAAGCAATGCAGTGTGACTGGAAACAGATTTGCCCGTGTGGTCATCAGCTCAGGTGAGTGTTTCCAGCAGGTGCCTCTCGGGACGTCTGAGGCTGCAGCTGAGTTAAGGTGCACAATGTTCACAGCTGAGAGTTAAAGTCACATGTGAGCAGTAGGATTTCAGCTTGTGACTGGCTCGTTTCCCATGTGGCACCCAGCCACACCCCCACTCCTATGTTTTACCTCACACCTCCTGTCTAGAGGCTAAGGCGCGCTCTGCTTAATAACCGTGCTGCAGAGGTTTCATATGACATAATATTTCCATATTCAATTTCTGGCCTTTATTATATGAACTATAAGCTCATTCGCTTTAGTTTGATCGCCTTGCCAAATAAAGAATATAATAAAGGCCACACATTGTGTGTGCTGCAATTTCTTACTACTAAATAAGGAATAAATGGAATTTATTCATTTAATAAGTGCAATATATTAAATTAGTTTAAGTTTTGTTAGTGTTATTTTCTAAAGGATAAATGGTAACAAAAATAACTTGAATTAAACGGTATTGGGACACATTTCTACAGTTTTTAGATGAAAGTAAAGGTTTTTTAGATTTGCCAAACCTACCAAAATAGGACCAGTTCTGTGAGATATGTAATTATTCTGATGATTTGCTCCATTTTGTTGCTTACATATGGGTTCCAGCACCATCCCCTTAAAAGATAAAAGCACCCAAAACTTACCATAGCAGTCCATGTTTTTTAAAATGCTGTTAAAGGAATACTGAACCCAAAAAGTAGGCTGCATTTAGCCACCAATCAGCAAGCGCTACCCTGGTGTGGAACCAAAGATGGGCCAGATCGTAAGCCTACGTTCCTGCTTTTACAAATAAAGATAGCAAGAGAACGAAGAAAAATGGATAATAAGAGTAAATTAGAAAGTTGCTTAAAAATGCATTCTCTATTTGAATCATGAAAAAAAAAATAGGTTCAGTATCCCTTTATTTGCATTTTGAAAACTTTAGTTCCAAATTTTGTTTTTTTTTGTCCTCTCTAGAAAAAGCTTTTATTCTATTGATTAATTGGACTAAAAATTAAAAAAACCGGCCAATAGATATCCAAGGGCACCTCTATATAAGGACGAACCTCTCATTTAAGCTTCAGTGTGTCAAGCTTTGGGGTGTTTTTGCCCAAAAGAGCTGAAATTACTTTAGGGCAATGCCATACAAAATTCCCTTCTCAGGTTAATCTTATTTTAGAATAGGGGTTTTCTTAGGATAGGGTTTTTTTAAAGTTAGGGTTTTTTTTTTCTTTTTTAGAAAAGGTTTTTTTATTGGGAAAAAGAGCTGTTTTTTTTTAGAATAGGGCTTTTTTATGAGCAAATGAGCTATCTTTACTTTAGGGCACTGCCCTCCTACCAAGGGAAATGCCCAACCAAATGCCCTTTTCAGGACAATCGTTTTTTAGGATAGGGTTTTTTTAAAAATAGTTTTTTTTATTTGGTAAAAGAGCTATAATTTTTTTATTTTTTTTATTTTTTAATTATTTTCCACAATAAACATAGATATCACATCAAAAGAAAAAGAGAAAAAGAATAATAGAAATAGTGTACATTACATTAAGACCAAAAAGGTAAAAAAAAAAAAAAAAATACTGACAAAATGAAACTAAACCAATGAATTACCATGTATAAAAAATTAAACAGTCATCTCACTTTCTGGGTTATATGGAGAAAAACAAAACAAAAACCACATAAACAATCTTATCCATATAACAGTTTAGACCGCCTGACTCGCATACGGAACCTTATTGAGATATACCAAAACATAAAACAAAGCAATATCGCATCTCTTTTTTCAGGGACACACTCCCTTTAGAGCAACAGGGAGAAGAGAGAGCAAAAAAAATAAATAAAAAAAAATAAATAATAAAAAAAAATTGTTGTCCGTCCCGCTCCCAAGAACTATCTAACTATAAATCTCAGATCTTCAAAGTTATGGATGTACCTAACCCCATTCTTGTGGGTGGACTTTGTTTTAGTAAGAGTAACATTAATTCAGGAGAATTTTGTACAGGTGCTATAAGTTGTTTTTGAGCAGGTAACGGCCTTTCCCTAATTACATTTAGCCATTTAGAAAAAAAGTCAGTAAGCCTCTTCTCCGAATATGGTTTAATATTAAGTAGTTCAATTGTCATCTGCATATTCATGCTATTTATAAATTCTTTCAGACTAGGCTCTTCCGCAGATTTCCAGTTTTTAAAAATTATATTGCGGGCCGCCACAATAGCTAAGTTAATAAGGAGTTTATCTGGTTTATAATCCCCTTCATCATATAACATGAAGACATTAACTGCGGTAAGAGATATTCTGGTCCTTAAAAATTTATTAAGCCAAAAGTTAATTTTACCCCAGTAGTGTGAGATCTTAGGGCAAGACCACAGGCAAAACTTTTGCATATACAGTGAGATATTTTAAACCTGGGCTGCCCCAAATTTGGTGCTTAACATATTATACCATGTTGAAATAGATCTCTTCCCAGCTTTATATAGTTTGAGTCCACTTTCTATCTCTTTCCAGTCCCACTCTGGCCCAAATAGTTGACCTAGACGCTGAAAATAACTCCTACTCTGTAAGTAGGCATAGAAGTTTTTATGCTGTAATTGAAATTTGTTTGCCAAATCTGGAAAGGGTTGTATATATGGTGCACCTTCCTGCTTTAACTGAAACCAATTTGTTAACCCTTTCCAAGTTTTGTAGACTGAGTCTTGTAAGCCTGGCGTAAAGTCAGGCATACCTATTATAGGGCAAAATTTTGAAGTATGGTATTGACACTTTAAAAGGCTGCAAAATTTCTGCCAGGCAGTTATGATATTCTTTATTGTTGTTAGATTAGAAACAGTACTGGGAATAGTTTTTTTTGTCCACATGTAGTACCGCCTTAAGATCAAATGGGGAGATTATCTCAGATTCAAGCTTGTAATATGTTACATATTCCTCTTCAACCAACCAGTCTACTGCAAATTTAACCAAAGCTACTATATTATACATTTTAAGACAGGGGAGGGCCAAGCCTCCATCTTTTCTACGCTGAACCAACTTATGTCTCTTGCCAACCTTGGTTTACCATTATTCCATAAAAATGATGTTATTATTTTGTTATACTTATCGAAATCTGCCCTTACTATAAATAAGGGAAGGTTTTGAAGTAAAAATAAAAATTTAGGAAAGATGATTGTTTTAACTACCATTATTTTTGCTGACAATGATAGTTTATACATGCTCCATTTAGCTAGAACTTGGGGTAGTTTCTCAAATATATCTTCATAATTGGCCTTATACCAGTCATTCAGGTTTTTACATATATTTATGCCGAGATACCTAAGCTGTTGTACTTCTTGGAAGCCATGTTTAATATAACTCTTATTATTTTTTTGTATCCAAAGTATCTCTGATTTTTTTTCATATTCACTCTATACCCTGAAAATTTACTATAGGTTCCTATTATATTTAAACATTTTGGAATACTTTCTATAGAATTATATAAAAACACTATTAAATCATCCGCGTATAATGAAATTTTTATGTTATGTTTACAAATTCGAATACCTGAAAGTTCCTGTCTTAAAAAAATAGCCAACGGTTCAAGAGAGATATTAAATAATAGTGGCGATAGTGGACAACCTTGTCTCGTCCCTTTGTTGAGTATTATATATTGAGAGAGTTCTGAATTCACTAGAAGTTGTGATCTGGGGTTATTATAGATAGCTTTGGTTAAATTGAGAAAATTACTGTGTAAGCCAAATTTGTCAAGTGAGGTAAATAAATGATCCCATGTGATAGCGTCAAAAGCTTTTTCTGCATCTAATGCTAAAAGGGCCAAATCCAATTTAAATTGTCTCTTACTTCCCCAAAATTTATTACAGTAATAATCTAGGGTTACCAATATGCGTCTAATGTTTCTAACCACATTCCTGCCTGGCATAAAACCTGTCTGATCAGGGTGAATGACCTTTCCAAGAACTTTTTTTAACCTTTCTGCCATTATTGTCATCAGGATTTTATAATTTACATTTAGTAGAGATATTGGTCTATATGACCCTAGTTCTTCCCGGTTTTTACCCTTCTTATGGACCAGCGTGACAATTGAGTCGGCAAAATATTTTGACTGTTTATTATTGTTGACATAATACTCATTATATAGGTTTCCCAGCGTGGCCACTACTTCCTGTCTGATGCATTTATAAAATTCGGCAGGGAGCCCGTCCGGCCCTGGCGCTTTGTTATTTTTTAACTTTTTTATTGCCCTATTAATTTCCCCTTCAGATAGCCTTTGATTAATGATATTAAGTTCCTCTGTTGCAATTCTAGGGACTTTAATATTTTGCCAAAATTTATTTTTTTCAGCTTCATCAATTACTTCAGCTGAATATAGTTTCTGATAATACCTAAAAAAGGCTTGTCTAACTTCTGAGGCATGTGAATGCAGCTTGTCTCCTTCCCTAATGCATGGGATTAAATTTTTATTTCTTTTAGTTTTAATGAGTTTTGCCAGATACCCCGCAGAGATGCCCTGTGGGCCTTGAAAAGCTGCCCTATTTTTCAAATCTTCCATAGCCCATTTCTGTTTTAGAAAGATTTCTCTTTCCTCTCTTGCCTTAGAATATCTATCCCATGTAGATCTGCAGGGAGACGATAAGTAAGAATTATATGCATTTTTAAGTTGATTTGCTAGTTGTATTTCACGTAACTTAATTTTCTTTCTTAACCTGCACATATAAACTATAATCTCCCCGCAAAGTACCGCTTTTCCTGTTTCCCATAAGATCTCAGGTTTATTTTTATGGGTAAGATTATTCTTTAGAAAGGTTCACTAGGTATTTGTTAACCAATTACAAAACTTACTATTATTACTCATATATTTTGGGAAGAAAAAATTATTAGAAGAACCTACTTTTCTGGATTTTATCCTTAAGACAATAATCGTGTGGTCTGAAAGGAGAATCTCATTAATTGTAGCGTCCATATCACATTTTAGTAACACTCTATCAATTAAAAATAGATCTATTCGAGAAAAGTTTTTAAATGTTCTGGACTCGCAAGTAAAACTGCGCTCATCTGGGTGTTGTAGTCTCCAGATGTCCTCAACGTCCAACATCTTCAAAAACTTTCCGAACATTTTGGATTTTTGACTATATATATTCAAATTAGCTTGTCTGAATCTATCTAGAGCTGGGTTTAGAGTCATGTTGAAGTCACCCATGATTATTAGGTTTTGCCCACATAAAGGAAATAGTTTTTTCTGGATCTTGCCCCAAAAGCTTTTATCATATTTATTGGGTCCATATATATTGCAGAAACACCAGATACACTTATCTATACATATCTGTATAATAATATAGCGACCTTCCGGGTCAAGCTCATTTTTAATTATCTCGTATTCCAGGTCTTTGTGAAACAAAATGGCAACTCCACAGCTACGCTTGTCACATGGGGTAGCAATAATTTCTTTTATCCATTTGACTTTAAGTTTTTCAATTTCTTGTGCTTTCAAATGGAGTTCTTGTAAAAACTTAATATCCGCTTTTTGTTTTTTAAGTAGTTTAATAATATTTTTCCTTTTAATTGGGGAGGTGACCCCCCCACATTCCAAGACACTAGGTTAAGCATATTATATATATATATATATATATATATATATATTATATATAATGCTGCCTGCTTATTTATAGCTGTAAGTAACTGACAGGAAGTATAGCAAGTTAATTGTATATGGATCTTCAACTGCAGATCTAGATGGAATGTTTCACTCAGCACCTGCTTATCATATGTAGAAGAGAAGCGTATGGCTTGGAGTGATTTAATATATCTTGAAAAGAACAGAGTGACACAGGTTAAAACCTGGAGCAGTCTCTTACAGAATCAGCTGTTAGAGAAAACAGGAACCCAAGGGGTTAAATAATTCAGGTAGGAGTTTAAATAACAAGGAACCATTCAGTCACAGTTTCACTCTTACCAGAGAGTGGACTTTAGCTATCCGTTGTAACAGCTGATCTGTCAGATTAGGACAGAAGAGAAATCCTCAGGCAGCGTGTGAACGGTTAGAACTGAGGAGCTGCGCTGATAGTAATTAGTGATCCAGTGAAGCAGGTAGTTTCAGGAGTGAAGAAACATTTGCACAAGCAATATAAAAGTTCAAAACGATATTCAGAATTAAATCCTGTTGTAACAAAAGGGTAATCCAAAGAGCACAATATGCAGTGTTAGCTCAGCTACCAAACTCATTAACTAAGCACCTGTCTGCCCTCAGGAAAAGGTTTAAGTAAGGTAAAAAGGTGCGGCTTCGTAGTTAAGGTGGAATTACAGAATATCAGATGTCAGACAGTTAAGGTGGAGAGATGAGTTCTGACATGACCCCCCCTTCAGGCAAGCCTTCCCAAGGCTTGCAGCCTGGGGCGATCAGGGTTCCTCCTGTGGAACTGAGCAACAAGTCTTGGAGCATTCACGTGAGATGATGGTTCCCAGGTATCCTCATCTGGTGGATAACCCTTCCATCGGACAAGGTACTGGAGTTCACCTTTAGTAATCCGAGAATCAAGTAATTCTTTCACTTCGTATTCTTCTGCATCCAGAATCGGTGGCTTGGGTGGTAAAATCTGTGTGCCGGAGGAGGAAGCTGGTTTGATCAGAGAAACGTGGAAAGTGGAGTGGATGGCCAGAGAGGGAGGTAATTGAAGTGCTACTGCATTTTGATTGATGATTCGTATAATCTGAAACGGGCCTATGAACAGACTGGCTAATTTTTTGCTTGGGATTTGCAATCTCAAATTTTTGGTCGAAAGCCATACCCAGTCACCGACTACGTATTGAGGTGGTGGTCTTCTTCTCAGATCATAATATTTTTTCTGGGCATTTTGAGCAGATTGCAAATGTTTTTGGAGTAATTGCAAATTTTGTGTCATCCTATCAGCTATATCATCAATTTTGGGACTTGGAGAACTGGTGGTTGTGAGAAAGGACATTTTTGGATGGAACCCATAGTTGGCGTAGAAGGGAGTCATTCGAGATGAAGAGTTGAGTGTGTTGTTGTATGCAAACTCAGCGGTTGATAAATAATTCATCCAGTCTTCTTGGTGGAATGCACAATAGGATCTAATGTACTGTTCTAGCCATTGATTCAGACGCTCTGTTTGGCCGTTCGTCTGTGGGTGATAAGCTGTGGTGTACCTATGGTTTATTTGTAGTTTCTGACATAGATTCCTCCAAAACCTGGAGGTAAACTGAGTCCCCCTGTCGGTGGTCAGAATGGTTGGTATGCCATGAAGTTTCAGAACATTATCTATAAATAACTGGGCTGTTTCTGCGGAGGTTGGAAGTTTCCGATATGGGATGAAATGGGCCATTTTTGTCATCAAATCAACAACTACCAATATCGTGTTCATTCCAAGTGAGAGAGGCAATTCGACTATAAAATCCATGCCCAGGTGGGTCCATGGTTTATCAGGAACTTGTATAGGCATCAATAACCCATATGGGGGTCTTCTTTCTGATTTCGATGTGGTACAGATTGTACAATCTTGTATGTATTCCTTGATACTCATGTTCATCTTAGGCCACCAATAGTTCCTTGCTATCAAATCCTTCGTCCTGGAAATTCCTGGATGGCCAGAAAGAGGAGAGTCGTGGTGTTCCTTGATTAACTCCTGTCTTAGAGTCTGGGGTACATAAATCTTGTCTTTGATGTATCCTATCCCATCTGAAGCGGTATGGAGTTGCGATGGAGTATCCAAGTCTTGGACCAAAGCCTCTTTGAGTTTAGAGGCGAAAGTTGAAGTGATACCAATGTATCTATCATGTGGTATGATTTCCTTTGGATTGTGGTCATTTACTGGCTTTGGGTCCTTCCGGGATAAGGCGTCAGCCTTACCATTCCTTGAAGCGGGTCTGTATATGATCTGAAAATGGAATCTGCTGAAATATAGACTCCAGCGAACCTGTCTGGCAGAGAGTGTCTTGTTCCTTTGGAGAAATTCCAGATTTTTATGATCTGTATATACTATGATGGGTAATCGTGTTCCTTCTAAAAGATGTCTCCAATGCTCAAATGATCTTTTTATGGATAACAACTCTTTCTCTCCTATTGGGTAGTTGATCTCCGGAGGAGACATAACTTTAGAATAAAATGCTACTGGATGAAGAGGATGATTCAAGTCTTCTCTCTGGGATAAAACTGAACCTAAAGCGTAATCTGAAGAATCCACTTCTAAAAAGTATTGCAACTCCGGATTTGGATGTCGGAGTATCGGAGCAGAGGTGAACGCAGTTTTCAATGTGAGAAAGGCTTGAGCCGCTGATGGATTCCACAAAAAGGGTGTTGTGCAGCCCGTAAGGGCAGTTAGGGGCTTAGCGATAGCGGAATAACCTTTGATAAATTTCCTATAATAGTTACTAAACCCGAGGAAGCGTTGAAGCTCCTTACGGTTAGAAGGTGTTGGCCAATCTTTTACCGCTTCCACCTTGTTATCCTGCATCTGTATTCCCTCTGGGGATATATCATATCCCAAAAAGGAGATCTTTTCTGTATGGAAAAGGCATTTTTCTGCCTTGGCATATAATCGATGTATTTGTAATCTTGATAATACCCATGTGACGTGTTTAATGTGATCCTCCAAGTTTTGGGAGTATATTAAAATATCATCGAGATAAACTATCACACATATGTCAAGAAGATCCCTGAAAACATCATTGACAAAATGCTGGAACGTTGCCGGAGCGTTACACAGACCAAAAGGCATTACCAAATACTCATATAACCGATATCTCGTTCTAAATGCTGTCAACCACTCATCTCCCTCTCTTATGCGTATGAGGTTGTAAGCCCCCCTGAGATCGAGCTTTGTGTAGATCTTAGCTTGATGTAAACGCTCTATAAGTTCAGGGATTAGGGGGAGAGGGTAACGATTCTTCACAGTAATTTTATTAAGCTCCCTATAGTCAATAATTGGCCTTAAAGTCTGATCTTTGTTCGTCACAAAGAACATGCCGGCTCCGGCAGGGGAGACAGAAGGTCTGATAAACCCCTTCTTCAAATTATCATCAAGATAGGACTTTAAATGACTTAATTCGGGCTGGCTCAATGGGTATAGATGTCCATATGGGACGCTAGATCCCGGTATTAAATCAATGGGACAATCGTAACTCCGATGCGGAGGTAAGCTCTCAGCCTCTCTTTTGCTGAAGACTTCTGCATATTCAGCATAAACCCTAGGGATAACTGTAGTTTCTTCTGCACAATGTAGAGTATGTATGTCATTATAACACAACTTACGGCAATGTGTGGAATCTAATGTGAGTTTTAATGTTTTCCACTCTATGTTAGGCTCGTGTAGTCTTATCCACTGCATACCTAAAACTATGGGAAAGAGTGGGGAAGGAAGTACATCAAATCGTAAATACTCATGATGATTGTCCTGAGTAATGACTAATAGAGGGATTGTGTGATGGGTGATAGGACCGCTTGATATGTAAGACCCATCAACTACTCTGATAGACACAGGAACAGACTTTTTTTCAAGTGGGATTTTATTAACATTCACATACTCCAAATCAATATAAGCCCCATAAGCCCCAGTGTCAATTATAGCCTCTGTAGTCGAACGCTTACGGTCCCACTGCAAAGAGAGAGAGATGGTACAGTAAACTGGGTTATATTGAATATGAGGCATAGTATTGGTCATAATGTACTTACTCTTTTTATTTCTCTGCAGTACAGGGCAGTCTTTAACAGTGTGTGCTGGATTAGCACAATACAGACACAGTGCCGCGGCCTTCCTTCTTTGCTTCTCCTCCAAAGATAAAGGACCCCTTAACATGCCTATCTCCATCGGTTCTTGAGGGGCAGCAGCACTGCTGAGGGATTGGTTAGGTGCAGAGGTTCTTTTATACGTAGGTTCTGAGGAGTGGCGTTCGCTCTTTCTCTCCCGTAGTCTCCGGTCTATTTGAATGGACAGTCTCATCAACCCTTCCAGGCTGTCAGGAAGTTCCACTCGAGCTAACTCATCTTTTACTTGATCAGAGAGACCTAACCTAAACTGATTTTTTAGGGCTATGTGATTCCATTGGGAATCTGTAGCAAACTGCTTAAAATCAGTTATATATAATTCAACTGATCTGTTGCCCTGTTTCAAAGCCCTCATCTTTGTTTCAGCAGTTAACTGCGAGTTGGTGTCCAGATATAACTCATCCATGGCAATCAGAAAATCATTTGAGGAGTTGATGATAGGGTTGTTGTTTTCATAAAATGAATCTGCCCAAATTCTTGGCTCCCCTCTGAGGTAAGATATTACCGTGAGCACCTTTATTTTATCATTCTGGTAGGTCTTTGGCTTTAAAGTGAAGATAAGTAGACAGGCATTCCTGAACTGTCTATACATACGTCTGTCCCCTGAAAATAAATCAGGAGGGGATATCTGTGGTTCTGGGCATGCATCAGGTGGTACCACTTTAGCAGATAGGGAGTCCTTGATGACCTTCCTTAACGTTTCATTTTCAACTTGAAGATTACTTAGAGCCTGACCGAGTTGGTCTACCCTCTGAGATAAGCCATAAACAACTTGAGGTAGATCCGCTGGATCCATTTTTTTGGGCTTAGTTAATCTGTAAGTAACTGACAGGAAGTATAGCAAGTTAATTGTATATGGATCTTCAACTGCAGATCTAGATGGAATGTTTCACTCAGCACCTGCTTATCATATGTAGAAGAGAAGCGTATGGCTTGGAGTGATTTAATATATCTTGAAAAGAACAGAGTGACACAGGTTAAAACCTGGAGCAGTCTCTTACAGAATCAGCTGTTAGAGAAAACAGGAACCCAAGGGGTTAAATAATTCAGGTAGGAGTTTAAATAACAAGGAACCATTCAGTCACAGTTTCACTCTTACCAGAGAGTGGACTTTAGCTATCCGTTGTAACAGCTGATCTGTCAGATTAGGACAGAAGAGAAATCCTCAGGCAGCGTGTGAACGGTTAGAACTGAGGAGCTGCGCTGATAGTAATTAGTGATCCAGTGAAGCAGGTAGTTTCAGGAGTGAAGAAACATTTGCACAAGCAATATAAAAGTTCAAAACGATATTCAGAATTAAATCCTGTTGTAACAAAAGGGTAATCCAAAGAGCACAATATGCAGTGTTAGCTCAGCTACCAAACTCATTAACTAAGCACCTGTCTGCCCTCAGGAAAAGGTTTAAGTAAGGTAAAAAGGTGCGGCTTCGTAGTTAAGGTGGAATTACAGAATATCAGATGTCAGACAGTTAAGGTGGAGAGATGAGTTCTGACAATAGCACTGTAAGATATTGTGTTGGAGATAGGCGGGAGGGGGGGAAGAGAGAGAAAAAAAAAAAAAGATTTGAGATTTGGGGAGGCTTCCGGTATTGCGTGCATAGCCATTTCCGGCACGCATAGCTCTGCGAAGATAGAGCACAACCGAGCACCATTAACAGCGGCTCCACGCAGCTACGCTCCTATTGGTGGTTCCTGGTGTCTAGAAACTACCTGGGGAGGAGGACAGCAGTATCCGGCTGCATCTTGGAAGCCTGCCCCTACGCCTTAACATATCGGGTGGCGTCGATACCAGCAGCACTGTGCAGTGCCCCCACATCCAGGTGAATATCATACTGCCAGACGCTGGACGGAGTACTTGAACCAGAGAAGGCTCACAGCGTGGCGAAGATACTTTGCTTGCGGGTAATCAAAACAAAGCAAAACCTTACCCCCGTCGACAGACCGTGTTGGAAGACCTTGGCTGCAGGGTTCTGCTACACTGGAGAGTTGTCTCAGGCGTCGCAGTTTCCCGTGGACAAGCTAAAGCATCGGCAGAGTCATCTGAGGCTTAGGGGGGAAAGACCAGCTATGGAAACGCAAGTATAGTGTGCATGGCACACCTTTGTATATGACTGCTGCTATTTGTAAAGTTTGCTCCTTGTAAAGCTTTTTCTCTTTCATATATTTATGCAGCATAAGTCCTGGATGTGTTGGGACATGGACAATTAAAGAGGGGCCTGCTAGCTTAAAATACATTATGTAAACTTAGAAGTTTTGACCATCAAAGAGGAAAAAAAAAGAGAAAGGGGGGAAGAGAATCAAAGACGGGAAAAAATTATACCAGCCTTTCCAGGACTTGATAATATGTTCTGTCGGCTCATGGAGCCAAATACAAATCCCCTGGTTATCTCCTGAAGGTGTGGTGGTAGTAGAGGAATACTCTTCTCTCTTTTCCATTAACAAAGATATACAGCTAACCTGTCTTAGAATCGTTCACATAAAGAGCTTTAAAGATATTCAAAAGTGCCGGCCAGCGGATGACCTAAAGGAACTCTGGCAAGTCTATAAGAAAGTTCAACGGCATTTAATAGGTCGTGCAGTGGCCTTTCAAAGAACATTTTCTCAAAAGCCAAACAAAAAAGCTTGTGGGGAAAAAACAAAAAAACAAAAACAATCTACGTTCACCAGGACATTTAGGCCTCGCTTCCATTGAGTCGTTAAAAATGGAGCCGTAAGCTACCGAAGCGGCCGACAGCTAAAAGTAATTTACGGCTGCATTTTAGTACCAGGTTTCCATTGAAAAGATTAGCGTGTTGCGCGCAGTCGCTCTTTTCGTGTAGCTGTAAGTTAACGTTGTGTTAACGCTTCCATCTGACGTCGGATTTCTTGAAAATCAATTAGTTGCTAAGGTAACCCGACCTTACGCTATAGAATTTACGTTTAACGTCCGTGCTTCTTACCTGTGATCGCCTCTCAAGAAAAATAAAAAAACACTTATCCATATTTTTAATAATCAAATACTATTTTCTAATATAATTATATTTAACACTTCATAAATATAAGTAATATTTCTTGCTGCCCTAGGCATAGGTCTAGTTTGCATTCTGTAGATATGTTCTTGCATATATTATTATATTTAAATATATACTGATATTTCTATTAGAATATAAGTTCAACTATTTCTATACATGAGACAACAATAAATATTACTTATAACAATTTATTTCTACATTAAAACACTTGCATTATTTGCAAGTTTTATAATTTCAATAGAAAATAGGTCTCAAAAAGCACAATTTTCCTCTTTTACACCTAGTTGAGCTGGGGGTAATATATCTCAATGTATCGACAGCCTCCGACAATGTATTAACGGTTAGCGCTTTCAATGGAAACCTGGTATAATTTATCGATTAACAGCTTCTATTACTTTCTATGGGACGCGAAAATCTTTTCGGCAGCCGAAGTCCGGCAGCCGATATTGAGGTATAACGCGCCATTGGAAACAGTCGTTAAACGCTATTGCTTTCGACAGCATATTTAACGGTTTGCGAGTGCACGCAAACTGAATTACGACTCAATGGAAGCGAGGCCTTAGTTGGGAAACTGTCTTAGTTTGTTTCTTTCATTTAAGTTTACTCTATCTGGTGAATACAAGCTTGTGGACGCTATATGGGCGCTATATAGCACATACATCTTTAATTATAACCTATGTAAATGTATACATGTAAAGGTATATTGATAAGGAAATGACTGTTGTGAGTTAAATATATTAGAGCTATATAAAAAATCAAATCTGATAAAAATAAGGCTGGATAAAGCCTGGATAGGGGTGTAAGAAACAATCAATACCTGTAAGTCATTAGGAAAATAGGGTACATCTAGCTTGCTGGTAATAGCGGGTCATAGATAAATACCCTTTACCAATAAGTTGTCACTATAAATAAAAGAAACATCTTCTTTTTTTTTTTTTTCTCTTCTTCTTTTTGCACAAATACACCACTTTGTAATATTGATCACTTAGTTAGTTTGTACTTTTAAAACCTCTGCCTGAGGTTTCACATATTTTGTCGCTTGTTTTATTCAATTATAATCAGGTGCAGGTAATATAGAATCACACTTTGTCCAATTGGGATTAATTATTCCCCCTTACTCACATTATCTATAAAAAACAAACAAAAAAAAACAAAAAAAAAAAACAGAATATACATATTTGCACAAATTTGAGTCACATGCATATGGTGTAAGGGTATGGAAAAATATATGACGAATGTGAAAGTTAGATCACCAGCCATGCCAGTAAGAAAGGACAAAAAAATAAAATTAGTGCAGGAAGACCCCCCAGAAAAACCTGAGGTAATTGAACATATGCCCACACCTGAGCCTCAATTAGTAATAGACCAATTAGCTAATATGATAATGCCTCAATTGGAAGGGATTAGAAAAGAAATTGCTGGTCTTGCATTAAAGGTTAGACAGTTTTCACAACGCTTGTCAGAGGTTGAGACGCGGGTCTCAGACCTGGAGGACACCCGCAATGCTCAAGAGATATCAAATAAAAAAATAGATGACACAATAAAATTAATGCAAACTAAAATTGAAGATCTAGAAGATCGGTCTAGACGAAGCAACATCTGCATCATAGGCCTGCCAGAAACTAATGAGTACAAAAACTTAAATGCATTTGCTGCTATTACATTACCTAATTTATTAGAGTTATCATTACAAAACGGGAAGATTCAAGTAGAAAGAGCACATAGAACTGGCTCTACTATAAAATATGCAGATGGATATATAAGATCGAAAATGGTCATGGTAAAGTATTTGAACTTCCAAGAGAAAGTTGAGATAATGCGTGCATATAGAAAATACAACCCATTAAAGATAGGATCCACTCAAATTGATCTATTTCAGTATTATTCTGCCGAAACGGCAGCTAAGAGAAATATCTTGGCACCTTTTTGTACAGCCCTAATTCAGAATAAATATAATGCCAGTTTAAGATACCCAGCAAGAATAATGGTGGAGGACACAGAGGGCAATAATTTGTTTTTAAATAATATGGAGGAAGCAAAAACATTCTTTTTAGAGAATAACTTAGTCTTACCAATACATAATGCCCGTATAACTGACGCAAGTAAGCAGGCCCAGATATCTCCTCGATACCACAAAAATGTATAGATATGAGTAAGCAGCCTCAGGTACCCTTGTGATATTATAAAAATGTATAAATATGAGTTAGCCAGGTTATGGTCTCTAGCGCCTAGATTTAGAGTTTTGCAGCCAAAGGGGTGCGTTAGCTACGCGTGCTTTTTTTCTGGCCGCACCTTTTAAATACCGCTGGTATTTAGAGTTCACAGAATGGCTGGGTTTTCAGTGCGTTAGGCTCCAAAAAGGGAGCGTAGAGCATAATTTAACGCCACTGCAACTCTCGATACCAGCGGTGCTTACGGAAGCGGCCAGCTTCAAAAACGTGCTCGTGCACGATACCCCCATAGGAAACAATGGGGCAGTTTGAGCTGAAAAAAAACCTAACACCTGCAAAAAAGCCGGGTTCAGCTCCTAACGCAGCCCCATTGTTTTCTATGGGGAAACACTTCCTACGTCTGCACCTACCACCCTAACATGTACCCCGAGTCTACACACCCCTAACTTTACACTTATTAACCTCTAATCTGCCGCCCCGCTATCGCTGACACCTGCATATTTTTTTAACCCCTAATCTGCCGCTCCGTAAACCGCCGCTACTTACATTATCCCTATGTACCCCTAATCTGCTGCCCCTAACACCGCCGACCCCTATATTATATTAATTAACCCCTAATCTGCCCCCCACAACGTCGCCGCCAGCTACCTACAATAATTAACCCCTAATCTGCCGACCGCAAAGCGCCGCCACCTACGTTATCCTTATGTACCCCTAATCTGCTGCCCCTAACACCGCCGACCCCTATATTATATTTATTAACCCCTAATCTGCCCCCCTCAACGTCGCCTCCACCTGCCTACACTTATTAACCCCTAATCTGCCGAGCGGACCGCACCGCTACTATAATAAAGTTATTAACTCCTAATCCGCCTCACTCCCGCCTCAATAACCCTATAATAAATAGTATTAACCCCTAATCTGCCCTCCCTAACATCGCCGACACCTAACTTCAATTATTAACCCCTAATCTGCCGACCGAATCTCGCCGCTACTGTAATAAATGGATTAACCCCTAAAGCTAAGTCTAACCCTAACACTAACACCCCCCTAAATTAAATATAATTTAAATCTAACGAAATAAATTAACTCTTATTAAATAAATTATTCTTATTTAAAGCTAAATACTTACCTGTAAAATAAACCCTAATATAGCTACAATATAAATTATAATTATATTATAGCTATTTTAGGATTAATATTTATTTTACAGGTAACTTTGTATTTATTTTAACCAGATACAATAGCTATTAAATAGTTAAGAACTATTTAATAGCTAAAATAGTTAAAATAATTACAAAATTACCTGTAAAATAAATCCTAACCTAAGTTACAATTAAACCTAACACTACACGATCAATAAATTAATTAAATAAAATACCTACAATTATCTACAATTAAACCTAACACTATCAATAAATTAATTAAATACAATATCTACAAATAAATACAATGAAATAAACTAACTAAAGTACAAAAAATAAAAAAAAACTAAGTTACAAAAAATAAAAAAATATTTACAAACATTAGAAAAATATTACAACAATTTTAAACTAATTACACCTACTCTAAGCCCCCTAATAAAATAACAAAGCCCCCCAAAATAAAAAATGCCCTACCCTATTCTAAATTAAAAAAGTTCAAAGCTCTTTTACCTTACCAGCCCTGAACAGGGCCCTTTGCGGGGCATGCCCCAAAGAATTCAGCTCTTTTGCCTGTAAAAAAAACACATACAATACCCCCGCCAACATTACCCCTAATCTAACCCAAACCCCCCTTAAATAAACCTAACACTAAGCCCTTGAAGATCTTCCTACCTTATCTTCACCATACCAGGTTCACCGATCCGTCCTCGGAAGTCTTGATCCAAGCCTCGGAAGCGTTGATCCAAGCCCAAGCGGGGGGCTGAAGAGTGAAGTCCATCCTCGGGCTGAAGTCTGGATCCAGCCGGCGGCTGAAGAACTCCAACATCGGGCTGAAGTCGGAAGTCCATCATCGGGATGAAGTCTTCTATCAAGCCGCATCTTCAATCTTCTTTCTTCTGGAGCCATCTTTTTTCCAACCGACGCGGATCCAACCTCTTCAACCGACGCCAAAGTTACCTGTAAAATAAATATAAATCCTAAAATAGCTATAATATAATTATAATTTATATTGTAGCTATATTAGGGTTTATTTTACAGGTAAGTATTTAGCTTTAAATAGGAATAATTTATTTAATAAGAGTTAATTTATTTCGTTAGATTTAAATTATATTTAACTTAGGGGGGTGTTAGTGTTAGGGTTAGACTTAGCTTTAGGGGTTAATCCATTTATTACAGTAGCGGCGAGATTCGGTCGGCAGATTAGGGGTTAATAATTGAAGTTAGGTGTCGGCGATGTTAGGGAGGGCAGATTAGGGGTTAATACTATTTATTATAGGGTTATTGAGGCGGGAGTGAGGCGGATTAGGGGTTAATAATTTTATTATAGTAGCGGTGCGGTCCGTTCGGCAGATTAGGCGTTAATAAGTGGAGGCGACGTTGAGGGGGGCAGATTAGGGGTTAATAAATATAATATAGGGGTTGGCGGTGTTAGGGGCAGCAGATTAGGGGTACATGAGGATAACGTAGGTGGCGGCGCTTTGCGGTCGGCAGATTAGGGGTTAATTATTGTAGGTAGCTGGCGGCGACGTTCTCTTGCTATCTTTATTTGAAAAAGAAGGCATCTAAGCTTTTTTTTGGTTCAAACTCTGGACAGAACTTTTTTTATTTGTGGCTGAATTTATCCACCAATCAGCAAGAACAACCCAGGTTGTTCACCAAAAATGGGCCATCATCTAAACTTACATTCTTGCATTTCAAATAAAGATACAAAGAGAATGAAGACAATTTGATAATAGGAGTAAATTTAAAATGTCATGCTCTATCTGAATCATGAAAGAAAAAATGTGGGTTCAGTGTCCCTTTAAGTAGTGGAGGGCAAGTTTAGAGATAAATAGGTTAGGGGGTTTCTTGCGGTGGGGGGCTGTGGTGGTTTAGGGGTTAATAGGTTATAGCAGATTAGGGGTTAATAGTGTAGTGGAGTTAGAATGTGCTGGGCGTGGAGGTGCATAAGGGGTTAATAGTTTAAATGATATGCATTTTCCTGTATAATGCATATTCATTTAAGTATTGTATAGATTTTACACTCCCCCCCATGTTAAATCTATACAATACTTAAAAATTAATATGCATTATACAGAAAACTGCATATAATTTAAACATTGTAGATACATGTATTGACATAGCTCTTATAGTTATAATAGGTAGTTTTTTTTGTTTATTTTTGTCTTTATTAGTCAGGTATAACAAAGAAATTACGTAGATGTAGACGTTCTGCTGGAGTGACGTTCCAGAGGAGTAACCTGCATTTTACTTGGAATATATTGCCACTGCCAGTAGTGCTGTTTTGACTTTTTAAGGAAACCTGGAAGCCAATAGTATACTGATAGTATACTATACAGCACAAGTATACGATTGCAAGGCACTTTGCAATGAAAGTATGTTTAAAAAGTCGATGTTAGCCTTTTTTTAACACTAGATCAGCACCTCTAAACCTTCCCAAATGCAGATCTGAGAGTGTATTAAGCCACTAACTGGTAAGTATGTTCTTTTGTATGAGCTTGACTAAAAGGCAAACTAGCAAATCTCCACCAATCAGTATCCATGTGAGCTCTCAGATTTGCACTGAAAGTGTAAATATAGTTTCAATTTCAGTGATTCAAATGCTGAAGCAGCCATTTAATGTTGGTTATTTCTGACTCCTGCATAATGGTATAATTCTCAATAATGTCCCTTTAAAAACTCCTTCTTAAAGGACCAGCAAATACAGTAGATTTGCATAATCAACAAATGCATGATAAAAAGACAGTCAACTTTAAATAAATAGTAAAAAAAAATTCTGACAAATTTCAAAGTTATTTCCACTCTCCCTGTATCATGTGACAGCCATCGGCCAATCACAAATGCATATACGTATATCATGTGAATTCTTGCACATGCTTAATAGGAGCTCATGAATTTTGACTTGACTGTATATGTGTGACTATATTATAATTGCTACTGAGTGTAGTTGCAAATACTAGTGTAGTTTCATTAGTGGTAACATAGAATATTTAATTAAAGACAAGACTGAACATGACATTAGAAATACAAGATGTAAAAGATAACAAATATCCATATCACATACACATAAGATACAAATATGTATAGTTAATAGATAAAACATTCCAAATGATGTTATGCTATCTCACCCCCCAAAAAATATATATCATAATAGAATGAAAAATTGTTTAATTATGCACAACTAAACATTTAAATAAAAACATATCTAGGTGTTTAAATCATAAATCCAGAACTAAAGATGCTAGGACTGATTATAAAAAACTCTAAATACATTTCATGCACCTCCCTTTAATCATGGGTGCTGCTATTATGTAACTTAGGTTACACTGCTGGTATCTGAAGGAGAGTTGCACTGGAATGTAGTGAAAGATAGATTTCAACATGGTGGAACCCATTACTAATGGGGAATAACCTCAATTGTATGCTTATAAAATGTGTTTAATGTCCCTTTAAATGATCATTTGTTTATAATTAGATTCTAGCACACTTAGAAGAATTTATTTTCAACTTTGACTTGAACCTTAAAAATACCAGCCATATTATGTAAAATACCAGGCAACCCCTATTTGAAAACCACACGATAACTGGGTTTTCTTGGGCCCTTTGCATAGGAAATATTCGGACAATATGCAATTACAATACATTTCTGATATCTTGCTATAGAATAACATATCAGCCAAGTCTATACAATTTAAATTAACATCCTTTTTACTGCAATTATTTTTCATTAGCCAAAGTCCACCTACCATTTGCCTTATTTGGAGGAACCATCCTGGACTTTAGTCAGCAAAAGATAGCCACAGTCTTCACGTTAGTAAAAAATGCATTATTTTGCTGTTTTTTTAATCTGATAAAGCCAATTAGGGATAGATATGAAGCAGAGTTAGCCTTTAAAAGTCAGCACAGTGTATTTTAAAGTTCTGAGGATTACAAACTACTATTTGTAGAGCTAAATTACATGAAAAGAGGGCTAATAAATAAAGTATATTGTAAAGTTATTTTATTATGTATAACTAAACATTTTATATGAAGGTGTTCACTTTCCCTTTAAACAATGAGACGATTTGTATTATTTGTGTAGTTGTATCATTATTACATTTTTGGATATCCCAGGAAATGTCAAAATGTCATCATCTGTGATGCAATTTATTTTTAATGAAGTATATGAAAAGCAACATCAATGATCATATCTGTTATTATTTTAAATTCCACATTTAGCGCTGAGTCACTTTGGCTAAAAACTATTAACATTTTGTTATAAAAAAATAGTTTTAATACTCTTATTTAGAAAAATAGAATAAAATAGTGCAAGAAAAAGAGAAAATTGAATAAAACTAAAGAACCATTTATAAGGCTTTAGAATGCACCATAAAATAAATGCTCAAGTAGTTCCAGGCTAAGATATATCACAAAATAAAACTGATAAATTGCTGCTGGGAGACTCTTTTTAAAATATTTTCAAATCTTAACATATGGTTGATCAAAATAATAAAGAAAATGTTTCTGCTGTAGGTGTATTTCAATTTAATAACTCAATAATAATTCTGTATTATTAAGAATAACAAGCAAATTATATAATGTTAATATTCAGGCTGTCAGATGCACAAACTTTCAAAAAAGTCTGCATCATTTTTAAAACGCTATCGGCTAGATTACGAGTCTTGCGTTATGAGTTAAAAAAGCAGCGTTAAGGCTCATAACGCTGCTTTTTTACTACCACTGCTATTACGAGTCTTGTAGGTATAGCGGTCCCACGCACTTTTTTTTTTTTTTTTTGAGAAAAAAAAAAACAACAGTTTACATACCATGTAGACATTGTATATAGAGGATGCCCAACGCTAAGAGACCCTCTAAAAGCGTTAAAGTAGAGGAAGGTAAATATTGGCCAAAAAGACCATCTTTGGATCTCATCATTATACCTCAGTTTTATAACCTTTAAAATGTAGGATGTAATACATTAAACATGCTATAACAAAATCAAAATCAAAACCCCCTTAATAATAATAAGCAGGAACCATACTAGAGCCTTCCGACCCACACATCGAGGTATTAACTGCTATATATCTGGTCTCAAAAAGGCCTCTGATATATGTTGATGGAAGAAAAACTCAGCAGGTATAAGTCAAGCAGACCTATTGGCCTGATCAAAATGGGTGGGTTCCGTATTACAGTACAATATGAAATAGGAAGGGATACTAAGGGGGTAATGATAGGTGCGGTATAAGCAAGAGAAACCGCTTTTTTAATTCTCCTAAAAGTAGGAGACATATTATGAAATAGTAGGGGGGGGGGGGGAGGTGGTAAAATAAATACAATGAATGGAATATATGCCAGAGGAGACTTTCAGGGTGTAGGGCGCCAATTATATGATATTACTATGTTGAGGAGGAGAGCAAGTAAAACTGTAAGGAAGGCAGGGTGAGTATTGAGATTATAGACTCAGCTAGCTAGTATTATTGATCAGACCTGCTGATCTAAATGGAGTAGGTAAAGTCAGTACTTTGGTACTAAGAGAGTAAAAAAGTTGTGGTGATTCTTTTGCGTCTAGGGTGAAAAAGGGTTTACTAGGGATATTGTACAATTAACAAGTGGTTGGCCTATGTAAACTAAATATAGACATCATTAAACTTTGGGGGGATCAGAGTTATTGCTATTGTAAAGCATAAGCAAAACATGGTGGAGAATTTTTTGTTCTGGGAGTTAGACTTATAGGGTGTAAAATGATAAGTTAAACTTAGTGGGGAAGGGGAAGGGTGTGTAAATCATTCTGATATACCAAGATAGAGCTTGGTATTGGGGATATATAGTTACAAACATATAGTATATTCGCCAATTTAATATAAAAGTATGATTATAGCAACATTGCTTCTATGGGAGTACGGGATAGGGGCATAAATCAGCCTTTATGGCAATAATATATCTTAGCACCCATGTTAGTTGGATATGGGCCCTATATCCAACAATAGGCTATTGTGTCAAAATTAGCTATCCCCTTCCCTCAAATGCAGTAAATAGGCAGCTACCAGGTTCTCCACATGTCAGAACAATTTAAACTTATATGAGCATAGAAGAGAAAAGTATACATACTCAGAGTAGTGTTATGAAAGGCAATACTTGTGGTGGTGGAAACATACCACCCATCGACAACAAAACAGTATGAAACAATCACATAACTGCAACATGGTGAGATGAGGCTTTAAGTTCCATTTGAAAATAAATCAATCAATGTCCAAGACCATGTTCTAAATCAAACCGGCTATTTGAGGCAGTATGCAGTAGGTCAGTGTTCAACCGATTCCTAGCCACATAGATCTGTCCTTTTAACCAATACCCCTGGGGTTCAAGGCTTTTGTGTTCAGCCGACCATTTCCACATTTGAGGAGCATATGGTTCTCCAATTTGGTTACACAGGTTTGCAGTTGATTGTGAAAATCAGCTAACCGAGGCAAGCTAAGGCAAGGTAAGATAAGCCTTAGAGGTAAGTCCACACAGACAGCTGAAAAGAATACAGGGGATAGAGTCTGCTTTCCTAAATCACCGCAACTGTTAGTTATATGACTGCTGCTGCAAAAATCTGTGAAGAGCCCATACGGTACCTGGCTAGTATTTTCCCAAGCCTGTCGCCATGAGACCAAAGACCCCTCCGTTTTAAAGAAAATGTCACCAGAGTCTAAGTCCGTTGCTGTGTCTGGAGGGAGGTCTACAATGGCCACTGGGTAAGCACTATCCCCCCCCGGTAAGGTAATACTCATCTGCGTTTGGAGATCCAAGGCCCCATGGGACATCAGTTGCTGGGAATCTAAGTCCGTGCCATCGCAAGGTCCGTTCATTGCGCTGTCCTCAGAGTTCGCGGCAGGAGCATGAGTGAGAGGG
Source organism: Bombina bombina (assembly GCF_027579735.1). Taxonomy (NCBI): domain Eukaryota; kingdom Metazoa; phylum Chordata; class Amphibia; order Anura; family Bombinatoridae; genus Bombina; species Bombina bombina. Next base: position 208,753,950 of record NC_069500.1, read on the forward strand.
AGAAAAAATGCAGTCTCCAGCTGAGCTAGAAAAGTTTCTTGGTGTTGGCGCAGCGCACGCTCGATAGCGTGTAGCAGGGTGAGAGGTTCCATATTGAGTGTTAAAAATTACCTCCGGGGGTCCCAGATTGAGGGTCAACACTATCTTCAGCAGTTGTGATCAGTGCCTAAGCCACAAAATGATAATCCAGTCAGCAGGCTTACTAGATTGCATTGGCGGCTCCACAGTGTAAATGTCGATCTCTAGGCTGATCCTCCTCGTGGCCTCAGAGAAATAAAGCCCAAATCTGTGTAGCTGCTGCTATGTAGAACCAGTTAAGGCAGTCCAGATGAAATTCTGAATTGTTACCAAAATAAAAGACTATAAGTAAAGTGTTTAAATTATATATTAAAGCCATAAAATGTAGATAATTTGTAGGAGCTCTGTATCTGTGCGCCCTATCTCCATGGCGGCTGGCTCCGCCCCCCCCCACGCACTTTTTTAGCCTTACCGCAAATCAACGTACGCAATTTGCGTATAGTCTTTTTTTTTCTCTCTTTTGCATTCTCTCTCCCACCTCTCTCTCTCCCACCTCTCTTTTGCTCTCTCTCCCACCTCTCTTTTGCTCTCTCCCCCTCTCTTTTGCTCTCTCTCTCCCCACTCTCTTTTGCTCTCTCTCCCCCCCTCTCTTTTTCACTCTCTCTCCCCACTCTCTTTTGCTTTCTCCCCCCCTTCTCTTTTTCACTCTCTCTCCCCCCTCTCTTTTGCTCTGTCTCTCTCTCCCCCTCTATTTTGCTCTTTCTCTCTCTCTCTCTCTCTCTCTCTCTCTTTCTCTCACTCTCTCGCTCTTTCTTTCTTTCTCTTTTGATCTTTCTCTCTCTCTCTCTCCCCCCTCTCTTTTTCTCTCTGTCAGGGTGCCAGGAATCAGCCCTAACATTCTTACTACCAGACAGGTAGGAGACCACAAAATTAAACAGAGACAAAAATAGCGCCCATCTGGCCTGTCGGGCGACAAACGTTTAGCTTTGAATAGATAAGTTAAATTCTTGTGGTCTTCATGTCTGTGATAAGTTTGACCAAGGAAGAAAAGTTTTTTTTTTTTTTTTTTTTTTTAAATGTATTTTTTATTGGAGGTAAAATTATGAACAAAAATTCAGAGATACAATACATACCAGCCGTATGAAGTTTAACACAACAAAGTCTTATCCAATCAGACATAACAGAAAAAATACAGTCTTAAACAACTTGAGCTTTCTGTGTCAGATAGAATGTTACAATTCCTCTCTATCTGGATGTCTTATCTGTTACCTCCAATCTATTTCCTCTTTTATACTAATTTTTATTCAGTTTTGAGTTTGCAACATAAACAATAATCAACAATTCTCAGGAGAAATATATATACAAAAAATAAGAAAGAGAGGAGGTCTCCTATTAACACATAGATAGTTAAAAGCACAGACTTTTTTAAACCAAGTTTCAGTTTAACCGTTTTCTATCCGACCTCTGCGGGAAGAGGGGGATGGGGGAGGCAGCACAAAGGAAGAACGAAAGAAAGAGGGAGAGAGAAAAGGGGGAGAGAGAGACAGGGGAAAAAAAAAAAAAAAAGGGGGAAAGCCTTTCTTACCAACATCCTAATAAGACTGTCTCTGTATTTCTAAGGGGGTATATTAAGTTATCTATTTCTCTCTGAGGGAAGATTTTGATGAATCTAGACCATTTCTGGAAAAAGAGAGTTATGTCTCTTTCGGAGGCCAGGGTTATGTCCAGCTGCTCGATGAGACATTGCTTTTTCATGTAGTTTTTAACTTCTGATATACTCGGGATTGAAGTGTTTCGCCATTTATTAAAAATTAAATTCCTTGCAGCCAGAATTGTCATATTTATTATTTTTTTAGAGCTATGAGTGGACGGGGGTTCAACAAAAAAAATTACTTCTGCCAAGGAGAGAGAGAAAGGCGAAATTTTCAGCACCCTAGTGAGCCAAAATTCTAATTTCCTCCAAAACTGCATTAGTCGGGGACAAGTCCATATCATATGAACTAAGTCCGCCGCTGGAAGGGAACATTTTGGGCACATATTAAAATTGAAGTTATGCCATTTAAATCCTTTGAGCGGGGTATAATAAGTTCTATACAATAGCTTGATATGTGATTCCCTCCAGCTAGCAGACAAGGTAGTTTGTGTTATTGTGGCTATAGACTTTTCAACCTGGTTGGGGTCTATGTCTAGATCTTGCGATAGTAAATTCCATTTTTGCGTTATATATTCCAGATTAGATTCACCTTTCTGGCTGACCAGCAAATTGTACCAAGTTGAGATGGAGAATAGGTTATTTTTAACCAGAATAGGCCAGCTATCTAGTTTCCCCCAAGACCAGGACCAGCCATATTTACTAATAAGGGAGAAAAGATAATGCCTAGCCTGTAGGTACGCAAAGAAGTCTTTGTTGCTTAGTTCGAATTCCTGTTTTAAGGTCTCAAAAGTTTTAATTAAGCAGGCCTCCTGATTTATAAATTGTGTGAGATAAGTCAATCCGAGGCTATTCCATCTCTGGAAGACCTGCGATTGGGTACCTCTTTGGAATTCCGGGTTGCCACATAATCCTTGAAATCTCGGAATAGATAGGTCTATGTCTAATTTATGTCCTAATTTTCTCCAAGCTTGTAAAATTGTGTATATGGAACTCAGGGATTTCACTTCCTTAGGAATCAAATGTAATGGGCAATGGATTAACGCTGTAGGCTTATACGGATATAATATGTTCATTTCAAGACTGTTATTCGTGAAATAATTCTTATTTAGTAGCCAATCTATCACAGTTCGGGCTAAGAAGACCAAGCTGTAACTACTAAGGTCTGGTAAAGCCATGCCACCGTATCTCCTGGGCAAATGCAATCTAGAGATCGAAATTCGGGGCCTTTTGCATCTCCATAGGAAGTACCAAAGGGCCTTACACAGGCTCTTCCAGTCTTTAGTTTTCAAGATTACTGGTACATTATGTAAAGGGAAGAGGATCTTGGGAAGAAGGACCATCTTGAAAAGAGCAATTCGACCCGTCAATGAGAGGGGGAAATTTTGCCAGTTCTTCATATACTCCTTTACCTTAAGTAGGACTGGAGAGATATTAAGATCATACCACTCTCGTGGATTGGGGGAAACATTAATGCCTAAATATCTAAAGTGAGATTTAACCTCATTGAAAGGTAAGTCAGTCATAGATGTCTCACTTTTCCTAATCCACATTAATTCTGATTTGGTCAAATTAATTTTATAACCCGAGAAGGCTCCAAAAGAATTTGTAATCGAGAGTAATTTGGGGATATTGGATCTGGTATTTGAGACATAGACCAGTACATCATCGGCATACAGAGCAATTTTTTGTTCCATTGACCCTATCTTAATACCTTGGAGATCTTTTCTTATTTTAAGGGCAAGAGGCTCAATGGCTAGGTCAAAGAGCAAAGGAGATAAGGGGCAACCTTGTCTGGTGCCCCTTTGAAGTTTAATTGGACCAGATTCTAGCTGATTAATAGAGAGCTTGGTAGAAGAGTTTTCACAAAGATTTTTAATAAAATATACAAAGTTATCCTTAAAACCGAAGGATAGCAAGGAAGACAAAATATGCCGATGATGTACTGAGTCAAACGCCTTCTCTGCGTCCAAGGCTACCACCGCTAGATCCACTTGATCTTGAGATGGTGTTTCCACAGAGTTATTAAAGTAGTCAAGGATCAGAAAGAGTTCTCTGATTTTAGCTGTTAAGTTGCGTTTGTTTAGAAACCCCGCCTGGTCCTCCTTAATGAGAGGCCCAATCTCACTCTGTAGTCTTTTAGCTAGGATCGAGGTCAATAGCTTGTAATCAGAGTTTAGTAATGCTATGGGCCGATAGGCCTCCTTTTTTAGAGGATTTTTACCTTGTTTTAAGATCAATGAGGTCGTAGAGGCAGAGAAGGATATAGGAATAGGGTTCCTTTCTATGTAGAAATAGTTAAAGAGTGTTTTTAAGTGTGGGGTAACAGTCGATGCCAGTAATTTATAAAACTCATTGGGCAATGAGTCCGGCCCAGGAGCTTTGTCTGGTCGAAGTTCCTTAATGGTTTGAAGGATCTCTTGATCCGATATAGGGGTGTTAATTTTATTTACTGCCTCTTCCGTAAGAACTGGGTGGTCCAGGCCTTCCCAGAAACCTCTTGAAGCTACCATATCAGATTCCCTAAAGGAATAAATTCCCTTATAGTAATCTGAGAAAGTCTCTAATATTTCTTTCGGATCCGTGATCAAAGAGTCAGATTCTAGCAGTGAGTCAATTGAAGAATTCCCTTGTACGTTCTTATATAGACTAGCCAAGAGTTTACCGGCCTTGTCCCCATGACGATAGAACTTTGCTTTAGATCTTAAGTCGGCTTGGACCGAATTGTGGATCAGTAAGGTATCTCTCTCTCTCTTGGCATTAGAATATTGTCTCCAATTCAGAGGGGTGGGATGGGATAAATATCTGTTATAAGAATTGGTCAAGGCTTTGAATGCTTGATTTTGTCTAAGATTGGTTTTCTTTTTTAGTTTGACCATATATGCAATAATCTCGCCCCTCATTACGGCTTTACCCGCTTCCCATAAAGAAATTGGATTATTGACTGAGCCCAAATTTAAAGAGAAAAATTCGTTCATTTTATTCATTAGCCAGTTTTTAAACTTTAAATTGCATGATAAAAATTTTGGGAAAAAAAACCGCCGTGAGGGGTGCATTTTACCACAGATAGGGATCTCTAATAGAATTGGAGCGTGGTCTGAAATGGTTATTTGTGCAATCTTAGTAGTAGAGCCTATCTTTATAACTTTGTCACTAACTAGAAATAAATCTATTCTTGAGAGAGAGTTGGCGTTTCTAGCCTTGCACGTATAGTCTCTTTGATCTGGATGTTGTAATCTCCATAAATCTTTAAGAGCCAAGTTACTCTCTAAGGTTCTAAACATTCTGGCCTCTAGCTTATCTCTCTTAGATTGCGAACTGGTGTTTTTTTTCCCCCTATGCCTATCAATGGGTATTCGAGGTACCATATTGAAGTCCCCTGCTAAAATGACAATCCCTTCCCCCATTTGTAAAATATTAGTTTGGACTGAGTCCCAAAATTTGGAGTCAAAGTTGTTGGGGGCATAGATATTGCAGAGTATATAGACAGAATTTGCCAATTTGATCTTTAAAATTAAAATTCTACTATTTGGGTCAAGATATTTTGCTAATATTTCGTAGGAAAGTCTCTTCCCCAATAAAATAGCCACTCCCCGCTTCCTACCAATGCTGGGTACATAGAATACCTCTTTCACCCACGAGGTTTTTAGTTTAGTCGATTCATCTGCATTAAGATGAGTCTCTTGTATGAAAGATATATCGGTGTTATGTTTCCTCAGCTGCGAAATTATAGCCTTGCGTTTTATTGGGGAGGAGATACCCCCAACATTCCAGGACGTTAAGATGAATTTACCTCTTTTAGACATCGCTTAAAAAGAAGAGTTGAGGATAGGGAAAAATAATTAACATGTAAACAAATAATAACACGATAAATTTAAAGGAGAGAGAAGAAAAAAGAGAAGAAAAAAAAGAGAAAAAAAAGAGAAAAAAAAAAAGGGGAAAATAAATGTGTTGCCTCCCCATCCTCATCCCCAGAAGGGTAATTCTCCTTAAGAATTAATACAAAAAAAGAAAAAAAAACAGAACCAATCATTTTTATTTATCAGGGATATGAGTAAGTGTACTTTTTAGACTACTAATAAACCTGTTATCCTATTTAACAACTTTCTCCATAAAAAACTTCTCTGCCTCCGCAGCGGTCTCATAAAAATATGTGTGGCCCTGAAATTCTATTTTAAGTTTGGCCGGGTATAATACAGTAGCAGAAATGCCTTCTTTAATTAGTCTGCCGCATATTGGAGTGAGTTCTTTTCTTTTCAGAGAGGTGGCATATGCGAAGTCTTGAAAGATTAATATTTTAGTCCCGTCCAGAAGCACAGGCAAATTCTTACGTGATAATTGCATGATTCTAAGCTTATCTTGGTAGCTCAAATATCGTGCAATTATAGGTCTGGGCCTAGCTTTGTTTCCTTCTACGTCCCTTATTCTCCCTAGTCTATGGGCTCTCTCTATTACCAGGGGTAGCAACTCTTGTGGGAAGTTTAGTAGCTTAGGGAGAGATTCAGCTGCAAATTTCTGAAGATCTAAATAATCTGAAGTTTCAGGGACCCCTATTATCCTGACATTATTCCTTCTTGATCGATTTTCTAGATCTTCGATCTTGTTCTGTAATTCCCTGATAGAACTAGTATTTGCCTGTATTTTAGTGCTTTGAACTGATGTGAGATCTTCGAGGTCAGAGACTCTTTGCTCTGCTTCTTCGATTCTCATCGTAAATTGTTTAACCTCATTAGCGAGCAAGTTAAAATCTTGTTTTATTTCTATCCGAAGTAATTCAAATTTTGGGTTTAGAGCTTCCAAGATACTATTCACTAGCCCTTGCGAGTCTGTGCCCATACTGAACCCTCTGGTAGAACTTGGTTCAGGGTGCAGTTCAACCGAGGTTTCTGACGGGGCTTTGTTCTTCCTATCCTTGGCTCTGGAAGCCATGGCCGGCGGAGTGCTTTTGTGAGTGGTTAGTGGATTTAGAAATCTATCCATAAATAAGTGCGGCTAAGGATTTAAAGTGAGGAGTGAGTGGAAAGGGTAATAAAAAAAAAAAAAAAAAGGGGGAAGGCAGAACGGGGGAGAGGGAGAGAGAGAACCAAGCGGTCAATCCCCCCCTTCCTCCGTCTCCCTCCCTCCCTCCTGTGAGGGAGAAAAAGTGTGCTGTGAGTTAGGGTGATGATAACGCAGTGAGTTCAGGTGAATAAGTGTCTAAGTGAAGAAAGAAGAGAAAAAAAAAAAAAAAAGGGGGGGGGGAAGGGGGGTGAAGAAAGAAGTGAGGGGTCCAAGAAAAATATAAAAAAGTGTTCTAGTGGTAAGTGTGAAGAAAAAGAGTGATCTAGGCCGACCAGGGTTATTCTCTCCCAGAAAATAAAGATTACTGCGTTTAAACTAGAGCAGAGCCCTCTATAGATTTAACGCACCTTTTGGACTATTAAGGTTTTCCCCAATGGGAACCTTCTAAGCTAAAATATCTCAGGTAGAGTACAGTGTGCACAAGGTAATATTAGCTTTGCCTATATTAGTTTTGACCCTAAAGATGGCACTGACCTTCTAAGACATATAAGGGTGTTTGTTATTTAGAAAAAAAACATGAATTAATGATCACCCTCAGTTTGAGACATAATGATCAACCTCAGAATGCATGTATGAGAGCAGAGATAAAGAGAATGGGAGGGTTATATACTTATATACTTTCAGTGTAGTTTTAACTGTTCGTGTTTCAGAGCTATTAACTGAATCAGTATATCAGAACACAACGCCCATACTCCAATACTAAGTAATTCAAGCAAAGAAAAACAAAACAAAGAAACAATAGCTTAGGAACATGCTTATCTTAGCAAAGCTATATCATGTTATCATTGTGTCTTAAGGAATAAAAATTTAAGAGAATTAACTCTCCCTGGGCCGTGTCCAAGAAACTTGTCCAGTTATTTTTACAAAATCATGTTCCTCATAAATTTGCAGATAGTGCTACAAAGACCCAGATCGCCTTTTTCCTTTTCTTTTTTTTTTTTCTTTTTTAGGGGAAAAGCTTTAACTTTGGGACAGAGAAAATTTTTTTTTTCTTTTTTTCCCCCAAAAAGAATCCAAACCTTCGGATACTGAAACCCAGTAGAGACAGGCCTTGGATCAAAAAGGAATTTTTTTTTTTTTTAAAGGGGAGTTTTGCAGAAATACCCCCTTGAGATCGCCTGCAAGTTGAAGAAATATGAACAGGTAAGTGGGGCCACAGTTTGTGCCTGTTTATAGTTCCATCCAGTTTCTGCCTTTTTAGCTTAGTGTTAGCTGCTAATAGGGAAACACAGAAAAGTCATCAATCCTTTAGATGCCTTTACAGTCAGACTCGCTCACAAGGTGCACATATATAGAATGAGATAAGAGAGCAGGCTTATAACTGTTCTGCACTCACCCCTCTTCGAGGATACCACCTTCAATGATGGCCGTTAGCTCTTATGTGCTTGTGAACGTTGATCACAGGTGGCCGGCTCTTCATCAAAAGGGGCAAGTGACAGTAGCGATTCTGCTCCCTTTCCTCCGAAGCCCCAGATTCTGATAAAGTGTAATGGTGGTGGAGGAGGGATCCTGAGCAGTGAGCTGGTAAGGAGACAGATACCTGCGGACCCGCCAGGCCCGCCGGTCCTGGCGGACCCAACCGCAAGGCGAGCGGGCGAGCGGGGATACTCCTGAACTGCAAACGGACCGTGCTGTGTTTGTTTCTGGTTTGCTCTCCCCCCGCGCAGCACCGGTGGGGGGGGAGGGATGAGGAGAGTTGCTCGATGTCCTCTAAGTCGACAGGTGTCTTTGGGCTATCTACCCCCTCTCACGCAGCTTCGGTGGGAGAGGGGGGACTGCCGATAAGGTGGTGGGGCTCAGTGTAGCTCCTGCACGCGGTGACCTGCGTGGGGCTTCTGAGATAAGGTGTTTAAGACAGCACAGGTGATAGGCGCTGCGGGAATCCCTCAGGGCTCGGTACACAGTTCGAGCCGGATGCAGGCGTCTTCCCCTCGGTTGCAGAGGGCCGTGGCGCGCGATGAATCACCGCCAATAGGTTACCTGCAGGGCACAGGTGCTTGCGTTTGCACAACCTGAACGCAGGCTCCTCCTCCGGAACTCCTTGCCCATATGTCGAATGGGGATCTCGGAAGAAAAGTTTTTAATAAACTTTCTATAGTAATTGGCGAAGCCCAAAAAACGTTGAATAAAGTGAAGACCAACTGGGCGAGGCCACTGCAGAACTGCAGACAACTTGTCAGGATCCATGGAGAACCCTGCAACAGATATTACATAACCTAGGAAGGTTACTTGAGTCTGATGGAACTCACATTTCTCGAGTTTACAAAACAGGCCGTTCTCATGTAGTCTCTGAAGTACCCCTGTGACATCAGAATGATGAGCCTCAAATGTGGGTGAGTGTATGAGGATGTCGTCTAACTACACCACACCTCTCTTTTGCTCGCTCTCTCTCCTACCTCTCTTTTGCTCTCTCCCCCATCTCTTTTGCTCTCTCTCTCCCCCCTCTTTTTTGCTCTCTCTCCCCCCTCTCTTTTGCTCTCTCTCCCCCCTCTCTTTTACTCTCTCTCCCCCTTCTCTTTTGCTCTCTCTCTCCCCCCTCTCTTTTGCTCTCTCTCTCCCCCTTCTCTTTTGCTCTCTCTCCCCTTCTCTTTTGCTCTCTCTCCCCTTCTCTTTTGCTCTCTCTCCCCCTCTCTTTTGCTCTCTCTCCCCCTCTCTTTTGCTCTCTCTCCCCCCTCTCTTTTGCTCTCTCTCCCCCTCTCTTTTCCTCTCTCTCTCCCCCTTCTCTTTTGCTCTCTCTCCCCCTCTCTTTTGCTCTCTCTCCCCCTCTCTTTTGCTCTCTCTCCCCCCCCTCTCTTTTTCGCTCTCTCTCCCCCCTCTCTTTTTCGCTCTCTCTCCCCCCTCTCTTTTGCTCTGTCTCTCTCTACCCCTCTCTTTTGCTCTTTCTCTCTCTCTCCCCCTGTCTTTTACACTCCCTCCCCTCTCTTTTTCTCTCTCTCTCCCCCTCTCTTTTGCTCTTTCTCTCTCTCTCCCCCTATCTTGTGCTCTCTCTTTCTTTCTCTCTTTCACAAAATTAAACCGAGACACAAATAGCGCCCATCTGCCCTGTCGGGCGACAAACATTTTAGCCTCGGATAGATAAGTTAAATTCTTGTGGTCTTCATGTCTGTGATAGGTTTGACCAAGGAAGAAAAGTTTTTAATAAACACTCTATAGTAATTGGCGAAGCCCAAAAAACGTTGAATAAAGTGAAGACCAACTGGGCGAGGCCACTGCAGAACTGCAGATAACTTGTCAGGATCCATGGAGAACCCTGCAACGGATATTACATAACCTAGGAAGGTTACATTTCTCGAGTTTATAAAACAGGCCTTCTCACGTATTCTCTGAAGTACCCGTGTGACATCAGAATGATGAGCCTCAAGTGTGGGTGAGTGTATGAGGATGTTGTCTAACTACACCACAACACACTATTGCAACATATCTCGTAGGGCATCATTAATAAATTCCTGAAAAACAGCAGGAGCATTACAGAGGCCAAAGGGCATTTCAAGATATTAATAATGCCCGCTCCTGGTAATAAATGCTGTTTTCCATTCGTGGCCCTCTTTGATCCTAACAAGATTGTACGCTCTTCTCAAATCAAGTTTAGAATAGACCGTATCTCGCTTAAGGCGGTCAAAGAGTTCCGTAATGAGCGGAATAGGGTAAGCATTATTAATGGTAAGACGATTAAGACCCCTATAATCGATGCATGGTCTTAACTCGCCACCCTTTTTCTTCACAAAGAAGAAGCCAGACCCTCCAGGAGAGCAGGATTTGCGGATGATCCCCCACGACAGAGCATCAGCAACATACTCCTCCATAGCACAATTCTCTGCAACAGACAGAGGGTAAACCCGGCACCAAGGAGGAATGGCTCTGGGTTGCAGGTCTATGGCACAATCGTAAGACCGGTGAGGAGGCAACGTACCGGCATGCACCTTGTCAAAAAAACTTCTAGGAACTCTCGATACTCCTCTGGCAATTGAGATACCGAAGAATTGCACAAGACTTTGACTGGTTTCTGAAGACAAGTGGAAATACATTGCGGAGACCATGACAAAATTTTGGACCCGCGCCAGTCGAGACTGGGATTGTGCTTTTGGAGCCAGGGATAACCCAGAACAACCGGAAAATGTGGAGAGTTTATCACCTGGTACTGGAAAGTCTCAAAATGGAGAGCCCCAGCAGCCATGGATAACGGAGCGGTTTCATGAGTAACAAGTGCTGGCTGAAGGGGCCTGCCATCAATGGCCTCAATAGCAAGCAGAACGGACTGAGGCAATACAGGAATGGAGTGCTTTGATACAAAAGCACTGTCAATGAAATAGCCCGCAGAATTGGAGTCGACAAGAGCCTGAGTGACTATAGAGGAGTCCACTCAGGAAAGGACAACCATGACCAAAGGCTTCTCCTTTAGCGGTTCCAGGGACGAGGATAAACCACCCAAGGTCTGCCCCTGACAGGACCTTAGGTGCGAGCGTTTCCCAGCCATGTAGGACAAGACTTTAAAAGTTGGCCCTGTAACCCATAATAGAGGCAGAGCCCCTCCGTCTTCCTAAAGGCCATCTCCGCCATGGAGAGATGCATGAATCCCAACTGCATCGGCTCAGCAATACCTGGTGACTCGGGACCAGGAGTCATGGGAGGAGAGGAGGCAAGGGTGGGAACGAACATGTAGGAGAACAGGAGGCTTCCGCAAGCGCTCCTTGAAAGATGGCCTCTCTCTGAGTCTGATGTCAATTAGGATCAAAAAAGACACCAATGCCTCAAGATCCTCTGGTAAATCTCTGGCAGCAACTTCGTCTTTAATCACATCAGAGAGCCCATGAAAGAAGGCGGCAACAAGGGCTTCATTGTTCCAACCTACCTCTGCGGCAAGCGTACGGAACTCAATGGCATACTGAGCAACAGATCTCGTACCTTGCTGAAAAGACATGAGTCATTTAGCAGCAGAGGAGGAGCGAGCCAGAACATCAAATACCCTTTGAAAGGAGGCCACAAATTCAGAAATCACAGGTTTATTAGTCTACCACAAGGGATTAGTCCAGGCAAGAGCTGTGTCAGAGAGTAACGAGATGAGAAATCCCACCTTAGCTCTGTCAGAGGGAAACGCCTGAGGTAACATCTCAAAGTAAATGCCAACCTGGTTCAAAAACTCTCTGCACTGAATATGATCGCCTCCATATCGCTAAAGTAGAGGTGCAGAACGGACATACTCCTGGTAGGACTAGGTGCAGCAGCGGAAACAGGAGCAGCCATAACATGTGGGACACTCTGGTCCAAATGTGCAGTGCGAGTCAGCAGGGTTTGCAGGGCTAGTGCAAATTGATCCAAGCAGTGATCCTGTTCATCCATCCTGGAAATGATGGTAGGTAAAGGTCTATTATTAGCACCATCAGGATTCATGGCCCGTGCGTAATGTCAGGGTGCCAGGAATCAGACTGAGAAGTGCAAAAATAATCACACCTTTATTAATAACAAAAAATAATAAGTTCACAAGTCAAATAACAAGCCAGGAGTCAAAGCCAGAGCTGGTACTCAGACGAGCCGAGTTAGGAATCAAAGCGAGTAGTCAGACGAGCCTGAGTAAGGTAAAACACAGGAACTCACAATCAGGTCTGAGACAACGCAAGGGCAAAACATACTGAACTGAGACCCTTTAAATAATAAGTGATTATGCCTGTAGGCAACTTCAGTGGGTGGGAGCTTTTCCTAAGACTCTATGGACTATCAGAGATTTCATTAATGATGGAGATACATTGGAAAAGCCAGATGGATATACAAATTGCTGAGAGAGGTTGTTTCATCCTCCAACTATCTCTCACGTTGTTTGAGACAGATATATGGAATTATAAAACTTTATCGAACATGATAAGAGGTCTTGAGACTGTAACAAAGAATATAAATACAGGGAGTGCAGAATTATTAGGCAAATGAGTATTTTGACCACATCATCCTCTTTATGCATGTTGTCTTACTCCAAGCTGTATAGGCTTGAAAGCCTACTACCAATTAAGCATATTAGGTGATGTGCATCTCTGTAATGAGAAGGGGTGTGGTCTAATGACATCAACACCCTATATCAGGTGTGCATAATTATTAGGCACCTTCCTTTCCTTTTGCAAAATTGGGTCAAAAGAAGGACTTGACAGGCTCAGAAAAGTCAAAAATAGTGAGATATCTTGCAGAGGGATGCAGCACTCTTAAAATTGCAAAGCTTCTGAAGCGTGATCATCGAACAATCAAGCGTTTCATTCAAAATAGTCAACAGGGTCGCAAGAAGCGTGTGGAAAAACCAAGGCGCAAAATAACTGCCCATGAACTGAGAAAAGTCAAGCGTGCAGCTGCCAAGATGCCACTTGCCACCAGTTTGGCCATATTTCAGAGCTGCAATATCACTGGAGTGCCCAAAAGCACAAGGTGTGCAATACTCAGAGACATGGCCAAGGTAAGAAAGGCTGAAAGACGACCACCACTGAACAAGACACACAAGCTGAAACGTCAAGACTGGGCCAAGAAATATCTCAAGACTGATTTTTCTAAGGTTTTATGGACTGATGAAATGAGAGTGAGTCTTGATGGGCCAGATGGATGGGCCCGTGGCTGGATTGGTAAAGGGCAGAGAGCTCTAGTCCGACTCAGACTCTAGCAAGGTGGAGGTGGAGTACTGGTTTGGGCTGGTATCATCAAAGATGAGCTTGTGGGGCCTTTTCGGGTTGAGGATGGAGTCAAGCTCAACTCCCAGTCCTACTGCCAGTTTCTGGAAGACACCTTCTTCAAGCAGTGGTACAGGAAGAAGTCTGCATCCTTCAAGAAAAACATGATTTTCATGCAGGACAATGCTCCATCACACGCGTCCAAGTACTCCACAGCGTGTCTGGCAAGAAAGGGTATAAAAGAAGAAAATCTAATGACATGGCCTCCTTGTTCACCTGATCTGAACCCCATTGAGAACCTGTGGTCCATCATCAAATGTGAGATTTACAAGGAGGGAAAACAGTACACCTCTCTGAACAGTGTGTGGGAGGCTGTGGTTGCTGCTGCACGCAATGTTGATGGTGAACAGATCAAAACACTGACAGAATCCATGGATGGCAGGCTTTTGAGTGTCCTTGCAAAGAAAGGTGGCTATATTGGTCACTGATTTGATTTTGTTTTGTTTTTGAATGTCAGAAATGTATATTTGTGAATGTTGAGATGTTATATTGGTTTCACTGGTAAAAATAAATCATTGAAATGGGTATATATTTGTTTTTTGTTAAGTTGCCTAATAATTATGCACAGTAATAGTCACCTGCACACACAGATATCCCCCTAAAATAGCTATAACTAAAAACAAACTAAAAACTACTTCCAAAACTATTCAGCTTTGATATTAATGAGTTTTTTGGGTTCATTGAGAACATGGTTGTTGTTCAATAATAAAATTAATCCTCAAAAATACAACTTGCCTAATAATTCTGCACTCCGTGTATATGTTTATCTGAACTAGGAGCATGATGTCTCTTATCTTCCTTTCTGACAATAAAGATTATTTCAACTAAATAATAAGTGATGCCATCACAATTCTGAGACTGCAAACTGTCTCACACGGATGATGTACACCAGTCTGGCCATAAGAGGGCATTCAGGAAATGAGCAGCATCACACACTCTGCACCAGACTCAGCAAGAGAGGTGAGTAAAATGGCTGCCAAAGCAGGGAAAAACCCTGACACTCTCTCTCCCCTCTCTTTTTCTCTCTCTCCCCTCTCTTTTGCTCTCTCTGTCTCCCTCCTCTCTTTTGCACTCTCTCTCCCCCTATTTTTCTCCCTCTCCACCCCTCTTTTGCGCCCTCTCTTTTTGCTCCCTCTCCCCCTATTTTTCTTCCTCTCCACCCCTCTTTTGCTCCCTCTCCCCCTCTTTTTTTGCTCTCACCCCTCTTTTATTGCTCTCTCACCCTTCTCTTTTGCTCTCTCTCACCCCCCTCTTTTCCTCTCTTTCACCCCTCTCTTTTGCTCTCTTTCACCCCTCTCTTTTGCTCTCTCACACCTCTCTTTTGCTCTCTCTCATCCCTCTCTTTTGCTCTTTATCTCCACTCTTGTGCTGCTCTCTTTCTCATGCAGACACTCAGACAGCCACGGCAGCTCCCGCCCGGCCCGCCCCCATCACGCTCAGACTCCACACCCAGTTCCGCCCCTTCACAACACAGCTCCGCCTCTTCACTGCCGGGCAGCTATGCCCCCTTCACAGATTAGGTGCCAGCAGCCAGCCCAGGTCAGTTTGTTGAAGGCCAGGTGTGTTTTTCCTTGTGCAGTCTCTACTGCTCATGTTAGCTTCGGACAAACACACTTGGCATTTTATATTATAGGATGTGGGTTTAAAACATAAATAAATATATTTATTCTAACAGTGAATAAATAGGTAGTTATCCCAATGCATGAGACAGGCACATAGGGAGTTAACCTAATGCAGCAGACAAGTACATAGGCTGTAATCTCACATGCATAGGAAACATGCATACACCCAAGAATATATATATATATTATTATATAGAATATATATATATATATATATATATATGCACACACACTCCCACAGAAACAGAAAACACATACAGGCACACATAAATACAGACAGATACACACAAGCATGTATATACATACACTTAAGAATATATGCACCCCCCTCACAAACACAAAACCACATACAGGCATGTGTATGTATGTATGTGTATATATATGCAAATTGCGTTCCACGGTTAGTGCCGAAACCGGAAGTTCAATGATGTCACTTCCGGTTTTCGCCAACATAGTTATATCAATAGTGAAACAAAATGTCATCAAACATAACTATAGCCAAATCTATGCTGTGACTTATAACAGTCGGAGATCAAGCAAATGTGTGTAACAAACGATTATACTGTGGTAAATGTTACCGTGTAAACAGTTATTGTTGCATGTTATTTTGTTACCATGGCAACCGCTGTCATGGACAGTGGAATAAGTCTCTTCCAATGTACTAGCTGTGCTCACATTAAAGGGGAACGCATACAGTGTACTTGGATATGTAAGACTTCTTCGCACCATAGAGTGAAACAGAACAGTTACCACCCTGGATTATTAATCCTAATAGTGAAATAACAAAAATTAAAAATAAAATTAAAAGTTAACAATTAAAAACATAATTGGGCTACAACATAGTGCTAATAATGACAATACAATTGTCTTTAAGGTTTTCTGCAATTAAATGTTTAGCCAGATTTAATGGCAACCAATCTGGTAACGTGGATACATACTGAGGATACATATGGGATCTCTTGTTACTCTATGGAATTGTTTAGTGTATATATATATATATATATATATATATATATATATATATATATATACACACACACATAAGCATGTATATACAAGAATAAGTTTTGTTTCATTTAATATTTGGTTTAAAGAAATATTTTTTGCTTAATGATCATCCATAGTCCTTTATTCATGTGTTTATATCTAGATGGGTATATTCATATGATGCCTCTTATATATATATGGTGCAGACCCTTAATTTAAATGTATCATGTACACAGAAGAGAGACGTACCTGGAATGTATTCCTGGTACAAAAAAGACAGGGTTTCAGCACTCTTTTTTGAAAAACTCACAAATCATTTAATATAATTCAATAGCTTTAATCGTGGCAGTCAAATCCCCCACATCATGGGAACAGATCCATGCAAAGTATAAAAACACATAAGCATACAAGTTCGGCTCATGAATGACAGCTTAAAAGAACCTGACTGGTCAGGGGTACACAAAAAGCACATGTGTGGCAGAGTACAAATAACAGTAATATTGCTTAGTCACAGGATTGTATAATAAACCACTACACCCAACTGCACACAGAACCCCCCAGACAAACGGCTGGAAGGTATATCCTGGGCAGATTATGGAACCGGGATCTAAGTGGTTAACATAACAATATCTGTTTTGTGCAACTTGTGTAGAGTGGTTACACTGGTTAGAATGTACATAAATTCTAAAATTAACAAAGTGTCATTTGTTATATCAAGTGAGACCTCCTCTGGCTTAGCTACACCCAGCTGCTTACAGCACCCCTGCAAGTAAGGGGTTAATTGCTGCGCAGGTTATAAATGGGATCTAAGCAAGCCAGCAGGTGAGCCCCCTGAATATGCACATAAATAAACAAGTAGGCACCAGTAATAGAAAAAGTGCAGTTAGTGCAGTATTTCTTAGATTCTCATTATGTATATACACACACAGTTAGTTTCACAGAAAAAGTCTGCAATGCAAGATGCAAGGATGTTAGCATAAAGATGTCGCAAGTAGATTAGTATTTCCACATAGAGGCCAGTAGAAGTCAAGTTGTGTATTATAAAGCACAGTCTAGGCAAGAAATGTATGACTCCAAGCGAAGACAGATATCAAGATATTAGTCTTTTTATAAGACAAGGCAGCGCCTTTTCCAACTTTACACAGCTTGTAACTTTAGTGCCGTCACTTTCTTCAACATGGTCACCTATTCCATATCAATACTTTTTTCAGGTGTCAACATGTTATATTCATGCAACCTTGCTTTCAGATGTTTGTGCACCAAGTATCCACAATGGTGTATACAATCCCCACTTGTTAGCATTCCATGCCAGTAGCGATCTCCAATGCCAAACACAGCGGTGCTCCACGTGTATCACATGACCTGGTCGGCTCCACCAATGCCGACGCGCGTTTCACTCGCTCAACTGGAATTCAGACCGGGCTTCGTCAGGGCTTAATTCTGCTTTGATCCACACATCCTATTTTATAGATCAGTGATATTGCACCTCTGCTGGAAGGTGAAGGTTTAGCATACTGCTGGAGACAGCTTTCAATCTTATGTGATTACATATATTTTCAACCTTATATTACTAAGTTTAAAAGCAAAGCAAAATTAAGAGATGTTATATATTTGTTGCAACATTTATTCTTAATTATTGTCAAAGTAAAAACATTAAGGTTTGTCATTCTTTGGTTAGCATTTCCGTTTCAAATAACTTGTATATGATAGAATCTGCTTATTTAGCGTTTATGAAAAGTGGAGTGTGGAAGCAAATGCTTCGCTATATCAACACTCCACTTTATCATAGACATAATTTCATAGGAAACAGGCCATATCCAATTTGTCATTGAGACCATTTGGAATTTGTGTCCCAAGGATTGATATCCACCTGCATTCCTTCCTTAAGAGGGTTTTATCATTATCCCCTCCTCTCCCATTTATGATGCCTTTATCTATACCCACGAATCTGAGTGAATCAGGATTGCAATTATGTGTCTGTTCAAAATGTTTTGCCACATTGCTTTTAGGATTTTTGTTCTTTACATCATCTCTGTGTTCAGAGATGCGGTCCTTTAGCGCCCTCCTCGTTTTTCCCACATAGAAAAGTGGGCAGTCGCAGGACAGCAGGTAAACAACCCCCTCAGTGTCACAGTTCACAAAGTGTTTCAATCTATAGGTTTTGCCCGTGTTCGTTTTGAACTCTTTTGTCTTGCGCATAAATTTACATGTCACGCATTTTCCACAGGGATAATTACCTATGGACCTATGTTTTGTAAGCCAATTGCTTTCTCCTGTTTTGGACAAATACTGGCTCCTCACCAACTTGTCCTTAAGGTTTGGTGCCCGTCTAGCGGTAATGTTTGAGAAATCACCTACTTCCTTTTTTACCCCTGTGTCACTAGTGAGAATGTGCCAGTTTTTTGCAAGAATACCCTTCAGGGAGTTCCAATGGCAATTGTAATCAGTAGTTAATCTTATTTTAGATTCATTACTTCTTGATGTGGGCATAAGAAGTTTCTCCCTATCCATATGTAGCGCATTATTAAATGCCCCCTTAATTACTCTCTTAGAATATCCCCTATTCAAGAATCTTTGTTCCATTTCTGATGCATGTTTTAGATATTTCTCTTTACTAGAGCAATTCCTACGAAGCCTTAGGAATTGACCTTTAGGTATTCCTTTTTTCAAATGGCTTGGGTGATGGCTAGAGGCAATCAATAGGCTATTGGTCACAGTGGATTTGCGAAAGTTTTCAGTTGAGACCACCCCTTTATCAAGTTTCACCTCAATGTCTAGAAATGCAATTGCCTCTCTGCTGTACTGAACAGTAAGAGAGATGTTTCTATTGTTTACATTTAAGGTGTCAACAAATTCCTTTAGGAGGCTCTCAGAGCCCTCCCAGATGAGGAAAATGTCATCCACATATCTCAACCATATGTGGATGTTTTCCTCAAATAGGGGGCTCTGAAAGACCTCCTCCATTTCCCATACGCCTAGGTGTAGACAGGCGTATGTCGGTGCGCAAGTAGCACCCATGGCAGTGCCTCTTAGTTGTTTATATATCTTGCTGTCGAACATAAATACATTATTTGTTAATACAAATCTAAGTAGCTCGACAACAAAATCTGTATGTTTCTGGGCATAATTTCCTCTTCTCATGAGAAAGTGTTTACATGCCTCAATGCCCACTTCATGCGGGATGGACGAATAGAGTCCTTCAATGTCAAGGCATACCAAGAGAGCCCCTTTTGGAACACTCAAGCCTTCAGCCTTTCTCAGGAAATCAGCTGTATCTAGGACAAATGAGGGCATGGTCATGAGAAAAGGTCGTAGAAAGTGATCTATGTATTTGCCAAGGTTTTCAGTTAGGCTCCCTATGCCTGCTATTATTGGGCGGCCAGGTGGATTTGTAGGGTTCTTGTGTATCTTAGGGATACAGTAAAAAACTGGCATTATTGGATGATCAGGATAGAGATATTTGAATTCTGATAGGGTTATTATATCTTTAGCTCCTTTTAGGACATAGAATAGTGCATTTTGTGTAGAAGAAGGGACTTGGCTTTTCTCCCACTAGGGATTTCAATTTGTTTGACACGATATTAGATATAAATAAATTTATTCGCAAAATTACTCTGAATAAACATTTCAGAGGCGCTGTGGAAACTATCCAACCTGCCACTGCACCTTCGAACACACAAGTTTTGAGTGACACATGTAACTTTGAGGTATTATGTGATATTGTGTCCCTTTGTGCATTGCAGGATGGTAGTAATCTAACAGATGCGTGTGATAAACAACAGTCTATGAGGAAAACTGTACCTAGCAATTTTTATCCAGTCCATGCTAGAAATTATGTCATAGAATTATTTCATTCGATTTTGGAACAAGATCTAATTGAGTTGTCAGAAAGAACAGAGAGTAGTAAGGTTAATGGTAATGTGAAACATAAAAATTTAAATAAGAATGAAATCTGTGCTTTGGAAAAACTCACAAAAAATCCAAATTTGGTGATAGTTGACTCGGATAAGGGAGGCTCTATCGTAGTCTTGGATAAAGCAGACTATATTAGTGAGGCTTACAGACAGTTGGATGACACATTAACTTATAGGAAGCTTACATTTAATCCAACAATTAAATTTCAAAGAGAATTGAGACATTTATTAGATCTAGCTTTGGAAAATGCGATACTTACTGATAAAGTAGTGGAATATATTTATGTTGAGTATCCGAGGATACCGATTTTTAAATATTTGCCAAAGATACATAAGTCACTCACTAATCCCCCAGGGAGACCAATTATTTCAGCTATTGGCTCCCTGGGGGAAAGGTTGGGAGAATGGGTTGATGCTCAACTACAGCCCATAGTGCAGTCTCTACCAGGTTTCCTTAGAGACACTAAACACCTACTCAGACAAATACAGGATTTTCAGTGGAAAGAGGGTTACAAATTTGCAACGATTGATGCGATATCGTTGTATTCTTGCATCCCTCATGAGCTAGGTATCTGTTCCATTAAAAGAATGTTAGAGAGATACTCTGGATATGACAATAAATTGATGGACTTTATCTTGCAGGCGATAACATTTTTGCTTAACCATAACTATTTTGTTTTCAATGGGGATTTTTTCTTACAGCTAAGAGGTACAGCGATGGGGGCAAAATTTGCCCCCTCGTATGCGAATCTATTTCTTGCAGATTTTGAGATCTGGAAAATCTTTGGTGAAGGGAATGTCTATAGTAACCATATTAAACTATATACTAGATATATAGATGACATTCTGATTGTGTGGGGAGGCACTGATAATGAGTTATCTAATTTTGTTGAATCTCTTAATGACAACTCTAGCAACCTTGGTTTTACCTACAGTGCGTCTTCAGACAATATACCTTATCTAGATTTACTCATAGGTCATACTGATCTCGCCTTAACTACTGAGGTTTTTAGAAAAAAAATATCAGGGAACACTATCCTGCGGGCTGATTCTTTACACCCTAATCACTTAAAAAGAGGTATACCTAAAGGTCAGTACATAAGGTTACGACGCAATTGTACTAGTCTGGAGGATTATTGGAGACATGCTAATGACCTTACGTTACGTTTGGTCGATAGGGGCTATGACTATAAAAATCTTCGGGATATGTCCTTCAAGATTGCAGATATGGATAGGAAGAGCCTGCTCGCTGATAATAATAAAAATAGGAATAGGAACAACAAAATGAGTAATCAGCATGGCATTAATTTTATAACTAAATACAGCAGACAATATAATGATATCTGCAATATCATTAGGAGAAGGTTACCCCTATTGGAGAGGGATGAGGATTTAAAATTAGTCAGCAAAAATTGTAATTTCATTTCCAGTAGATCAGAAACAATAGGTGATATGGTTGCTAAAAATTTCAGTTCTAAGAGTAACAGCAATAGCAGAGTGGTAAGCTGGCTACCTGGTAGGTTAGGTTTTTATAAA
Source organism: Bombina bombina (assembly GCF_027579735.1). Taxonomy (NCBI): domain Eukaryota; kingdom Metazoa; phylum Chordata; class Amphibia; order Anura; family Bombinatoridae; genus Bombina; species Bombina bombina. Next base: position 208,775,437 of record NC_069500.1, read on the forward strand.
TGTGGAGTTAAACCATGTAAGAGCTGTGATTATGCATTAGTTGGGGATACCTTTTCCTCTAGCACTACTAGTTTAACATACAAAATACGTGAGAGATTAAACTGCAGCTCAAATTTTGTAATATACCTCATTACGTGCACCCAATGCAATTTTCAATATGTAGGTCTCACCTCTAGGAGTCTCAAAGAGAGAATACGTGAGCACCTTTTGTCCCTAGAGGCTGAGGAGCCAAAAACTCCTGTTGCGAAACACTTTTTTTCACATAACGATAAGTTCAGTGTGTTCAAGTTTCAAGGTATTGAACAGGTTAAGTTAGGCATAAGAGGTGGGGATAGATACAAAGCTCTCGCCAAGCGAGAAGTCTTTTGGATATATACCCTCAAAACTGGAAGCCCCATGGGTATCAATAAAATTAGTGATATTAAATTATATATTGATAGGTAAACATCCAGTAGTTCTAGCTTGTGCCTTTATGTGACTCTTTGCAATATAATCTGCTTTATCGACAGGTCAATCTTCATTTAACTTAATTCGATATTATAAGATATTATAAGATATGATGATGCTTTTAAGATGAGATTACTAATTGTTGTACTAAGGAATATACATATGAAAATATGGGTATTCTTTATTTTTGTGGTAAACTATCTCACACTGCTTTTTCAACAAAAGTCCCATAGTGAACAATTCCTTTGAGTATACAATCGTGTATTTTCACTCGATATCTATAGGTTTAGAACACAGGAGACAGCTGATGCACTTGCGTATTTACATTAAGTTGCATTTGACTTTGTATACTTTAATAGCTACAATGTTGCATCAGCTGTCGTGTGTTTTACCTGTATTATATCCAGAGAGTGTAACGAAAATTTAAAAAATAAGAGATGAGAAAAAGAAATATATATATTTTTTTTTTCTATCGTGATACTTTACATTGTTTCCAGAAAGCTATAGTATGTTATAGGTATACATGTTTTTAGTTTTTAGTTTTAAGTCGTACTGTTTGTGATATTATTACAGTGTTAACCGCAAAAGTAAGATAGTTAATTTGGGTGTTTATTATTCTAACTGGAGTAATGATAGGGTTAATTTTTTACACCCAATCTGCTTACTATGATTGGTTGAGGTTCAGACCCATACCTGATTAAACACCTGCTGCTAACACTGAATTTTGTGCTCTGATGAACTGCCGCTAAGGCAGGAAATGCGTCAGCCGAAGTCCTTTTTGTTTGCTGTGCCTTGTTAAACATTTTTTAATGCAAGCATAAATATATATTATTTTAATTACCGATATCTCTCCCTGCCTTTCCTTGCATCGGAACTGTGAACTGTTTGTTTGCCTTTGATAATTCTATTGGAATCCTACGGGTTTTTGGAGAGCCCCAGCAGCGCCGGAGCTTGGAGCAGTCTCACACCTTGCACTAAACAGGTGTGTCACAGAGGCGGCACGGTGAAGCCTACTACTCACAGAGAATTGCGACGCAAATTTCAAGCCACTTGCAA